>NC_068422.1:35386719-35691219 GCF_023373465.1 Oncorhynchus keta
CTACCTTGAAAATTGTAGACCTTCACAAGTCTGGTCCATCCTTGGGAGCAATTTCTAAACACCTGAAGGTACCACGTTCATCTGTACAAAAATAGTACGCAAGTAAACACCATGGCACAATGCAGCCGTTGTACCACTTAGTACTTTGGTACAAAAAGTGCAAATCAATCCCAGAACAACAGCAAAGGACCTTGTGAAGATGCTGGAGGAAACAGGTACAAAAGTATCTATATCCACAGTAAAATTAGTCCTATATCTACATAACCTGAAAGGCCGTTCAGCAAGGAAGAAGCAACTGCTCCAAAACCACCACAAAATAAGGCAGACTACAGTTTGCAACTGCACATGGGGACGAATATAGTACTTTTGGGTGAAATGTCCCCTGGTCTGATGAAACAAAAATAGAACTGTTTGGCCATAATGACCATCGTTATGTTTGGAGGAAAAAGGGGAACACCATCCCAAAAAGCTTGGGGGGTGGCAGCATCATGTTGTGGGGTGCTTTTCTGCAGGAGGGACTGCTGCACTTCACAAAATAGATGGCATCATGAGAAATTAATATTCTGTGGATATACTGAAGCAACTTCAAGACATTGGTCGCAAATGGGTCTACTCAATGGACAATGACACCAAGCATACTTCCAAAGTTGTGGCAAAATGGCTTAAGGACAACAAAGTCAAGGTATTGGAGTGGCCATCACAAAGCCCTGACCTTAATCCCATAGAAAAATTGTGGGCAGAACTGAAAAAGTGTGTGCGAGCAAGGAGGCCTACTAACCTGACTCAGTTACACCAGCTCTGTTAGGAGGAATGGGCCCAAATTCACCCAATTTATTGTGTGAAGCTTGTGGAAGGCTACCCGAAACATTTCACCCAAGTTAAACAATTTAAAGGCAATGGTATCAAATACTAATTGAGTGTATGTAAACTTCTGACCCACTGGGAATGTGATGAAAGAAATCAAATCTGAAATAAATCACTCTATACTATTATTCTGACATTTCACATTCTTAAAATAAAGTGGTGCATTTTTACAAGGATTAAATGTCAGGGATTGTGAAAAACTGAGTTTCAATGTATTTGGCTAAGGTGTATGTAAACTTCCGACTTCAACTGTATGTTCAGATCATTCCTTAGAGAGAAGTGTAGTAATATCTCCAGATGGGCATGTGGTACCCTTCCTCACCCATGCCAACAAGATGTTACTTCTTGTGGGGTCTTTTACTTTAAAGTAAGATTGAGAGTGTAGGTAATGCACAATTAACCTACTGAAAATATACTGACTAAAAGGCAAAACAGAATTGTCAAATTATAGTATTGTCACGTTCGATAGAATAAATGTCGGACCAAAGCGCAGTGGATGTTGAGTTCCACATTACTAATAGAAAGTGAAAATAAGCAAAGACAAAAACAAATAAACAATAAACTAACAACAAACCGTAACAGAGACGCTACGTGCACTAACTCAAAAAAGTAGCTCAGTTGGTAGAGCATGGCGCTTGTAACGCCAGGGTAGTGGGTTCGATTCCCGGGACCACCCATATGTAGAATGTATGCACACATGACTGTAAGTTGCTTTGGATAAAAGCGTCTGCTAAATGGCATATATTATTATATATTATAAAACTATATCCCAAAAACATAGGTGGGAAAAACAGCTACTTAAATACAGCTGCATTTAATTGGGATTCATACACAATTACCAACATAGAAAAACATATCTAGAACCCCACATAGTCTAGTTTATTATTTCTAACCCCCCAGTCACGCCCTGACCTACTCTACCCTAAAGCTGTGTCGTTGTATACTTGCGAATTATAATCTTTAGTCTAACAATTTTGTTGTGGAAAACTGAAATGCTCATCAAATTTTTTTGCCATTTTGCTGAATTTGTTTTGAAGGAGGAGTCGATTGTCTTTTCAAATACGGACAAAGATGTTAACATCATGAGAGAAGAAATAGCAGTCACTCTCCTCCAAAACACTGCTATGTTCATTTTCTAATTTAATATAATTATAGATTAAAAAACATTTATATGGATCTTTCAAGGTTATCTTTGATCCAATGACTAGATATGCCACTAAAACACATGCATTTAAATAATTTTGCTACAAGAAACCTATACTATTCCCTTGTTCCCTGTTCCCCGTTTGCTCAGAAATATACATGTAAAGATGTGTAGACTACTTGACATTATGTTTTTCTAGATGACCTGAACCAGCTGTGCTACTTCTGTGGGGAGGTGAACAATAAGGAGGAAGACAATAACTGTGTAATTGCTTGTTCACTTCTAAAAGGCACATTTTTATGAGTACAAACTTGTATAAGCAGTAATATTTCTAAAGGTAGTATTTTCCGCTTTGTCTGATAATTAAATAAATGGTAATTCAAGAAAATGTATTTAAAGTTTGAAATATATTAACATTTTTCATCATACATTTCATATTGGTTGTGACTGCTGCACATGATGGTTCCACCAGTCCTGTATGAAAACCATCCCATCATTGGAGGATTATGTCTGCGCTGCCTGTGAGGACTAGGTTAGGCTTGAGTTTCAGGCGATGGTATCACCTGGAAAACTATCGGTAAAAAGTGGACGAAATGTTCAGTCGAGCTGTTGCAACTTTCCAATTTGTTTATGTTATTTATTGTCTTTTTATATTTGATTTATTGTCATTTTACATCTTATTATGCAAAGATGTATATTTTTATTTCCTATTTAATGTGATGTTTTTGTGTTATTATGTGATAAAATTTGTGTATTTTCTTTATAAACATTGCAAAATGTTTATGTTTCTTTATAATCTAATTTTGCATTCTGTGGCACACAATACTGGTTAACATGAGCTACCAAAATTATTATGAAATGTGCCAGGCCTTGCAGTCCCAAAATAGAAGAGGGGGGATTTCGGCAGGCAAGAAAATAGCCTTCCAAAACCCCACCCCACCCCCTTCTAATTTCCTTAATTTTGTGGCTAGAGTCAAATACTTTCTGTGGCACACACTACTGGTGAAGATGAGTTACCAAAATTATTCAGAAGTGTGCCAGGCCTTGCAGTCCCAAGATAGAAGGGGGGTTGAAAGAGAATTTCGGCAGGCAAGAAAATAGCCTTGCCAAAACTCCCCTCCCCCTTTTAATTCCCTTAATTTTGCGGCTAGAGTCAAGTACTTTCTGTGGCACACATCAGAGTCAAATACTTTCTATAGAACAAACTTCACATCAGGATAGTTAACCGAAATGAATAATTAATGTATGTGTGTTATATTAAACAGAGGGAGTAAAATGTAGGTAAGCAATAAACATTTCAGAACAACTATTAGTCTAATAAGACACGGGAGAGAGGACAAATTTTGGCAAAGAGATTTATTTATAGACTAATACACTTGAAACAAATAGCCAAACCGACTAGTGTCTAGTCTACTAGTGTCTCCCACGAGATCAAACCGACAAAATAATTTAATGAAATGCAGCCTAACGTGATCAGAAATCTCAACTAACAATCAAGTCGCAGCAATTAAGAATTCAGTGCATGCGAGTTTCACGAAGGGGTGAGAGTTCTGGTAGGGGGGAGCTTTTCGGGACAAAACCTGAACAAAACAGTCCAAAATGGAGAGGTGCCGGATCCCAGCAGGATCCGGCTCAAATTAAGAGCTGGCGCTTTCATGCCCTCTTCGCAACTGTGTGGGTGTGTGTGGACCATATTAATTCCTTATTGATGTGGACACAGAGGAATTTGAAGGTCTCAACCTGCTCCACCACGACCCCATCAACATTATCAGTCTCCTACTGATAATAATAAAACAAATATTCAAGCAAATCCAGTGTCCATAAGTTATTTCACTTTATGTATGGAAGATTGATGACTTTTTTGGAGTATATGGAAGCTTGACTGGCACAGAACAGCCCCCCACCCCTGAATCTATCCTCAATCTACTACCAGGGTCTTTGTAGTCTGAGCCAGACCCACATCTGCCCTGAACATATGCTCCATTCTAATGAGAAACAGGTGTATTGTGACCCAAAATTATGGAGCCTCAGCTCCCAAAGCCCAATTTAACACAAATGTATCGCCCTTTAAACTCCAACTCAATTCCATTTCAATAACAAACAGAGAAATGTTGGTTTACCTCCATCTAATTCCAAAATGTGGAACCATTTCTCAATGTGTATGCTACAAGCTTTCCTACTTCAGTAGGCCCAAATATTTTTCCTTCTGTTGTTTTGACATGCCAAGGGATTTCCTCAGCTGTACACACATGTTTACCTGGTGCCTGGCTGGAAATTAAAGTATGCATTGACTTCTATGAACAGTCCTCAATGTATAACAGTCCCACCTTTCCGTACCACCTGGGATGGAAATATACATTCAGCACCTGTACCCCCACCCTTAAATGTTTAACCCTTTCCTCTTACATGGGGATTGGGGCCAAGGTAACCTAATGTAGCAGGTGTATCATTTTTTTTAAAGTAATTACGCCTGAAAGTAGATCCCCCTATATAAGGGGTATTCAACTCTTACCCTATGAGGTCCGCATCCTGCTAGTTTTCTGTTGTTTTCAGTGAGATGAAACATTTAGAACGCTGAAGATAAATATGTAATGAATAGAGCTTACAACATTTAGTATTATACATGACAGACCATAGACTGTGACAGATAGACAATCATATTGTATGTTCTATAACCTTCGGTAACATTTGTCTGAATCTTCTGTAACATTGTACTCTTTTGAACAGGTCCCAGCCTCCTAATGTAATGAGGGGAAATGTTATACTCACCATGGCTGGGTCAGGGTGAAAGGTCAGGACCAGCAGGCAGAGCAGGTTTATAGTCAGGTGCATTGTGGTCAAGATGGCAGGCTGACCACGGGAGAAAGGAGTTTCTAACAGGTCAATTCATCTGTTATACCACTTGTATATCAAATGTATTAAATAAAAAAATCTAAACATTTAAACAATATCCTTTAAAATTATGTTTATGCATAAACTGTAAAATAACCGAATATACAGAGGAGTGAAAGACAAATACTACTTTCAGATTGTCAATTTATCCATAAATGCTTGGATAACAGACACATATTTCTTAATTATCTCCTTCCCTAATGCAGCTCATTTATTGTAATTTCCCTCCATTATTTAACAGTCATTCCAATAATGTAGAATAAAACAATGAAGCTCAGTCAGAAGAAAGCAATAATTTCCCATTACTGTACTGTAGAAGCCAGATTGAGTTACATGGAGAGGACATTAGACATCAACAGAGGAAGTCATTATATGGAACAAGTCATGTTCCTCCACTGCTTCAAAAATCTTACCAGTTTCACTTGCTTCTGTCCTCCGTTGCTATTTTCCTTGTTCTCCTGCGTCTTGCCGGCTGCATAGCTTTTTCTCTCCTTTTCACACACCTTTTGAAGGCATCTGTTTTTATGGTCCAATTCTGCTCCCACTCTTTCTCTCTCCTTTTATTTGATTGTCTATTTTTACATTTTCACCTTATCTCCCCCTCCTCCCTCCTTTCTGCCTCCTCCTCTTACCGAAATGTTCTCTCACTTCAGTTCACATTATCCCCCTGTTGAGAGGCCACATCAGCAGACCCAAAATACTCAGAGCAAAATACTTCAGTCATTAGGCAGTCAATCAATTAGACAAAAACAGAAAATGCTATTCAAGACATAGGTAAAGGTAACTATTGTGAGAGAGTGCATGAATAGGGCTTAACTGTACCTATGATGTAAAAAGAGGAAGAGAGTGAGTGAATGAGTGAGAGAGATGGTGGAGAGCAAGAGACAGAGAGACACAGAGAGAGAGAGAGAGAGAGAGAGAGAGAGAGAGAGAGAGAGAGAGGAGAGAGAGAGAGACATAGAGACAGAGAGAGATTTATTGGCTGAGCCCATGTGTTCTCTGGCCTGTAAATATGTCTGTGAACGAGTGCCAACCTCAATGAGAACCAGTTTCCCTTCCTTACAAACCGGTCATCGTGCACACCTCAAATACACTGCAGAGGTGAATGGGGATAATAGCAACTTTTCAGTGTTATATCCCAACATGTTATATCCCAAAATGTTCAGTGTTGTGAAAGAATGAAGCCCATAGCAATTACTATCCTCCATTTTCAGAGAACCTCATAGGTATGAACATACATTTATCTTCATCAATCCTCATAAAGGAACAAACTTTACACAGTTTGTCAGGGCTGAAGATACTGATGTAGGGAGGGAAGCTCCCGCTTAGCCCAGTCCAAGCTCTTGTCTGTCCTGGCACCTTAATGGTGGAACCAGCTTCCCTCACAGCAGAGTCCCTGCCTATCTTCAAAAAACATCTACATCTGAAACCCTACCTCTCTAAGAGTATCTTAAATAATCTTATAGCAACCCCCCTCTCGTACCCCCCCAACACACAAAACTTGTACTTGACTCTTTTCCCCTCTACTAGCACTGACTTTGCTGATAGCTACTTTTATTGAGGAAAAATGTACTTACTATGACTGTGATATGTGGTTGTCCCACCTGGCTATCTTCAGATGAATGCACTATAAATTAATAAATGTAAAAAATGTGGAGAATGACTTACTGAGTAGGTCGCAGGGGTATTCAACTCTTACACTACGAGGTCCGAAGCCTGCTGGTTTTCTGTCTTACCTAATAAGTAATAGCACACAGCTGGGGTCCCAGGTCTAAATCAGTCCCTGATTCGAAGGGAACAATGAAAAAAATGCAGTGGAACTGGCTTCAAGGTCCAGAGTTGAGTTTGAGGGAGCTAGGGTATCAATGTCAGGAGAAGCTTAACACTGTCACCTAGTGGCCATTATGATGCACGACTGCTATATTTTGGGGGAATTCATTTGTTGATGGTACTGTATACAGTACATGGTCCAACAGCAGAACCTCAATTATTATTCCAAACTTTGAGTTATCTAACCTAATTTCTCTATTTTCTTTCTGAATTAAAAGCTCTCAGATTTCTTACTAGATTAAAATGTCATGACCTTCTGAAACTTCGCTTCAAACGCATGATCTTCAAATGGGATTTGAGAGCCAACTGGAGTGGGAAAAAAACATGTACTGTCATCCCTCTGAAAACCGTTCAGAGTTTGTGTGAGAGTGGTTGTGTGAGTGTGTGAGTGAGAGAAATTCTTCAATCCCTTATTTCCATGATTACATGTATTTTTTGCAAATCTTATATACACACTACACTCTGATAACACATTATGGTAGCATAAGCCTGCTATCTATACTGTAGCAGTTTATATCCCAAAATGTGCACAAAACCTGAGACCAGTGAGCGCGCGCACGTTTACTGAGGGCGGGAGGAAAGTATGACAGCTGGCTTCAGCGTCAACAGCGCTACAGTAGACTACAGAATGCTTGAGGTCGAAGCTGGATGAGGGCTGAAAAACAGGTTGCCTAGTTATTTAAATTAATATAAAGATAGGCCTACAACATTTCCAACGCCTTGTACTTCTGCTATCGCACCGTTCAAACGGTCGTTTTATGAAACAATCCATTTGCACCACTTATTATCGTACACGTTGAGATTAGAGGTGTCGCCAAGCCTTTGAGTTCCAGGTGACTTCCGAACGCTCCGCAAAATCGAGTAGAAGAGGATGTTTTTGAAATTATAAAAAAAAATCATGCATTTCCTCTGGGATTTCGGCCGATCTGTAACGTAGGATTTAATTTTCATCGAAAATGTTTTCTGGTGGATATTTCAGTTACTTCACGGCACGTCCACGTGGATACATTGATTCTCTGCATGACATAATTTGACTTTATCGTTACATTGTAGCCTATCGGTGTTGACAGCGCGTAAATACTCCGCTGTAGTTTGCCTTTATCTTCGCCACACTGCAACCTGGGGATATTTAAAATGTTCTTCACATTAGGCCTATTGCAATAGTTGAATTGGAACCACATTTCAACGTCAATATAATTAACAACATGAATAGGTTAGTAGGCTTTGAGAAAAGGCGGTTTAAATCCTCTTTCTGCCAATTTTGTTAGTATTTCCACTTATTGTTAACATTCTAAAGAAAACTGTTCTTATATAGAGAAACAAACTTGGTGATAACAAGAGGATTACTTCAACTTCAGGACAGTAGCCACTTCCTTCATCTGACAATTATCTTCTTTGGAATGTGGACCCAGTAAACATTTAACTCTGCCCTTCCAGGTAAGAGTCAATATCACACTTTTTGTAATCACTATGCTAATTCAAAATCCTACCATATTGTACCTCAAATTAATCTGTTTACACTTGTAATTTTCTTTATCCATGGTATTCTGCGCATGTCTCCTGTCATATGGAAAGAGGAAATACTGTATATAGACATAATATTAACATGATAACAACAATAACATGTCAGTAAGTCATTATTAAAGGTTAGCCCTTAAGACCTAATATAAAGTACAATACATGGGCAACTTGTCAATGAGGTTACGTTTGCCATTTACTCAAAGACATATGAGATTTTCTGAAATGTCCATAGTATCAAAACTTGAGTCAATGCAATGGCTCATATGGTTTTCTCCTGTCTCTCTTGACTGTTGTGTTTAGTCACTATTTTTGACTTGCACTGTTAGAGCTCAGAGCTTAAACATTTAACTGTACCCTGCAATTACATCTGCGACCCTGCGCACTTGACTATTAAACTCATCTAATATAATCTATTCAGACAGTCTGCTGGGTCTAGCCATGATTCACAACTCACGTCGACCTACTATGCTCTCATCCGTCAACCGAGCATCCTATGGCCAATAGTAAAATCGCTCTCTCTCCCTACTGCTCTCCAGCCACGCAGAAGACGCACCATGTTTTATGCAGCGTTATAACCCTGGGGGTGTGACTCAAAACATCTCCTGGAAAAGTTACTTTACCATGAAGGTTTTGTTATGCTCAGATATTTATGTAATAGTGCTATAAAAAGAACCAAGGGATTTATGTAATTTGTCAGTTCATTGATGGATAAATAAGAGTATTTCATTCTAGCTTTTGAATTAGTTTATATTGTGAGTTTCACTATTATAGGGTTATAAGTGTCTTGAATTTTGGTTCACATTTGTACAAGAGAGCACCTAATACACAATCTACCAAGACCTATTATTCTCGATTGACACTTGACACTGTCTGCGAAGTGAAATAGATAACCCAGAAAGTGCTAAGCTGCCTGTATCATCAACCCATATCTACTAGTGAGCTGGACATATATTCATGCTCTGGTGGATGTTTTCTCTTCCACTTCCACATATCTCCGTGTGTGTTCCCTGGCACCTGTTTGTGTAGGCCCCATCCTGCTTCTGCGTTGGCTACGTTGTGTTTACGACCACACTACCCTGCAACAGCTGACTGTCTCCACTGGGGGTCTGCCTATGTAGGACCCCCCCCAACCTGTAGTATCAGGGTCTCTCTCATTGGGTGTGTCTGTGTGTGTGTGTGTGTGTGTGTGTGTCAGTGTATATATGTGCATGTATTTCTCATACCCACAGTCTTTCATTGGCAGTGTGTGAAACCGTATCACATACCAGTCAGATCCAGTAATCGTGGTGTCCTTGAAAACTGTCTAGTTGAGCAGATAAGATATCATTATTAGAGTCAAGAGTTTACTTGAATTTACAAGTAACCTGATATTTTTAAGGTGAGTTAGCAATGAATAACAGAGCAGTTTAATGTTGGTCTCATCTCCTTTATTGCTAGATTCTCCTAACAGTGTAATCTCATGTCTGTTGTTTTTCATTTTATTCTGGATTAGCAATGTGTTATAACATTTCCATATCAATTTAATGTCTGACTGCAGAGAGGCCTTGGGTAGCAGGGCTCAATGGAAGACCGGGTGTGGGTGTGTGTCTGTGTGCATAGCGTACATGTATGTGTTTGTTTCACTTTCTAGGACTAGTGAACAATCAATGCCAGAGTGGCTCACAAACCACACTCTGTAATGATACGACCCATAAGAGCTGGTTGTGATGTGGGCGTTGATGTGACTTAGACAGTAGTCTGATCTGTTTCTCCCTTTATCCACACTCTAACTATGAGGCCGATCATTACAGCTTTATTTAGCCATGCTTATTAATCGTATCTGACCATTGGGCTGTGTTTCGCAGTCCAGTGGAAGGTGTGTGTGCCACTGTTTTGAATCTTTCATTCACAATAGGTAAGCTATTCAAACCAATAGCTTGGTTTGAAGAAATCAACTGTGGGAGCAATTATTAGGAAATGGAAGACATACAAGACCACTGATAATCTCCTCGATCTGGGGCTCCACGCAAGATCTCACCCCGTGGGGTCAAAATGATCACAAGAACGGTGAGCAAAAATCCCAGAACCACACGGGGGACCTAAAGAATGACCTGCAGAGAGCTGGGACCAAAGTAATAAAGCCTACTATCAGTAACACACTACGCCGCCAGGGACTCAAATCCTGCAGTGCCAGACGTGTCCCCCTGCTTAAGCGAGTACATGTCCAGGCCCGTCTGAAGTTTGCTAGAGAGAATTTGGATGATCCAGAAGAAGATTGGGAGAATGTCATATGGTCAGATGAAACCAAAATAGAAGTTTTTGGTAAAAACTCAACTCTTCGTTTTTGAGGACAAAGGATGCTTAGTTGCATCCAAAGAACACCATACCTACTGTGAAGCATGGGGGTGGAAACATCATGCTTTGGGGCTGTTTTTCTGCAAAGGGACAAGGACGACTGATCCGTGTAAAGGAAAGAATGAATGGGGCCATGTATCATGAGATTTTGCGTGAAAACCTCCTTCCATCAGCAAGGGCATTGAAGATGAAACGTGGCTGGGTCTTTCAGCATGACAATGATCCCAAACACACCGCCCGGGCAACGAAGGAGTGGCTTGGTAAGAAGCATTTCAAGGTCCTGGAGTGGCCTAGTCTCCAGATCTCAACCCCATAGAAAATCTTTGGAGGGAGTTGAAAGTCCGTGTTGCCCAGCAACAGCCCCAAAACATCACTGCTCTAGAGGAGATCTGCATGGAGGAATGGGCCAAAATACCGGTGTGTGAAAACCTTGTGAAGACTTACAGAAAACGTTTGACCTCTGTCATTGCCAACAAAGGGTATATAACAAAGTATTGAGATAAACTTTTGTTATTGAACAAATACTTATTTTCCACCATAATTTGCAAATAAATTCATTAAAAATCCTACAATGTGATTTTCTGGATTTTTTTCTGAATTGGTCTGTCATATTTGAAGTGTACATATGATGAAAATTACAGGCCTCTCTCATCTTTTTAAGTGGGAGAACTTGCACAATTGGTGGCTGACTAAATACGTTTTTTTGCCCCAGTGTACATTGAGTTCTATCTGTCAAGTCATTTTTAAACCACTTACATGCAGACTGGTTTAGGCAAATTGAGAAAAGCCTCTGAATTAGCAGTGAGTGATCAACAGTATTGAAAGCATTTGACAGATCAGTGAAGAGGGCAGCACAATGTTGCCTTTTATCCATAGAGTTAAACATAATTTATAACTACGGATGCAGAAGAGATAGTGCTATGAACTGGTCTAAAACACGACTGATGTACAGTATCAGTCAAAAGTTTGGACACACCAATTCAAGGGTTTTTCTTTAATTTTAATATTTTCTACATTGTAGAATAATAGTGAAGACATTGAACTATGAAGTAACACACATTGATTCATGTAGTAACCAAATAAGTGTGAAACAAATCAAATTATATTTTATTTAATATTCTTCGTAGTAGCCACCCTTTGCCTTGATCACACCTTTCACACTCTTGGCATTCTCTAAACCAGCTTCATGAGAATGCATTTCAATTAACAGGTGTGGCTATAACCAATTGTGGAATATCTTTCCTTCTTAATGTGTTTGAGCCAATCAGTTGTGTTGTGACAAGGTAGGCGTGGTATCCAGAAGATAGCCCTATTTGGTAAAGACCAAGTTCATATTATGGAAAGAGCAGCTCAAATAAGCAAAGAGAAACGACAGTCCATCATTACTTTAAGACATTCCGGATTGACTGACCTCATTATACCCCATAATGACAAAGCAAAAATGTTTTTTTGTTGTTGAAATTTTTGCAAATGTATATATAAAAAACTGATCATATTTACTTAAGAATTCAGACCCTTTAACCTGTTGAACCTATGGGGGCGCTATTTCATTATTGGATAAAAACGTGCCCGTTTTAAGCGCAATATTTTGTCACAAAAAGATGCTCGAAAAACTTTGGAAAGAAAACACTCTGACGTTTCCAAAACTGCAAAGATATTATCTGTGAGTGCCACAGAACTGATGCTACAGGCGAAACCAAGATGAAACTTCAAACAGGAAATTAGCAGAATTTTTGAGGCTCTGTTTTCCATTGTCTCCCTATATGGCTGTGAATGTGCCCTGAATGAGCCTACGCTTTCTGCCGTTTGCCCAAGGTGTCTGCAGCATTGTGACGTATTTGTAGGCATATCATTGGAAGATTGGCCATAAGAGACTACATTTACCAGGTGTCCGCCCGGTGTCCTTTGTCTAAATTGGTGCGTAATCTTCAGCTGCAGGCATTTTCCCATGGGATTCAGAGGAGAAAGCACACTTCCACGAACGATATATCATCAAAGAGATATGTGAAATACACCTTGAGGATTGATTCTAAACATGTTTGCCATGTTTCAGTCGATATTATGGAGTTAATTTTGAAAAAAGTTTGGCGTTTTGATGACTGAATTTTCAGTTTTTTTTTTTGGTAGCTAAACGTGATGTACCAAACGGAGCGATTTCTCCTATACAAAGAATATTTTTGGACAAACTGAACATTTGCTATCTAACTGAGAGTCTCCTCATTGAAAACATCTGAAGTTCTTCAAAGGTAAATGATTTTATTTGAATGCTTTTCTTGATTTTGTGAAAATGTTGCCTGCTGAATGCTAACGCTAAATGCTACGCTAGCTATCAATTCTGTTACACAAATGCTTGTTTTGCTATGGTTGAGAAGCATATTTTGAAAATCTGAGATGACAGTGTTGTTAACAAATGGCTAAGCTTGAGAGCTAGCAGATTTATTTAATTTCATTTGCGATTTTCATGAATAGTTAACGTTGTGTTATGCTAATGAGCTTGTGAATAGAATTACACTCCTGGATACATGTTTTTCTCGTAGCTAAACGTGATGAACAAAACGGAGAGATTTCTCCTAAACAAATAATCTTTCAGGAAAAACTGAATATTTGCTATCTAACTGAGAGTCTCCTCATTGAAAACATCTGAAGTTCTTCAAAGGTAAATGATTTTATTTGAATGCTTTTCTGGTTTTTGTGAAAATGTTGCCTGCTGAATGCTAATGCTAAATGCTACGCTAGCTATCAATACTGTTACACAAATGCTTGTTTTGCTATGGTTGAGAAGCATATTTTGAAAATCTGAGATGACAGTGTTGTTAACAAAAGGCTAAGCTTGAGAGCTAGCAGATTTATTTCATTTCATTTGCGAATTTCATGAATAGTTAACGTTGCGTTATGGTAATGGGCTTGAGGCTGTAGTCACGATCCCGGATCTGGGATGGCTCGACGCCAGAAGTTAATCAGTACTTTGTTGAAGCACCTTTGGCAGCGATTACAGCCTTGAGTCTTGGCTATGACTCTACAAGCTTGGCACACCTGTATTTAGGGAGTTTCTCCCATTCCTCTCTGCAGATCTTCTCAAGCTCAGGTTGGATTTGGATTGTTGCTGCACAGTTATTTTCAGGTCTCTTCAGAGATTTTAGATCAGGTTCAAGTCTGGGCTCTGGCTGGGCTACATTGAGACTTGTCCCGAAGCCACTCCTGCGTTGTCTTGGCTGTGTGCTTAGGGTCATTGTCCTGTTGGAAGGTGAACCTCCGTCCCACTCCCAGGTCCTGAGTGCTCTGGAGAAGGTTTTCTCAGTACTTTGCTCCGTTCATCTTTGCCTCGATCCTGACTAGTCTCCCAGTCCCTACCGCTGAAAAACATCCCCACGGCATGATTCTGCCACCACCATGCTTCACCGTTGGGATGGTGAAAGGTTTCCTCCAGACGTGACGCTAGGCATTCAGGCCAAAGAGTTCAATCTTGGTTTCATCAGACCAGAGAATCTTGTTTCTCATGGTCTGAGAGTCTTTCACTGCCTTTTGGCAAACTCCAAGTGTTCTGTCATGTGCCTTTTAATGAGGAGTGGCTTCCGTCTGGCCACTCTACCATAAAGGCCTGATTGGTGGAGTGCTGCAGAGATGGTTGTCCATCTGGAAGTTTCTCACATCTCCACAGAGAAACTCTAGAGCTCTGTCAGAGTGACCATCAGGTTCTTGTTCACCTCCCTGACCAAGGCCCTTCTCCTCCGATTGCTCAGTTTGGCTGGGTGGCCAGCTGTAGGAACAGTCTTTTTGGTTCCAAACTTCGTCCATTTAAAAATGATGTAGGCCACTGTGTTCTTGGGAGACATTTTGTGGTACCCTTCCCCAGATCTGTGCCTCGATACAATCCTGTCTCGGAGATCTACGGACAATTCCTTCATCCTCATGACTTGGTTTTTGCTCTGACATGCACTGTCAACTGTGGGACCTTATATTGACAGGTGTGTGCCTTTTCAAATCATGTTCAATCAATTCAATTTACCACAGGTGGACTCCAATCAAGTTGTAGAAACATCCCAAGGATGATCAATGGAAACAGGATTCACCTGAGCTCAATTTTGAGTCTCATAGCAAATGGTTTGAATACTTACAGTTGAAGTCGGAAGTTTACATACACCTTAGCCAAATACATGTCAACTCAGTTTTTCACAATTCCTGACATTTAATCCTAGTAATAAATCCCTGTTTTAGGTCAGTTAGGATCACCACTTTATTTTAAGAATGTGAAATGTTAGAATAATAGTAGAGAGAATGATGTATTTCATATTTTATTTCTTTCATCACATTCCCAGTGTGTCAGAAGTTTACATACTCTCAATTAGTATTTGGTAGCATTGCCTTTAAATTGGGTAAAACATTTTGGGTAGCCTTCCACAAGCTTCCCACAATTGTTAGGGTGAATTTTGTCTCATTCCTGCTGATAGACCTGGTGTAACTGAGTCAGGTTTGTAGGCCTCCTTTCTCGCACACACTTTTTCAGTTCTGCCCACATATTTTCTATAGGATTGAGGTCAGGGCTTTGTGATGGCCACTCCAATGTCTTGACTTTGTAGTCCTTAAGCCATTTTGTCTCAACTTTGGAAGTATGTTTGTGGTCATTGCCCATTTGGAAGACCCATTTACTACCAAGCTTTAACTGATGTCTTGAGATGTTGCTTCAATATATCTACATATTCATTCCTCATGATGACTTCTATTTTGTGAAGTGCACCAGTCCCTCATGCAGCAAAGCACCCCACAACATGATGCTGCCACCCCAATGCTTCACAGTCGGGGTGGTGTTCTTTGGCTTGCAAGCTTGCCCCTTTTTCCTCCAACCATAATGATGGTAATTATGGCCAAAATGTTATATTTTTGTTTCATCAGAACAGAGGACATTTCTCCAAAAAGTACGATCTTTGTTCCCATGTGCAGTTGCAAACCGTAGTGTGGCTTTTTTTATGGCGGTTTTGGAGTAGTGGCTTCTTCCTTGCTGAGCAGCCTTTCAGCTTATGTCGATATAGGACTCGTTTTACTGTGGATAAAGATACTTTTGTACCTGTTTCCTCCAGCATCTTCACAAGATGCAAGGTCCCTTGCTGTTGTTCTGGGATTGATTTGCACTTTTTGCACCAAAGTACGTTCATCTCTAGGAGACAGAATGCGTCTCCTTCCTGAGCGGTGTGGTCCCATGGTGTTTATACTTGCGTACTATTGTTTGTCCAGATGAACGTGTTACCTTCAGGCATTTGGAAATTGCTCCCAAGGAGGAACCATACTTGTGGAGGTCTACATATTTTTTCTGAGGTCTTGGCTGATTTCTTTTGATTTTCCGAAGATGGTAAGCAAAGAGGCACTGAGTTTGAAGGTAGGCCTTGAAATACATCCACAGGTACACCTCCAATTGACTCAAATGATGTCAATTAGCCTAACAGAAGCTTCTAAAGCCATAACATCATTTTCTGGAAATTTCCAAGCTGTATAAAGGCACAGCCAACTTAGTCTATGTAAACTTCTGACCCACTGGAATTGGGATATAGTGAAATAATCTGTCTGTAAACAATTGTTTGAAAAATGAATTTTGTCATGCACAAAGTAGATGTCCTAAACAACTTGCCAAAACTATAGTTGGTTGACAAGACATGTGGAGTGGTTGAAAAACACGTTTTAATGACTCCAACCTAAGTGTATGTACACTTCTGACTTCAACTGTATGTAAAAATAAATTAATTTCTGTTTTAACTTTATCTTCATTTAACTGGGCAAGTCAGTTAAGAACAAAATCCTATCTACAATGACAGCCGAGGATCAGTGGGTTAACTGCCTTGCTCAGCGGCAGAACGACAGATTTTTACCTTGTCAACTCAGGATTTGATCCAGCAACCTTTTGGTTACTGACCCAATGCTCTAACCACTAGCCTACCTGCCTCCCTCATCATGGGGCATTGTGTGTAGATTGCTGATTAATTGTTTAAAAAAAAAATCAATTTTAGAATAAGGCTGTAACGTAACTAAATGTGACTCGTTTCAGGAAAATAGACATATGTCGCAGTTCACTGCATCACAGGAGAGCCATTTGAATGTAAACTTTATTTATCAAAATGCTTTTTTTTCATGAAAGCAAGGCCATATGCACTTCACATGAGTTCCACACGTTGGTATAGCCACAAAAGCAAGGCTTATCTCTCAATGACTGTGTGACAATCCTGAATTACTGTGTGACATTCCCTTGTGACATGCCTATGATCAGGCATTGCAATGAACATTCCTCAACCAGAAGGCAAGAACAAAGATTTGTGATTCCAACTGAAGTGAATACATTCCACATCAAGTCATAAAGACTATGGCTATGTGTTCTAATACGCCAGCAGTACTGAGTACAGATTTGAAGCATACTTTAGAGTTGAAGTCATTATTGAATAGATAAGAGCATCTGAAGACAATAACTCAAATGGAATTACCAATGGAATGTCTTTTCTACCCTTTTATCAATGGCAAAAGGCATGTGTAACAATTGCTTAACACTAAGGGCTACTGTATGTTTAAGCTTAAACTCTATTGGACCAGTTAGGTTCTCTACTTGAGCAGTAGGGAGAAATGAACCGCACAACTGAATAATTTAGGAAAAGAATGCCGGCTTGATTTTTGAAAAAAAAAATAATAAAAAAAAATGAATCACCTATATCTTTTTGAAATTTGTACAATGAGCTCAATATGATTGAAATATATAGGCTCACGTGGACAGCACTAGGCTCACGTGGACTGAACAATTACTAGCCTGGGCAATGCAAAGGACATTACACAATTACAGCACCAGGCTCACCCTGACTAAACCGGGCAAATGAAAAGTACTAGTGTTTACACTTACATGTCATTTCTTATAAAGTAATCTAAAAGTGTACCAAAATGGATTATGATACTAGTTGATCACATTTTATAAAAGTATGAAAACTAAAATAGTTTGCATGCACGATCACTAACATTTGTTATTTCAATTGATTGATAGCTGACCTAGCCTAAATATTAATTGCTTGTGCATATGCTTGGTTCAGTATGAACACGCACAAAACGCAAGCAATATCTTACCTAGCCTAATCACTAGACGCTCGTTCTCCATACGAAAACTCACCAAAATCCCGGTGTCAATCTTTCCCTCAATCCCTTCACAGCACGTTTGTATTGATAAGTGAGTGTTAATGTCCAGTCCTCTCTTTTTAGTTACATTTTCTGCAACTTTTCAATGATTTTAAACTTTGTCTTTCTTCAATGGAATGGCGGTAGCTCTTCAAGTTCCGTTCTAGCTCTTTTTCAGCATGTTGGCGCCAACTAGTGTATAATGTGAGGTTTGGAGAGGGACTAAGAGAATATTGAGTTTTGATTGGCTCAAAGTAAACTGCTCCTCATGCGGCTTCTGACAGCTGATTTGTAATAGCTGTCAACTTAAACATATCAATAGCAATATAGTATATTATGATTGGTTTTAGGAATCTCACAAGTAACGATAAGTATTCAACATTAGTTAAGCTGCGTTACACATGTGAGCATAGAGATTATATTATTTTCTATGGGTGAGAGACGAGTATGGGCCAGGGAGAGTAGAGAAGGGTTTAGTATGTACTCCTGTTGCTTCATAAACTTTATTGACCAAACTGGGAGTGATTGACCCTGCTGCAGGGCAATCATCAACCTCGCTCTACCCCGCAGCCAATCAGATGCCTGAAATTAAGCAAGTTGTCAAACGCACTGCAGTCTTCTAACGGTGGTTCATGTCAAGGTCATGTGAGCACTAACGCATGCACATTGCACAGGACACCACTGATTCTCTGGCACGTCCCTGAGTGTTGGGAGGATGAGAGAGTGCTGTTGGGAAATGTGATTATAATCATATAGCTGTTGAAATCTGAGCCGTTTCAAATCACCTTTCCTGTATTAAAATCCTACCTTGACTCACACTGCAGCAGTGCGCTTTGGCCATTACACAGAACCACACATCACATTGGGGAGTCATTATGTTTGTTAGGGACTGTCCGTTATTTATAATGAGGGATACCTGGAGAAAATCGGACCTCTCTGAAATGAAAATGGATGGCCCACCATTCAGTAATATGTATTTTGTCCTTCCATGAATGCAGTTTTAGAAACTAGTCTTTGTTTTGTAAGCTTTACATGGAAAAGCAGCCAGAAGTTTGTGGATTC
This sequence comes from Oncorhynchus keta, assembly GCF_023373465.1. Classification (NCBI taxonomy): domain Eukaryota; kingdom Metazoa; phylum Chordata; class Actinopteri; order Salmoniformes; family Salmonidae; genus Oncorhynchus; species Oncorhynchus keta. Next base: position 35,405,504 of record NC_068422.1, read on the forward strand.
GAAGACCACCACGGACAAGGTAAGGGGTGAAAAGATATCCATTATAATACAAGCATTGCATGAGTCTACAGTATCATCTTATTTGCTGTCCGAGAAAAAATAGCTTTTTATCAACGCATTTCATACAATTCTACAGAATTTTACATCACTGTAGACAAGCAGAATCTTTTTTTAATACTACAACAGAGCATGACGACGAATGAGTGCATGTTGCTGCACCGGAGATGTTTTGGTTTCTATATCTATTATCTATTCTATTCTATTCTATTCTATTCTATATCTATTCGATAATATATCAACCGGGACAGGTGGCTTCTTAGTAGGAATGAGAGAAACAATGGCCGCATTTGTCTTTTATGCACAAAACACTCTGAGAGACTCCAGTTTACCACTGACGCAATGTTGACGTTCAGGCAAATTTTTCAAAATAAAAGCCTGAAACTATATATTGTGACACTAGACACATTTGAGAAGCCATAGAAAGGGGAATCCGGTTGATATCTCATTCACTGCTAAATAGGGACGCATAGGAACGCAGAGCTTTCTAAATAAGAGTCCCTTCCTGATTGGATTTTTCTCAGGCGTTAGCTTGAAAAGTAACAAATCACTTCGCCAGATAGCGGTTGCCTAATTACTTTGATATGCTTTGGAATGTCTAGCCAGCATATTATGATAGCTACAGTGGTTCTTCCTTTAAAAGTTGCGAGTTTACACCGCAGGACTTAGAGGTACCCAACGTCACGGCTTCATTGCTCCAGACCACCGCAAGGGGGAGGTAGAGCACTCATTATGTATTTGGGTCCCAAGGTTTTTATATGACCAATCATATCGAGTGGTTCCAATGACAAATTTAACGTGGAGCCACCCATCCCTGGTGACTTTCTTCAGCAAAGATAGCTGACAAAACATTACGGGGAGGCAAATGTAAGTAGTTATAACATCATAACGAGTCAAGCAAAAAATGTAAAATTGAGACGAATATGTTAATTAGTTAATGTAGAGACAAACGATTGTGCATATGTTTTTGTCATAAAGTTAATTTACTACGATCTCTATTTTGCAAGTTTTTTTCTGTCATGTCCAATACCAGGTGTCTCAAACTCCATTATGTGAATGATGCTGTGTCTGCATGCATGTATTTCAATTATACACTTCAGCAGTGTTTACCACTCCTGGGACATCAATGATTTCAAATTGTAACCATGCAATAGACTAGAAACATGTTTTTATAATTCATATATACAGAATAAAAAAGTACATCCTGCCAGCATGCCCACAAGCGTGCTGAATGACCCTTGGAAGAGAGCGAGGAATGAGATGGTGTCACGAGCCTCGCTGAAGAGGGTGCCTCTTCCTGTTCGGGCGGGGCTCGGCGGTCGTCGTCACTGGCCTATTAGCTGCCATCGATTCTTTTTCCGTTTGTGTTGGTTAGTGGTTAATTGGGTACACCTGTTTTGTGTTAGGGTTTGTTTGTAGGGTATTTAAGGGGACTAGGCCCGCTGGGTATTTTGTGCGGGCTTGTGTTTTGTTACTCTGTGTTTGATGGTGTGATTTGTTTTCTTATCTTTATTCTCTGGTCTTTTTTGTCCTGTTGTTTTGGACTGGCAACCTATATACGCCCTGTGTGTTGGCGTGATCATTTTCGGTTGCACTAGTGTAATAAATTTGATAAACGACAGAACCCTGCTCTCTGCGCCTGATTCCATCCACCACTCATAGTTATTCGTAACAGATGGGTTACAATCCAGGCTATTTGCTCTGAGACCTGCATAATAATGTAATTAAACAAGCAGGGAGCAGGTTTCGAACCCTCAACATTCTAGCCCGAAGTCCACCGTGCTATCGACTGTGCCCAAATGTATTAATTGGGGTTGGGGCCGATTGTGGCTAAAAACCCTTTATCTATTGGAATATTTAACATGTGGAAAGGGGAAAAAGTTTTATAATTAGTTTCTCTCAAGCATAGCAGGATGGGCTATTAGCTGGAAAATGGACTATTCAACCTTTACTAAAAAATTGTTTAATAGCCAAGCTAGGTGTGCCCCCCACCAACTTGAGCTAGGTGTGAACCCCCTCCTAACTTGCAACAAATTATTTGTATCTATCTTTCCTCATCTACCTACACACTTATCTACATACACACGGTTAATGGAGTGCCAAAGTGCACAACTGGCCCAGTGGGTAGGCCTTCAATGGCCGGGGTAGGCTGGTGCTGAAAATATAGCTAGCTTGTTATGCAGGTGTTGCACACCAACAGACGAGCAATGCATTTCAACAATAATCTTCATTTTAATTTGACTTCACAAACAAGAGGGCTTAATTGGAGTCTATTTCTTTGGAGCCTAGACTTATATAAAATAACTTAACTGGCTGAGGTAGACTATGAGGCTTTATTAGGCCTACTTACAATTGCAACTGGTCAGTCAAAAATGTAGCATCCTACATAAAACAATAATTTAAAGAAAAAACGTTTGGACACACGTACTCATTCCAGGGTTTTTCTTTAATTGTACTATTTTCTACTATTATTGTAGAATAACAGTGAAGACATCACAACTATGAAAAAACACTGGTCTCCCGCATGCCCTGCATTCTGTAGTACAGACTAGAGGTCGACCGATTAATAGGAATGGCCGATTGAATTAGGGCCGATTTTAAAGTTTTCATAACAATCAGTAATCTGCATTTTTGGATGCTGATTATGGCCGATTTATATTGCAACCCACGAAGAGACGTGGCAGGCTGACCACATGTTACGCGAGTGTAGGCAGCACGGAGCCATGGTAAGTTTGCAATCTAGCCTTAAACTTATCTTATAAAAAGCTATCTTGCACTTTTACTTCCTTCTCCAACACTGTGTGTTTGCATTATTTAAACCAAATTGAACATGCTTCATTATTTATTTGAGACTATATTGATTTGATTTATGTATTATATTAAGTTAAAATAAAACTGTTTAGTGTTAATTCAGTATTGTTGTAATTGTCATTATTACAAATATATATACAAATTGGCCGATTAATCTGCATTTTTTGGGCCTCCAATAATCGGTATCGGCGTTGAAAAATCATAGTCGGTCGACCTCTAGCACAGACATGGCCTTATGTAAGGAATTAGGCACTTTCCCATGTTTACTACAGTCTTGGCCAAAAGTTGAGAATGACACAAATATTAATTTTCAAAAAGTCTGCTGCCTCAGTTTGTATGATGGCAATTTGCATATACTTCAGAATGTTATGAAGAGTGATCAGATGAATTGCAATTAATTGCAAAGTCCCTCATTGCCATGCAAATTAACTGAATCCCCCAAAAACATTTCCACTGCATTTCAGCCCTGCCACAAAAGGACCAGCTGACATCATGTCAGTGATTCTCTCGTTAACACAGGTATGAGTGTTGATGAGGACAAGGCTGGAGATCACTCTGTCATGCTGATTGAGTTCCAATAACAGACTGGAATCTTCAAAAGGAGAGTGGTGCATTGGAATCATTGTTCTTCCTCCTTCAACCATAGTTACCTGCAAGGAAACGCATGCCTTCATCATTGCTTTCCACAAAAAGGGCTTCACAGGCAAGCATATTGCTGCCAGTAAGATTGCACCTAAATCAACCATTTATCAGATCATCAAGAACTTCAAGGAGAGCGGTTAAATTGTTGTGAAGAAGGCTTCAGGGCACCCAAGAAAGTCCAGCAAGCACCAGGACCATCTTCTAAAGTTGATTCGGCTGCGGGATCGGGGCACCACCAGTACAGAGCTTGCTCAGGAATGGCAGGAGGCAGGTGTGAGTGCATCTGCACGCACAGTGAGGCGCTAAGAAGGGCAACAAAGAAGCCACTTCTCTCCAGGAAAAACATCAGGGACAGACTGATATTCTGCAAAATGTACAGGGATTGGACTGCTGAGGACTGGGGTAAAGTCATTTTCTCTGATGAATCTCCTTCTGATTGTTTGGGGCATCCGTAAAAAAAGCTTGTCCGCAGAAGACAAGGTGAGCGCTACCATCAGTCCTGTGTCATGCCAACAGTAAAGCAGCCTGAGACCATTCATGTGTGGGGTTGCTTCTCAGCCAAGGGAGTGGGCTCACTCACAATTTTGCCTAAGAACACAGCCATGAATAAAGAATGGTACCAACACATCCTCCGAGAGCACCTTCTCCCAACCATCCAGGAACAGTTTGGTGATGAACAATGCCTTTTCCAGCATGATGGAGCACCTTGCCATAAGGCAAACGTGATAACTAAGTGGCTCGGAGAACAAAATGTCAATATTTTGGGTCTATGGCCAGGAAACTACCCAGACATTAATCCCATTGAGAACTTGTTGTCAAGCCTCAAGAGGAGGATGGACAAACATACCCCACAAATTCTGACAAACTCCAAGCATTGATTATGCAAGAATGGGCTGCCATCAGTCAGGATGTGGCCCAGAAGTTAATTGACAGCATGCCAGGGCGGATTGCATAGGTCTTGAAAAAGAAGGGTCAACACTGCAAATATTGACTCTTAGCAAGTGTGATGACGTGTATTCCGGCATACAGTTTGTGCGAAACAATCAATCAGATGAGGGAGTATGATGATGCTTATGCTGACCGGCTTGCGGGGAGACACGAGACATGCATTTCTTTTGTCTAGCGATCCGTTAATGATTTGGTTATTTAGTAGCTGTAATAAAACCAACCGTTCTAAATGCAAAGTGGCAATCGGATGTCTTAATCAAACTCAGCTTGCAATAATAATAATAATATAATAATAATATATGCCATTTAGCAGACGCTTTTATCCAAAGCGACTTACAGTCATGTGTGCATACATTCTAATATCTGAGATTGCAAGATGTTTGTCCTTTACTCAGTTGCTTGTCTTAACCCAGAATAGGTTTACTCCAATATCTGCATTTTTAAAATCTTGATTTTAGATGTTTATTTTCAAAATCCACAAGTAATACAAAGTAAAACGTGCAGTTTCACAGAAACGTTTTCTGACATTTTTATTGGCCGATTTTTGGCTGATTTAAGATGAAATCTTAAACCCTGTTACTTTATTTGGCTGCTCGGCACTTACTATAGTCATTTAGCCTTGCAGACCAGACCACCTTTCTGTTATTTTGTGCCTGTTTCTGTCACTCTTCAAAGCCAGGGTCTTCAAGATATGGAAAATGGCAAAACATTTAATAATAATAATACTTGATTGGACTTTTCTTGACACCCAATGCTTTTTATAGTGTAGGGGGAAACTCACCCCCTAATCCCACTTACATGCTCTCTTTTTGTTTTATTGGCCCATCCAACTTTATTTTTACATGTTGTTGTTTTTTTAAAGATATTTTGTTACATATACATTATTCATACACTTTACATACACGTGTCACGTTCTGACCATCGTTCGTATGTGTTTTCCTTGTTTTAGTGTTGGTCAGGACGTGAGCTGGGTGGGCATTGGCCTGATATGGTTCTCAATCAGAGGCAGGTGTTAGTCATTGTCTCTGATTGGGAACCATATGTAGGTAGCCTGTTTTGTGTTGGGTTTTGTGGGTGATTGTTCCTGTCTCTGTGTTTGCACCAGATAGGACTGTTTTTGGTTTTCGCACATTTATTGTTTTGTTAGTTATTTCATGTATAGTTCCTTCATTAAAGAACATGAATAACCACCACGCTGCGTTTTGGTCCGCCTCTACTTCACCACAGCAAAACCGTTACAACATGGTACTTTTATACACAGTATTACATGATAGGAATACAGTTTGATACACACATTACACATTATTACATACTCTTGCAATAAGTGCCATGGAATCTTTAGTACCCACAGAGTTAGGACACCTGTTTAAAGTTCCATCTTCAATTTTATTGAGGAACGTTCCGTTTTTAGTTATTTCTTCCAATTACATTATTAAAATGAAATGAATGTGTTCAAAGTGATCTTTGAACTTACTGCCTTGTTAAATATGCTCCTAATGAAAATACTGTACTTTTTACTGTTTCCCTGACACCCAAAAGTATTCGGTATATTTTGACAGAAAAATTGTCCTATTCACACACATCAAGAGAACTTCCCTGGTCATTTCTACTGCCTCTGATCTGGCGGACTCACTAAAAACAAATGCTTTGTTTGTAAATTATGTCTGAGTGTTGGTGTGCCTCAGGCTATCTCTCAATAAAAAAAATAAAAAATGACATATTGCCATCTGCTTTGCTTAATATAATTAGAAATTGTTTAAACTTTTACTTTTGATACTTAAGTACATTTGAGCAATTGCATTTACTTTTGATACTTAAGTATATTTAAAACCAAATCCTTTAAGACTTTTTCAAGTAGTATTTTACTGGGTTACTTTCACTTTTACTTGACTCATTTTCTATTAAGGTATCTTTCCACCACTGCTGTGCATCTGTTGGTCAGGAATATGATATATTACTGTTACAATGAAAGTATTGTCAGGAAACTAAACATTTTGATCTATCTTACATAACTCCTATGTGCTTGGAATGGAATTCCTTATGCAAGATAGCTCATTTTAGATGAGAGGTAGCAAAAGTTAGCTACTAGTTCTGTGGGCTCCCGAGTGGCGCAGCGGTTTCAGGCATTGCATCTCGGTGCAAGAGGGGTCATTGCAGTCCCTTGTTTGAATCCAGGCTGCATCACATTCGGCTGTGTTTCGGAGTCCCATAGGGTGGCACACAATTGGCCCAGCTTGGTCCATGTTTGGCCGGAGTAGGCCATCATTGTAAATAAGAATTTGTTCTTAATGTTCTTAACTGACTGGCCTAGTTAAATAAAGGTTACACATGTAAAAAATAAAAGACAACTTTCTATTTTGCCCACAACTTTTGTCCTTTCTCAATGTTATGAATTTTAGTGAAGTTACCAATTGTTGTTCCTGAGTGTATTTAGTTATTTGGTCCTCAAACTTGATCTCAAGTATGGCATTTTGAAAATGAGGCGTTTCCCGCGAACCTAAATATGCATCATCACACTCCCTCATCTAATTGGTCGGGTAGGCAGGCCTTGTGACTTTGTGGCTGTTGTAACTAGCGACGACATGAGCAGTTATATTTTTAAGAAAACATACTTCCTTCCAAAGTTTTTACGCTGCTGAGATGATGTATATAAAACGAGGCTACATTGTATTACACACTGCAATGGATAGGTGTTCCCAATCAACAGCCCCGGCCTGCCATGCTTTTGCTGATGTAAACCCTTTTGTGCTGCCTAACCAATGACTGTGCTGTGTATGGTGGCACTTCAGGAGGAGTGTCAAGGGCTTCTGCCGAAAATAATTAGTTATTTGTGAAATACTTGTGTGCCTACTGATGTCCTGTTCAGTTTGAGAGAAAGAGTGTGAAGATGAGAAGGAGGACCGGAGGTAAACTTTCTACTGCTATAATTTAACAATGTCAAGAAAAACAATGTCAAGACCTAATGGGGCCAGGAGGTCTGATGTGTCTGTGTCCTCTACTTCCAGCCCAAGGCCATCCCCTGCCAGGCCACAAAGACGAGCCCCAAGGCAGAGTCCAGACAGGGGCAGAGCCCCTTCCTCAGTAGGGGCCCCAAACCAGGCCAGAATGGAGCTACTGCTGGCTCAGGATGGTCAGGCTCAGGGCTGGTGAGGCCATGGGCCAGCTCCAGCTCCCCTCGCAGCAGCTCTAGAGACAGCCTCTCCCAGTCCAGCGACAGCCTCAATTCCCTCATGCAGGATAGCATGGTGCGCTCCCAAAGTTTCACCCACTTCAAGCAGATCCCATCCCCGACCAACATGCCTATGGCATGCTCCTTTTCCTTTAATCGGGCAGTGGAGCTGGCCAAGCCTCTGGCCAACACTCAGCTACATCCACCCAGGACAAGCCACATCAAACCCCCCCCCAGATGTTGAACGGGAGGCTGGGCCATGGGGTGGGACTCTGCCTGGGCACAGGGATTGGGACAGGGCTGCGACTGGGGCTGTGGAAGCTTCGGTGTCCTAGGAACCCCTCTTCAGCTTACTCCCCCTCCATAACCCCTCGTGCCCTGAAAAAGCATCTCCTCCCCAACTGTGTTCTTAACAAGCCCTCTGCTTTGGGCTATAGACTGATGCGGTCAGGCCAAACCAAGCAGCAGAAACCACTGTTTACAGGAAGGTTGACGGGGGAGGTCAGGGCTGGAGGAGTGGGGGGCAGGGATACGGCAGAGTCGCCCCCCTTACCCTCACCCCAGATCCCCTCAGTGACAGTAACAGGACCTCAGGGGGGCAGCTCAGGGGGACATGGGAGGGGCTAGAGGACATGTCTCTTTCCTCAGCCTCATTGCTCTCTCGAGGAGACACCAGCTGCGGTCATCCCCCTCTTCAAAGGGGGGGACACTCTTGACCCAAACTGCTACAGACCTATATCTATCCTACCATGCCTTTCTAAGGTCTTCGAAAGCCAAGTCAACAAACAGATTACTGACCATTTCGAATCTCACCATACCTCCTCTGCTATGCAACCTGGTTTCAGAGCTGGTCATGGGTGCACCTCAGCCACGCTCAAGGTCCTAAACGATATCTTATCCGCTATCGATAAGAAACATTACTGTGCAGCCGTATTCATTGATCTGGCCAAGGCTTTCGACTCTGTCAATCACCACATCCTCATCGGCAGACTCGACAGCCTTGTTTTCTCAAATGATTGCCTCGCCTGGTTCACCAACTACTTCTCTGATAGAGTTCAGTGTGTCAAATCGGAGGGTCTGCTGTCCGGACCTCTGGCAGTCTCTATGGGGGTGCCACAGGGTTCAATTCTTGGACCGACTCTCTTCACTGTATACATCAATACATCAATGAGGTCGCTCTTGCTGCTGGTGAGTCTCTGATCCACCTCAACGCAGACGACACCATTCTGTATACTTCTGGCCCTTCTTTGGACACTGTGTTAACAACCCTCCAGGCAAGCTTCAATGCCATACAACTCTCCTTCCGTGGCCTCCAATTGCTCTTAAATACAAGTAAAACTAAATGCATGCTCTTCAACCGATCGCTACCTGTACCTACCCGCCTGTCCAACATCACTACTCTGGATGGCTCTGACTTAGAATACGTGGACAACTACAAATACTTAGGTGTCTGGTTAGACTGTAAACTCTCCTTCCAGACCCATATCAAACACCTCCAATCCAAAGTTAAATCTAAAATTGGCTTCCTATTTCGCAACAAAGCATCCTTCACTCATGCTGCCAAACATACCCTTGTAAAACTGACCATCCTACCAATCCTCGACTTTGGCGATGTAATTTACAAAATAGCCTCCAATACCCTACTCAACAAATTGGATGCAGTCTATCACAGTGCAATCCGTTTTGTCACCAAAGCCCCATATATTACCCACCATTGCGACCTGTACGCTCTCGTTGGCTGGCCCTCGCTTCATACTCGTCGCCAAACCCACTGGCTCCATGTCATCTACAAGACCCTGCTAGGTAAAGTCCCCCCTTATCTCAGCTTGCTGGTCACCATAGCATCTCCAACCTGTAGCACACGCTCCAGCAGGTATATCTCTCTAGTCACCCCCAAAACCAATTCTTTCTTTGGCCGCCTCTCCTTCCAGTTCTCTGCTGCCAATGACTGGAACGAACTACAAAAATCTCTGCCTACCTGGTTAAATAAAGGTGGGAAAAAAACAAAAAACAGCGAGGAGTTCTTGGATGATTTTGATAACCTGACTGATGGGGACAGAGATGTCCCTGACAACAAAAAGAAACGTAGTATGCCTGCGTAGCTTTCTGAATGAGACCATGGACTGGGCTGGGATGGGCCTCTCAGGTAAGCTTAAACACCTGATACAATCACATCATCTTCTACTGTTGTAAGTTGTTTTTACTAGTTGCCACAATTGACAGCTCTAGTGCTCTTGATAATACTACTCCAGTCCCGCGATTCCTGACAGTCAATAAAAGGTACAGTATGAACTGTTTGGCCTGTGTATGTCCCCTGTGCAGTCCAGAATGAAGAAGTAGGGGTGAGGGCATCTTCCTCCAGGGCTCATCTCTGGGGTTTAGAGACCCTGGGACGGAGCATGCACCCATGTGAGAGCTACTACTATTCAGGCCACCTCAACAACATAGTGCGTCAACGCTTGGTTTGCCCCAAGGTACCAAATTCATACACAAGGAAACACCTATATTTACCTGGCTGGTTAGATAGCCTCGACATAGAGAGTGTCATGAGAGGCATTGTTTAGATGTGGCAAAACTATATTTTTTTGGTCCCCAATTGCCTTGTCTTTCACCTAGCATACACTTGATATAGTATCACTGACTAGTAATGATGTACTGTCATTTATGTATGATGTACACTACACAGTTATTTCATCTGATTGACTAGTGTTGTTATTCACCAGAGGCCTGATAACGTGTGTACCTTTGACCCTATTGTGTCAGTCTTGTCCTCCCAGCATGCCTACCTGCCCTTAATCCCGCAGCTAAATATTTAGTTAATTGGATCCTTAATAGGGATTAGGAAAACAAAGACTTTGGACAGAAAAGGAACAGGAATGCCAGCCACCCACTTCCAACCAAGGTCTCCCTCCCTCTGGGTTCCCAGATTCTGGAATGTCTACATAGCTCCTTACAAGTCACATATTATCTCCTGAAGATAATCTGACTGTTTTCCCTGTTTTCCTCTCTGTTGTGGTGCCATTGGCTCTGGAATGTTTAAAATGCTTAATGAAAGGGATTTACATAAGTTAATCAGCTTTGTATTTTCTTCTCTTCTTCTGGGGTTTACCATTACATGTAGACACGGGACTGTTGACCTAACAGTGGTTTAAAGACAACTGAGGCCATATGTATTGATTGCTAAGAGAGCTGTCTGGGGATGCCAACTGTTCTGAGTAGGTGTGTGTGACTTTCTGACTAGAAAATCATTGTACTGATACAATTACAATTAAAACAATATTGTGTCCGGTAGACCGAGTGGGATAGAGTCCATCTAACATATTGTGTCATAATTGTTTGGCCTGTTAGAAAAGTCAATGCATCCTTGAGATGTGCTGCATTCATTTGGAACGTGATTCAGCGCATGCACAGCATGTGTGTAGGGCGACAACTTGCGGGCAACTGTGCAATGGCATTTTTTCACTAATAAAGAAGCGTAGATAGAATCAAAACAAAACAACCTTCAACACATTCGATGTTCTGTGTCATTAAGAGTATTTAAGATAAATCGTTTAGAGAAAGGTATGAAGAGAGGGAGCAAAGGAGTAAGACAGAGAAGGAGATGAATAGGAATGGAGTGGGAAAGAGTCGTCTGCAGACTGATTAGCTTCATGGGAAGTCATTGTCATTGTAAATAAGAACTTGTTCTTAACTGACTTGCCTAGTTAAATAAAGGTTAAAAACATGTTTTTATAAAAATAACGAGATGATAGAGAATTGGCTCAATAAATAGAATGAGTCTAACTCTCTATCATCTTATCATGTCGGAATAGACAATGAATACCGGTTTGGCACATAGACCAGAAGAAGGATGTAAAACATGCAGAATAATTGCTGGGCTGGGTATTCCAGAGGGCCTGGTACTCTCCCCTGTACTGTCAGGAACTGACATCTAGACAGACAAGTATCTTAACAGAGGGAACTGACAGCCTTGAAGGTCTGGTGTTGGATTAATCAGACAAACGTATTATTGTAAAAGAGCTTCATAACACTAATGAGATCCGAGTCAGAAAACTCTGTTTTTCCCAAGACATGTCAAATCACAGTCATCATCTTAGTTTTGCTGGCTTGCAATTGCTCTATGACTCCACTTGATGGCAGTGTGAATTTATTTTAAGACACAAGAGTGTGTTTTTGTGTGTGTGTGGTTGTGGTAAGGTTCACCTGACTTCCATGGTGCACTGTTGATGATTTCCTATAGCCTACTGTTGAGACTGCCAGCTTCTCAATTAGAAGTCATTATATAAGATGTTATCAATGCATTATAATGGAATTACTTTAATCTCCCGGCTAGCCTATTGCATTCACCACTGTCCGCCACATATGCACAAGCTTAGATGAATCTCTCTGAGAACAAATCAAATCCATATCGTCACTTATGGTAAGTCAGGGGAGTGAGAGGAAGTGGACTCCTTCGGAACAGTTGCAATAACAGACAGGTTCCGTTTTGTTTTAACCAAATCTCTATTTTTATGTAAATTACATGCTCTTTTGTTGTACTCGAGTGATAGTTTTCCATGCCCGTGCATGCTTTCTCTTTTCCATTCCTCCCCCTACATGTGCGAGTACAAGCAGTCTGCAGGTGAAAAATGGCACTTGTATGTTTTGTGGATAATAGCAAATATTTGTTATGTCCTAAATGGGCTATAATAATATGAGAACGGATAATAATTATTTGGCTCTATTTGGTCACTGTAGAATGCATTGTCATGAGAAAACATCAGTATCACCACAATATGAACGAGAATGCATGCACATGGAAAAGTATAGAGTCCAACAAAATTAAACATTACATTCAGGATAAAGTTTAGAATGACACAATTTAATGTGTACAACACCTTTGTTCATGTTTTCTGTGTGCCCTTATACAGCCAAATGAGTCTGCGGAGGTCTATCACTAGTGGGGTAAGATTTTCAAAACCAAGTGAAATTACAAAAAAGAGTGTCTGAACACTTCTACATCATGGCATTTACAATCAATCATAGAGATTTGATTTAAAAATAGGGATTGGAAGACATATTGTAGAGTGGCTATCAGTATTCATTGTAATGTACCTGAAAATGGCTATTTCAGTAACTGATTCACTTTGATTGACATAGGAATACACAGTGAAGCCCCTCTCTCTTATCTTATTTTCTCTTAGTCTCATTGGGCTGTTTAATCCTTATTCCTGCAGGTACCTAGTATTTGCTGTGTTGTTATTAAAACTCAGCTTCCCTCATGTGAGACATATCCACCCAGTAGCAGAGCATACTCCTGATGTCTCTCTGTCTCTAATCCTCGCTCCCTCTGACTTCAATGCCGCAGTTGCTGCTTTCTAATTTACACTTTATATGCAAAAGTATGTGGACACCCCTTCAAATTAGTGTATTTGACTATTTCAACCACACCCATTGCTGACAGGTCTATGAAATCGAGCACACAGCCATGCAATCTCCATAGACAAAGATTGGCAGTAGAATGGCCTTACTTAAGGGCTCAGTTACTTTCAATGTGGCACTGTCATAGGATGCCACCTTTCCAGCAAGTCAATTTGTCAAATTTCTAACCTGCTAGAGCTGCCCCGGTCAACTGTAAGTGCTGTTATTGTGAAGTGTAAATGTCTAGGAGCAACTACTTCACTGCTCAGCCGTGAAGTGGTAGGCTACACAAGCCGCCAAGTGCTAAAGCGCGTAGCGCGTAAAAAAAAGTCTGTAGTCGGTTGCAACACTCACTACTGAGTTCCAAACTACCTCTGAAACCTCAGCACAAGAACTGTTTGTCAGGAGGTTCATGAAATAGGTTTCCATGGTCGAGCAGCCGCAAACAAGCCTACTTATTTAACTTTTTTAACATGCACAGAAATAAACCACATCCATGTTCACCTTTTAGTAGGTATTTTCATTATTAAACATGCAATGAACAACATGGAGGGAAAAGTACACTGTGCATTCAGCACCATGGACAGAACTCTTGTTAACGGGTATGAACAAAAACACAAGAACGAGAGAGAGCTCAACAGTACATTTAAACTACTCAATTGGTGTGAAGAGTGAAGTCTCTGATGTGCATTGACTAGAGCAGTGATATGTGAATCGATTGCCCCCCACCTACAGTTGAAGTCAGAAGTTTACATACACCTTAGCCAAATACATTTAAACTAAGTTTTCAAAATTCCTGACAATTAATCCTAGTAAAAACTCCCTGTCTTAGGTCAGTTAGGATCACCACTTTATTTTAAGAATGTGAAATGTCAGAATAATAGTATAGAGAATGATTTATTTGAGCTTTTATTTCTTTCATCACATTCCCAGTGTGTCAGAAGTTTACATACACTCAATTACTATTTGGTAACATTGCCTTTAAATTGTTAAACTTGGGTCAAACATTTCAGGAAGCCTTCCATAAGCTTCTCACAATAAGTTGGATGAATTTTGGCCCATTCCTCCTGAAAGAGCTGGTGTAAGTAACTGAGTCAGGTTTGTAGGCCTCCTTGCTCACACAAGCTTTTCAGTTCTGCCCAAAAAATGTTCTATAGGATTGAGGTCAGGGCTTTGTGATGGCTACTCCAATACCTTGACTTTGTTGTCCTTAAGCCATTTTGCCAAAACTTTGGAAGTATGCTTGTGGTCATTGTCCATTTGGAAGACCCATTTGCAACCAAGATTTAACTTCCTGACTGATGACTTGAGATGTTGCTTCAATATATCCACATACTTTTCAATCCTCATGATGCCATCTATTTTGTGAAGTGCCCCAGTCGCTCCTGCAGCAAAGCACCCGCACAACATGATGCTCCCACCCCCGTGCTTCACGGTTGGGATGGTGTTCTTCAGCTTGCAAGCGTCCCCCTTTTCCTTCATACATAACTATGGTCATTATGGCCAAACAGTTCTATTTTTGTTTCATCAGACCAGAGGACATTTCTCCAAAAATACGATATTTGTCCCCATGTGCAGTTGCAAACCATAGCTGAGCGGCCTTTCAGGTTATGTCGATATAGGACTCGTTTAACTGTGGATATAAAAGGAAATATATAATAGGATATAAAGTAAATATTATTATTATCAACAAGGTGAAAGGAGAGGAAACCAACCGCATGTCATTTTCCAACACTTTGATATCCTCAAAATGATGAGTAAACTCACCATTCAAAGCCTGCAGCAGCGATGTATACTTCTCCTGCTGGTCATCTGATAGGGAACAGACTAGTAGTGTCAGAATATTGGTGAGATTGTTGGCCTCTACTTGGCAGCTAAGGAGGAGTAATATTCCCTTGAAGGCTTTGACAAGGTTGTACATCTGATGTGCAAAAAGGCCCTTACCTTGTAGTTTGGAATTCAGTTCATTCATGAAGGCCATGATGTCCACTGCGAAGGCAAAATCAGCCAACCATTCTTTATCTTGCAGCTGAGGGTATTCCACATATTTTCCTTTCATATGTAAAAACGCAGCAATCTCCGACTTCAGGTCCCACACCCTTTTAAACACCTTCCCCAAACTCAGCCATTTCACGTTTGTGTGGTAGGGGAGATCTGAAAGACCCGACTATCTCCAACAGTGAGACAAACTACCTGTGGTTGAAAGATTTTGCTCTTATGAAGTTTACCACTTTAGTGACTGTATCCACAACATGACTCATTTTCACAACACATTTACAGAGCAAATCCTGATGAATAATGCAATGCAGGAAAATCATTTTCTTATTTGGGTTCAGCTCAGCTACTTGATCTTGTATCCTTTTCAAATGGACAATGTTTTTTCCTGTCAAGTTTGGGCACTCATCAGTGGTCACAATGAATCACTTTTCAAAACTCAGTCCCAGCTTTTCCACACACTTATTAACCTCCAATGAATATTTCCCTGTGGTCGTGCTCTTCATTGACTGAAACAAGCTCCTCTGTCATTTCAAGTCTGGGGTTATGCCTTGTAAGAATATCAACAACTGTGCCATGTCACGTGCATCACTGCTCTCATCCAGGGCCAAGGAGAAAAAGGTGAAATCCTTTACCTTGTCTTTCAACTGTTGTTCCATATTCTCTGCGATGTCCTCAACACGCCGTGTCACTTTTCTTCTTGACAGGGAAATATTTTCAAACAGCTCTTTCTTGTCAGGCAAAGTATTGCTGCAGAGTCAATTAAACATTCTTTAATGAAATCGCCCTCAGCGAATGGCTTGCTATGTTTAATAATTTTGTGGGACAGTACATAGCTAGCTCTCGCAATTCCGTTGTTTGCTGAATGCAGTTAGGTGCAGTGTCTGGTTGCTCCTCTGTATAAAGGTGAGACTCTTACAAACATGTCGGTTGTTTGTGCTCTAGGACACCCACATGCCACACAAGACTCATCTGAAGGTCCCCCAGTACCAGTTGAAAACATGTATGGAACTACAGTTTAAATGGAGACTGTTTCGTCCCAAAAATAAAGGGTTAAATACATGTTAAAAAAATATATATATACAGTACCAGGCAAAAGTTTGGACACACTTTTCTTTATCTTGACTATTTTCTACATTGTAGAATAATAGTGAATTAATCAAAATTATGAAATAACACATGGAATCATGTAGTAACCAAAAAAGTGTTAAACCAATCAAAATATATTTTCTATTCAAGATTTCTCAAAGTAGCCACCGTTTGCCTTGATGGTAGTTTTGCACACTCTTGGCATTCTCTCAACCAGCTTCACCTGGAATGCTTTTCAAATCAGTCTTGAAGGAGTTCCCACATATGCTGG
The DNA here is from genome assembly GCF_023373465.1 of Oncorhynchus keta. Taxonomy (NCBI): domain Eukaryota; kingdom Metazoa; phylum Chordata; class Actinopteri; order Salmoniformes; family Salmonidae; genus Oncorhynchus; species Oncorhynchus keta. Next base: position 35,421,886 of record NC_068422.1, read on the forward strand.
GCACTTGTTGGCTTCTTTTCCTTCACTCTGCAGTCCAACTAATCCCATTCCATCCCATCACAATTGGGTGTGGAGGTGTGCTGGATCATTGTCCTGTTGAAAAAAAATTATAGTCCCACTATAATATTCCTCCAAACAATGCTGTGGTACCATGCTGGTTAAGTGTGCCTTGAATTATAAATAAATAATTGACAGTGTCACCAGCAAAGCACCCCCACATCATCACACCTCCTTGTGCAAGGAACTACACATGCAGAGATCATTATTTCACCTACTCTGCATCTCACAATGACACAGCGGTTGGAACCAAAAATCTTCCATTTGGACTCATCAGACCAAAAGACAGTTTTCCACCGGTCTTATGTCCATTGCTTGTGTTTCTTGGCCCAAGCAAGTCTCATCATCTTATTGGTGTCTTTTAGTAGTGGTTTCTTTACAGCAATTCGACCATGGAGGCATGATTCAGAATATGTTTGTTTAGAGTCATCTTTTGATTTTAGCTTTCCCACATTCACCACGGCTAAATGTATTTTCTCCTGTTTAGAGTCTTGTTCTGATTGAAGTTCTTGCCACAAATGTGGCTGGTGCAGGTTTTCTTAACCTGTGATCCGCCTTTTGCTCTTCAACCTGTATGAGCTCTTGGTCCTCCTGCCACATACTGCTGCTCAACTCTTGCTCAGGAGCGACCACCTCTTCAGAGACAGGGAAAGAAAGCTGCATGGAGACTTGAGGGAACAAGAGAAGCAGAGGTTATCTATACAGCCTGAATGCACAATGGCTTTTGTGACACAGACAACCTTTTAATCAAAAAACATTTCTTATCAATTGATGAAATGTTGATAATTGTACTGCCCTACCAAGCACAAAGGCAGTAACTGCTCATTTAATCGAAAATAAGTTAGTCATGTTTGTTATATTAAATACATGCTTAATCATGTGGACAAGTATTCTGCCTCTATTGTATTGTGTTTAGGAGAAAGTGGGGGTCATAGTAGCAGTAACTGCAAAAAGTTACTGTGAAACCAAGGTAAATAGCAGTAACTATAATTTTATTCTGACAGTGATACAATTGAACCTGTATGACACTGACTGACAGATACACACACATACAATGCTAATCTAGCGACACAACATCACGGCACAGCATTCCCGGGGGAAAATGATGGTTGAACTTGCTCTGAAATGCTGACACTGGTAAGAACTAGCTAGCTAAGTAGATCAAAATGAAGTTAGCTAACTAGCTAGTGAGCGAGCATAGACTAACCTGCTCTCATAAGAGGAGATCCACAAATGATACTAGCTTCAATCTATTAGCCGTATAAAGAATTATACTCTGAAATTGTATCTGATGGTTTCTATGAATCATTACACCATACACACGATTTCTAGCCAGTGACGTCAATACTAGGTTTTATTTCTGTTAATGTCCATCCATGTCCATCCAATGTCCATGCAATTTGTTTTATTTGTAAATAAAGATGCACAGTTAAGAGCCTTTTTGGGAGACGGTATGAAATGAATAGATGAACTGACTTATGACCATGAAAATTAACATGATAATGTTTTAACAAGTTCAAATCAATATTGATTATATCCTATAATTATAGAATATAATAACTGAAAAGGATTATGATCATGTCTGCACACCACAAAATGTCAATATTAATAATTATCATCCTTGACAGAAAATAATCATTAGGGTGCATGTTCCTGATTATTTGCTCTATTTATTTCAGTTGATTGTGAGGGCCACATTCCAAAAAAATTCATGATCTGCCCCCTTCAACTGAAGTCACAGTGTCAACACTATTTGAAGAAATAGAGAACCAGTGGGTGGTCTCTGACTCCTTAGACATCAGTCTACTAGATGAGAAATCAATTGCCGATGAGGTTAATGAGGATTATCATCCACCTTCAGAGTTGGATGTTCCAGCACAAGTGACATCTGAGTCCATAGACAAAACTCCAGATGTACTATCAAACAAGAAATCCAATATTCCACCAATGGGTAAGCCATGTGGTCCCAAATACAAGAGGCACTGTTCTCAGAATATTTCAGAGGTTAAGCAAAAGGAAATATGGGAAATGTATGGGAAATAACAGTATGTGGAGATGAAGTATAAGGAGAAGAGGACATGGATCTTCCACATGGTGGCACAGCAATCTAAGAGAAATATCACTGCTGGCGCTGACAGTCGATGCAGCAGGTCGTTGGTGTACCATCTCCCAAACCAGAGCGGTTCTGCACAACAGGTTTGCAAAGTGTTTTTTTCTGACAACATTGGGCTACCACCCCAAAAGTGACAAACTGATTATCACGATGATGGGCAAGTCAATCAGCACCAAACTGATTCCACCAAAGGATCATAGGGGAAAGAAAGCTTCAGCGAGCAAATTGAACATGAATCCAATCCTGCAACACATTGAGTCCTTCCATGGGGCGGCAGGGTAGCCTAGTGGTTAGAGCATTGGACTAGTAACTGAAAGGTTGCAAGTTCAAATCCCCGAGCTGTCAAGGTACAACATCTGTTGTTCTGCCCCCTGAACAGGCAGTTAACCCACTGTTCCTAGGCTGTCATTGAAAATAAGAATTGGTTCTTATTAACTGACTTGCCGACTAAAATAAAGGTTAAAAAAGAAATCCCCAAATCAGCCGCTACAGAAGAGAGCACACCTCTACCTACCGAGTGACGTCAATATTCGGTTCATGCATAATGACTACAAGGAGTAGAACAAAAATGCCAGCTGTGTTTATGAAACCTACTGTATCGCAAGGCAGTAAAGGGAAGAAACATCAACTTTATGAAGCTTGAAGAGGAGGAGGAGATGGAGATGGAGCACAGGGAGAATGAGGCCATGGAAACCCAAGCCTGCCAATCCACTAACATCACTGGTGAGTGTTGTCAATGCCGACTCAACTTTTATGGAGGAAATCACCCTCAAGTTCTTCGAGCCGGGACACACCTTCATGAGTGCAGACAGTTTCCACCATGGTGTGGAACAGGAAATTAAATCTTGACCTGGAGATTTGGCATATTAATTCATGGACTTCCTCCATGTGGTAGTGACTTCCAACGCAGGCAGGTTGGAGGTTGTCGAAAAGAAAAGGAAAAACATCATGGCATGTAAAGCTGGCCATTCCGTCGTGAAGCTGAAGATGGCAGCAGCATCAAAGATGGCAGAGATGGCTGAGATCCAGGTGAGGTGTGGATCAAGGAACCTCTTCTTTGAAGTCTCCCATGAAGAAAAGGACTTCACAGAGCTTGACTTTATTATGAAGAAAGTCACTCTAGAGACACCCTCGGTACTACAAACACAGGATAGAGGGATAGAAGAGTGGAAGAAGATGGACATCACCAAGCTGTGTTCTCTGATGCCTGCAAATCGAAGGCACTTCTGGAATGCCTTGGCTTTGCTGAGAATGAGCACTGAAGATGTTTTACTTAAAAATGAAATGTTACTTAAATTAAATGTAACTATTCAGCATTTTATCAATTGTAGCTAAATGTCATTAATTTGTGTCCTCTTATGAATATTATGAAAATGTAAATATGTTTAAAATGAATTCTTAAAGCTGTTATTTATTCGAAATTGTCTATGTAAGATTGATAAATTGATTTAATGTTTTTATTAATTAGCAATCTCATTGTAATGTTTTATAATTAGTATTACCCTACCTCATACTTCTATCATATTCCATCATTTTATATTACAAGATAGGTAATCATTTAATTTAATTAAAAGAATTGCAGGGCTGCTTTTCACATTTATTCTTATAACAAGACATGAGCTACTTGTAAAACACAGTATATAATGTGACTGACACAGAACCCACATCTCCATGTAAATGCAACTGGTATCTTAGTGGAAGACACGCAAAGGATGCAGCTTCAACTCTGTTACACTGTTAGTAATTACACAGCTCTTTTATTAATAGCATAAATGAGAAGTATAGTAAACTAACAAATGAAAATGGCAGATACTGCTCTTTGAGTTGGTATTACCCTTTAATTTTGTAACATATCATGCCAAGGAAGAAGGCAGTAACTGCAGTTTAAGGCTCAAAGGGACATGTCAGGGTCAATATGAATAAAACCTATACTCATAGTAAGGCAACATCTCCAATGATCTTCCTAGAATTCATTTGGCTGGACAATTAAAACATGTTGAAGCCAGCAGCATGCCACCCTCCATCCTGGTACAGGACCAACCCATAGGTACTCCGAAAGTTGAAGTCGGAAGTTTACATACACTTAGGTTGGAGTCATTAAAACTAGTTTTTCAACCACTCCACAAATTTCTTGTAAACAAACTATACTTTTGGCAAGTCGGTTAGGACATCTACATTGTGCATGTCACAAGCAATTCTTCCAAACAATTGTTTACAGACAGATTATTTCACTTATCATTCACTGTATCACAATTCCAGTGGGTCAGAAGTTTACATACACTAAGTTGACTGTGCCTTTAAACAGCTTGGAAAATTCCAGAAAATGATGTCATGGCTTTAGAAGCTTCTGATAGGCCAATTGACATCATTTGAGTCAATTGGAGGTGTACCTGTGGATGTATTTCAAACTCAGTGCCTCTTTGCTTAACATCATGGGAAAATCTAAAGAAAACAGCCAAGACCTCAGTCATTTTTTTAGACCTCCACAAAGCCTGGTTCATCCTTGGGAGCAATTTCCAAATGCCTGAAGGTGCCATGTTAATTTGTACAAACAATAGATAGCAAGTATAAACACCATGGGACCACGCAGCCATCATACCGCTCAAGAAGGAGACGCGTTCTGTCTCTTAGAGATGAACGTACTTTGGTGCGAAAGGTGCGAATCAATCCCAGAACAACAATGAAGGACCTTGTGAAGATGCTGGAGGAAACCGGTACAAAAGTGTCTATATCCACAGTAAAAACTAGTCCTATATGGACATAACCTGAAAGGAAGGAAGAAGCCACTGCTCCAAAACTGCCATAAAATGCCAGACTACGGTTTGCAGCGCAGCCTAGTGGTTAGAGCGTGGGACTAGTAACCGGAAGGTTGTGAGTTCAAACCCCCGAGCTGACAAGGTACAAATCTGTCGTTCTGCCCCTGAACAGGCAGTTAACCCACTGTTCCCACTGTTCCCAGGCCGTCATTGAAAATGAGAATATGTTCTTACTGACTTGCCTGGTTAAATATAGGTAAAAAAACAACAACAAAAAACAACTGCACATGGGGACAACGACTGTACATTTTGGAGAAATGTCCTCTTGTCTGTTGAAACAAAAATAGAACTGTTTGGCCATAATGACTATTGTTATGTTTGGAGGACAAAGAATTACCATCCCAACCGTGAAGCATGGGTTTGGCAGCATCATGTTGTGGGGTGGCTTGGTGCAGGAGGGCCTGCAGCACTTCACAAAATAGATGGCATCATGAGGTAGGAAAATTATGTCCATATATTGAAGCAACAAAGCTTGGTCACAAATGTATCTTGCAAATTGACAATGACCCCAAGCATTCTTCCAAAGTTGTGGAAAAATTCCATAAGGACAAAAAAGTCAAGGTATTAGAGTGGCCATCACAAAGCCCTAATCTCAATCTTATAGAACATTTGTGGTCAGAACTGAAAAAGCGTGTGTGAGCAAGGAGGCCTACAAACCTGATTCAGTTACTCCAGCTCTGTCAGGAGGAATGGGCCAAAATTCACCCAACTTATTGTGGGAAGCTTGTGGAATGCTACGTGAAACATTTTACCCAAGTTAAACAATTTAAAGGCAATGCTACCAAATTCTAATTGAGTATATGTAAACTTCTGCCCCACTGGGAATGTGATGAAAGAAATAATAGCTGAAATAAATCCTTCTCTCTACTATTTTTCTGACATTTCACATTCTTAAATAAAGTGATGATCCTAACTGAGTTTAAATGTAGTTGTCTAAGGTGTATATACACTTCCGACTTCAACTGTGTATGCTTAATTTAGTGTTATTAATGTAGCTTTGGCTGTTCTACAACTGTTGGGCTGTATGTTTAGATTTGTAATACATTGTAAGGCTGCATGATGAGACTAATGAGGATTTGAAAAAAGTAGCTAGAAAGGCATGAACTCTTTTTTTTGCAGGCTGTACACTTTCCAATAGTCTCTCATTTACAATTTGACAAGCATTTGATAATGATGCGCGGAAGGTAGCCGAGTGGTTAGAGCATTGGGCCAGTAACCGAAAGGTTGCTTGATCGAATCCCTGAGCTGACAATGTGTTCTGTTGTTCTGCCCCTGAGAAAGGTAGCTAACCCATTGTTCCCCGGGTGCTGTAGATGTGGATGTTGATTATGGCAGCCCCCCACACCTCTCTGATTCAGAACTGGGGGCATTTACTTTTCGTCAGCCAACAAGATCATTAGGCCTAACGAACTGCAAAATCACAAGCCTATGTCAGTCTGAGCTCTCATGAAGTGTTTGATTAGATTTTTCAATAGATTTGCATTGATGTCAATGTACCCAGGCAGTTATCAAATTTGGTAGCCTACTAATGACCATCAGCAGCGTCAGAGCTTGGAGAAGCCTAATTACCGTGACTAAACGGTCATGTGGAATTTGACTGCCTTCATGACTCCTGACCGCCTGTGTGGCAGTAATACGGTCACCTCGATAGCACTTAGACACCGGGTCTCCACATTTCCCACACCACAATAGCCTAAATCCAGAGGGCTATTCTCGCAGGCTCTATTTCCCTACTTGGAATAATTAATTTGCTAACTGTAAGTCGGGATTTTTGAACAGCAGCAGCTTTTTGGCACTTTTTTGTTATTTCTGTATAACTAAAAATTGTTTGCTCTTTTACAATGGTGGTCAGTAGGAAAGACTGTTTGTTTTCCCCAATTTGTGGGCGTGGTCGAAGGGAATTCCTTCTTATAATGTGAATATTGAATCAGAGTATGGGTCTGACACGAAACACAAACCGGCTGTGCGTTTGTGCCATCGTGCGCTATTGTGCATACATTTATTTTATCCCCCTACACCAAACGCGATCACGACACGCAGGTTAAAATATCAAAACAAACTCTGAACCAATGACATTAATTTGGGGACAGGTCGAAAAGCATTAAACATGTATGGCAATTTAGCTCGTTAGCTTGCACTTGCTAGCTAATTTGTCCTGGGATATAAACATTGAGTTGTTATTTTACCTGAAATGCACAATGTCCTCTACTCCGACAATTAATCCTCATATTAAACGGTCAACTGGATCATTTCTAGTCATCTCTCCTCCTTCCAGGCTTTTTCATCTTTGAACGTACATGGGGATTGGCATCTACACTTTCATAGTATTACCACGACGACCATCAAAACATTTCGTCTTTCAATCACCCACGTGGGTATAACCAATGATGAGATGGCACGTGGGTACCTGCTTCTATAAACCAATGAGGAGATGGGAGAGGCAGGACTTGCAGTGAGCTCTGCGTCAGAAATAGAACTGATTTCTATTTTAGCCCTTCGCAGCGCAGATGCTCGTTGGCGCGCGTGAGCAGTGTGGGTGCAATAATTGATGGATTTCTACATTTATTTTGCGACGCTCGTGCACACGACATGTCTGGTCTGGTCAGCATGTTACTCTCCCTAAATCTCTCTTTTGTGCCCAAGTCAGTATCATCCTACTGTCCTTGGAAGTGAAGTTGTGCTCTCGTGAATCTCTCTAAAACTCTTCGTGCTCAAAGTGACCCTCTAAAAGTCAATAAGCCCTTTGCAGCAATGGACGCTTAGATTACCCCACATTACACACTTTATAGAACCACAGAGAAGGGTCATATCCATTTGGCTAGAGCCTGAGAATTGGGTTTGGGGGAAATGCATTAGTTCAAGAGCAGTAAATGAGTCGAGTAATTGGATTACAAAGGAGTGCTATCATTGTAGAGGTAGAGGACATATTTTATATCTAAAGGACAGGCTAAGTGCTTTCCATAAAGAACTTCAGTGTAGGATAGGGTCATCATAATGCCATTGTGGAGGCGTTACAGAGGCACACTCACACATATGGTTAGTTAGTCCAACTTTATTCAGATACACTGCAGTGGTCTTGTATGAAAGAAACAATTTAGAACTCTTAAGTATCTCACGCTGCTGTAAGCCCTACTGTGTTACATTTTCTTTTCTGGGAATGATTGTCAATTAGAGTAAGGATCTATTTAAAGAGCTTGATCTGTAGGTAGATCTGAAGCCTCTATTGAGAGTTATTGTAAACATAATGTACATGTCGTGAACATGCCATGGTACGTCAGAGGATATTTCTGCGACAGCTACTGATTTGAACATTTCCTGTTTCAGGCTCATCCCAGCATACTGGGAGCATGCCCAGAACATTAGTTAGTTAAGATTCCCATTAAGTTCTAGTTAGGGTTTTAACATTAGGATGATAACATTCCAAAAATATTCAAATATTGTTTTTGATAACAATGTTCTCCTAATATTCACAAAAAATTGTAACAACCACCAATAAACATTTCCCAAAAGTTCTCATTAGGTTTCCAAGTAATTTATTAACACAATGTACCACTAATGTTTTTCCCAGCAAACCAAAAGTTCCCAGAACATTCCTTATGTTGCGGCAAATGTTCTCATGTCACAAAAGCTGTCTAGTCATGTTTATGATTATGCAAAGTTTACATAAAACAATTCCCCAAAGTTGCACGAACTTTACCAGAACTCTAACGGCGTTCTTCGTTTGTAGAAAGAGAGTCGGACCGAAATGCAGCGTGGTGGTTACTCATGACTTTAATGAAGAAATGACGATACATGAAATAACTATACAATACAAAACAACAAACGGAACGTGAAACCTAATTACAGCCTATCTGGTGAAACTACACAGAGACAGGAACAATCACCCACGAAATACAAAGCGAAACCAGGCTACCTAAATACGGTTCCCAATCAGAGACAACGAGAATCACCTGACTCTGATTGAGAACCGCCTCAGGCAGCCAAGCCTATACAACACCCCTAATCAGCCGCGATCCCAAATACTACAAACCCCAATATGAACATACAATATAACATAAACCCATGTCACACCCTGGCCTGATCAAATAATTAAAGAAAACACAAAATACTAAGACCAAGGCGTGACAAGAACAGAAAATATGTTTATATGCAATGTCATTCATGCAATGTTTAAGTTAGGTTGCAATGGACATTTCCTTAATGTTGCAAGAATATTATTGTGACATTCACCAAGATAGCACAGAACATTCCCACAATGTTGTATAATGTTCTACAAGTTCCAAATAATTCCGTTTTTTATAACATTCATGGCATATTGGTTTTAGATTTAACATTGCTCCATTGATGTTCATACAATGTACATTTGACCTTGTCTTGGAGGTGCTCATAAATGTTTTATTTAATTATTTTACCTAATATTACCACAACATTCTCAACATATAAATGTGTAGCTCCTTAAAGCAGATTGGAATACATCCGCAATATGTTTCTCTCCAGATTTGTGGATGTATTGTAGGCCCACTAGAAGCTGATATACACGTCATTTTAGATTAATTCATTTAAGATGAATTCATAGGACATTTGTATAGCATTTACTCATAGAAACAAAATATTTACACTTTGTGTTGACAATCTGCAAATGTGGTTTGAACCTGCAATGTTTTGTTCGTAAGCCAGGGTTTAAGAAGGAATGTCTTCTTAACTGCACTTTTTTTCTCAACTGTAGACTTATGAAGAAAGTAAAGCAAAGTTGCTATTCCTCAAAAAGCTTATTGCAAATGTTTCTCCTTTTGCAAAACAATAAGAATAAATTAGATTCTTGAAAATAAATGTATTGGAATGGTTATTGGAAATATTCAGGGCAGTGAGAGAATAAGCTAATGAAAGCAATTTAACAATTCAGTCACAGACTTCATCTGAAAGTTTCAGTGTTGATTCTTTTAAAACCAAGAAAATGTTTTAGAACAGTAATTTCAGTAAAAAATATGCTAACATTTTTGCCATTGCAAGCTAGATAGCTAAAGTATCTCAATTTTAAGAAGAATTTAAAAAAAAAAAATTATCCTTTATTTAAATCATTAAATCTTAAGATATTGTTAAGGAATTGCACTTTACCGCCTTAGTTTTGTTACGTAAACTTAAGAAGCTTATTAAGAAAAAAATAAGTTTGGAAGTGCAATTCCTCAACAATATCTTAATATTTAATGATTTATTTACAAACTTCTCAAATAACTAAAAATCTTCTTAAGGTGTTTGTTGCTAGTTAACCGTTTTAGCTATCTAGCTAGCAATGGCAATCATGTTTGCATATTGCTTACTTTTCTAAAACATGTCCTTTATCTAGGATAACTATGTCAAGTGTCTCAAAGTAGGAATTATGTTGGATGCCAAAAAAAGTATATTTACATTTTTACACAATGTCGTTTTTTAGGTTTATTCTAAATTCTGCATTTGACAGGATTTATACTGAACATCTGGACGAAATGAAGACATCTATTTTCATAGTGTATCTGAGCCTCAATTTCATAGTTTATTTTCATTAGAAACATGTTTAAAGAATATATGGGATTGAACCTGCAACCAGATCATTGAACCTGCAACCAGATCATTAACCCTCTGCGCCACCATGGAATACCAGTGTGTGTGCAATATGGTCGTGTGTGTGTGTGTGTGTGTAATATGGTCAATAAGGGCACAAAACACAATTTGAGTTATTCAGATGTTCCCATCTTCTTCATATGCTGTTTGTTGAAATGAGATGAGATTGGTATTGAAATGGCTGCATTGGTCCTTTAAATCCCCAAAATATTATTGCATTGAACCTGGATTCGTTTTTGTATATTTATTATGTATCGTAATCTTTCAGAATGGGTATTGCATGAATTTGTATGTGTTTTGATGAACCTTTTCTCACATACCAACAAATGGGTGTGCTCATTCTACAGTGGTCCCTGAAGCATACGCTCAAACCAGTGTGATTAGAACGCTTATTTAGAACGGCCAGTTTCGATTGATGCAACAATTAGCATTTGAGCTGGCCACACTGTTTTTTCGCAGAAACATTTTGCACAAACACAGTCCTTACAAAGTTATGTCCAGAATGTGACGAGTTTATTTTTGGATGCAATGTTCAGACATTCACAGAAGTAGCTACAGCATAACACAATCATCCAAACCAGAAAATGTAGGCTACATTTGTCCTAGCGCTAACTGAGGAAAGATTGACATAACACAAGTGGTCATATTTATATCAAATCAAATTTGTTTATATAGCCCTTCGTACATCAGCTGATATCTCAAAGTGCTGTACAGAAACCCAGCCTAAAACCCCAAACAGCAAGCAATGCAGGTGTAGAAGCACGGTGGCTAGGAAAAACTCCCTAGAAAGGCCAAAACCTAGGAAGAAACCTAGAGAGGAACCAGTCTATGTGGGGTGGCCAGTCCTCTTCTGGCTGTGCCGGGTGGAGATTATAACAGAACATGGCCAAGATTTTCAAATGTTCATAAATGACCAGCATGGTCGAATAATAATAAGGCAGAACAGTTGAAACTGGAGCAGCAGCACGGTCAGGTGGACTGGGGACAGCAAGGAGTCATCATGTCAGATAGTCCTGGGGAATGGTCCTAGAGCTCAGGTCTTCCGAGAGAGAGAGAGAATTAGAGAGAGCATATGTGGGGTGCCCAGTCCTCTTCTGGCTGTGCCGGGTGAAGATTATAACAGAACATGACCAAGAGGTTCAAATGTTCATAAATGACCAGTATGGTCGAATAATAATAAGGCAGAACAGTTGAAACTGGAGCAGCAGCATGGCCAGGTGGACTGGGGACAGCAAGGAGTCATCATGTCAGGTAGTCCTGGGGCATGGTCCTAGGGCTCAGGTCCTCCAAGAGAGAGAAAGAAAGAGAGAAGGAGAGAATTAGAGAACGCACACTTAGATTCACACAGGACACCGAATAGGACAGGAGAAGTACTCCAGATATAACAAACTGACCGAGGACACCCCCGGACAGTGCCAAACAGGAAGGATATAACCCCACCCACTTTGCCAAAGCACAGCTCCCACACCACTAGAGGGATATTTATATAACTCTCCGCTGACAGAAACTACAATATGAATGAGCTAATAGCAATTAATATTTATAATTAACCACATCACGGGTGAGCTCACCATTGATCAAATAATTGAGTTAAACATTTTCTAGAAATTGAAAGTAATCCATCAATGGGTAGTTTGTGCGCACAGCCATACTTGTTTTTTCGCACCAACCAAAGATAATAAGAGCATACAAGATGCGTTTGGAGTCTGTTTATATATTTGCATGCATGTTGAAGGGGGTGTGTTGTCTATGATCATTCACTTCCGGAAGTTTACCCGAAAGATGAGTGAACCATTCCTTCACCTCATTATGACATATTTGGTCTGACAGACGTTTACGTGACATCCAGAATGCATTGTATAATGTCAACAAACATGGCACCACATATCTGGAAAATCAAATCAAATTTATTTATATAGCCCTTCGTACATCAGCTGATATCTCAAAGTGCTGTACAGAAACCCAGCCTAAAACCCCAAACAGCAAGCAATGCAGGTGTAGAAGCACGGTGGCTAGGAAAAACTCCCAAGAAAGGCCAAAATCTAGGAAGAAACCTAGAGAGGAACCAGGCTATGTGGGGTGGCCAGTCCTCTTCTTGCTGTGCCGGGTGGAGATTATAACAGAACATGGCCAAGATGTTCAAATGTTCATAAATGACCAGCATGGTCCAATAATAATAAGGCAGAACAGTTGAAACTGGAGCAGCAGCACAGCCAGGTGGACTGGGGACTGCAAGGAGTCATCATGTCAGGTAGTCCTGAGGCATGGTCTTAGGGCTCAGGTCCTCCGAGAGAGAGAAAGAAAGAGAGAAAGTGAGTGAGAGCACACTTAAATTCACACAGGACACCGAATAGGACAGGAGAAGTACTCCAGATATAACAAACTGACCCTAGCCCCCCGACACAAACTACTGCAGCATAAATACTGGAGGCTGAGACAGGAGGGGTCAGGATACACTGTGCAAATAGCTTAGCATTAGCTCATTATAATCAGAACCACCTTCAAGAAAGTATTTTACACACATCATAGGTTTCCTTTACAATCTATGCAACAATCAAATCAAATTTTATTTGTCACATACACATGGTTAACAGATGTTAATGCGAGTGTAGCGAAATGCTTGTGCTTCTCGTTCCGACAATGCAGTAATAACCAACGAGTAATCTAGCTAACAATTCTAAAACTATTACCTTATACACACAAGTGTAAAGGGATAAAGAATATGTACATAAAGATATATGAATGAGTGATGGTACAGAGCGGCATAGGCAAGATGCAGTAGATGGTATCGAGTACAGTATATACATATGAGATGAGTATGTAAACAAAGTGGCATAGTTTAAAGAGGCTAGTGATACATGTATTACATAAAGATGCAGTAGATGATATAGAGTACAGTATATACGTATACATATGAGATAAATAATGTAGGGTATATAAACATTATATTAAGTAGCATTGTTTAAAGTGGCTACTGATATATTTTACATCAATTCCCATCAATTCCCATTATTAAAGTGGCTGAAGTTGAGTCTGTGTGTTGGCAGCAGCCACTCAATGTTAGTGATGGCTGTTTAACAGTCTGATGGCCTTGAGATAGAAGCTGTTTTTCAGTCTCTCGGTCCCAGTTTTGATGCACCTGTACTGACCTCACCTTCTGGATTATAGCGGGGTGAACAGGCAGTGGCTCGGGTGGTTGTTGTCCTTGATGATCTTTATGGCCTTCCTGTGACATCGGGTGGTGTAGGTGTCCTGGAGGCTAGGTAGTTTGCCCCCGGTGATGCGTTGTGCAGACCTCACTACCCCCTGGAGAGCCTTATGGTTGTGGGCGGAGCAGTTGCCGTACCAGGCGGTGATTCAGCCCGACAGGATGCTCTCGATTGTGTATCTGTAGAAGTTTGTGAGTGCTTTTGGTGACAATCCGAATTTCTTCAGCCTCCTGAGGTTGAAGAGGCGCTGCTGCGCCTTCTTCATGATGCTGTCTGTGTGGGTGGACCAATTCAGTTTGTCTGTGATGTTTACGCCGAGGAACTTAAATCTTACTACCCTCTCCACTACTGTTCCATCGATGTGGATAGGGGGGTGTTCCCTCTGCTGTTTCCTGAAGTACACAAACATCTCCTTAGTTTTGTTGACGTTGAGTGTGAGGTTATTTTCCTGACACCACACTCCGAGAGCCCTCACCTCCTCCCTGTAGGCCGTCTCGTCGTTGTTGGTAATCAAGCCTACCACTGTTGTGTCGTCCGCAAACTTGATGATTGAGTTGGAGGTGAGCGTGGCCACGCAGTCGTGGGTGTACAGGGAGTACAGGAGAGGGCTCAGAACGCACCCTTGTGGGGCCCCAGTGTTGAGGATCAGCGGGTTGGAGATGTTGTTACCTACCCTCACCACCTGGGGGCGGCCCGTCAGGAAGTCCAGGACCCAGTTGCACAGGGCAGGGTCGAGACCCAGGGTCTCAAGCTTGATGACAACTTTGGAGGGTACTATGGTGTTAAATGCTGAGCTGTAGTCGATGAACATTATTCTCACATAGGTATTCCTCTTGTCCAGATGGGTTAGGGCAGTGTACAGTGTGGTTGAGATCGCATTGTCTGTGGACCTATTTGGGCGGTAAGCAAATTGGAGTGGGTCTAGGGTGTCAGGTAGGTTGGAGGTGATATGGTCCTCGACTAGTCTCTCAAAGCACTTCATGATGACGGAAGTAAGTGTTACGGGGCGGTAGTCGTTTAGCTCAGTTACCTTAGCTTTCTTGGGAACAGGAACAATGGTGGCCCTCTTGAAGCATGTGGGAACAGTAGACTGGGATAGAGATTGATTGAATATGTCCGTAAACACACCAGCCAGCTGGTCTGCACATGCTCTGAGGGCGCGGCTGGGGATGCCGTCTGGGCCTGCAGTCTTGCGAGGGTTAACACGTTTAAATATTTTACTCACCTCGGCTGCAGTGAAGGAGAGTCCGCATGTTTTGGTTGCGGGCTGTGTCAGTGGCACTGTATTGTCCTCAAAGCGGGCAAAAATTTTGTCTGCCTGGGAGCAAGGCATCCTGGTCCGTGACTGGGCTGGTTTTCTTTTTGTAATCCGTGATTGACTGTAGACCCTGCCACACACCTCTTGTGTCTGAGCCGTTGAATTGCGATTCTACTTTGTCTCTATACTGACGCTTAGCTTGTTTGATTGCGTTGCGTAAGGAATAGTTACACTGTTTGTATTTGGTCATGTTTCCGGTCACCTTGCCCTGATTAAAAGCAGTGGTTCGTGCTTTCAGTTTCACGCGAATGCTGCCATCAATCCACGGTTTCTGGTTTGGGAATGTTTTAATCGTTGCTATGGGAACTACATCTTCAATGCACATTCTAATGAACTCGCTCACCGAATCAGCGTATTTGTCAATGTTGTTGTTTGACGCAATACGAAACATATCCCAGTCCACGTGATGGAAGCAGTCTTGGAGCGTGGAATCAGATTGGTCGGACCAGCGTTGAACAGACCTCAGCGTGGGAGCTTCTTGTTTTAGCTTCTGTCTGTAGGCAGGGAGCAACAAAATGGAGTCGTGGTCAGCTTTTCCCTTAGAATAGCAATGATCCAAGGTTGTACCAGCCCTGGTTGCGCAATCGATATGCTGATATAATTTAGGGAGTCTTGATTTCAGATTAGCCTTGTTAAAATCTCCAGCTCCAATGAATGCAGCCTCAGGATGTGTGGATTCCAGTTTGCAAAGAGTCAAATAAAGTTCGTTCGGAGCCATCGATGTGTCTGCTTGGGGGGGGGGAATATATACGGATGTGATTATAATCGAAGAGAATTCCCTTGGTAGATAATGCGGTCGACATTTGATTGTGAGGAATTCTAAATCAGGTGAACAGAAGGACTTGAGTTCCTGTATGTTGTTGTGACAACACCACGTCTCGTTAACCATAAAGCATACGCCCCCGCCCCTCTTCTTACCAGAAAGATGTTTGTTTCTGTCGGCGCGATGCGTGGAGAAACCAGCTGGCTGCACCGACTCCGATAGCGTATCTCGAGTGAACCATGTTTCCGTGAAGCAAAGAACGTTACAGTCCCTGATGTCCCTCTGGAATGCTACCCCTGCTCGGATTTCATCAACCTTGTTGTCAAGAGACTGGACATTGGCGAGTAGTATGCTAGGGAGTGGCCCGCGATGTGCCCGTCTCCGGAGCCTGACCAGAAGACCGCTTCGTTTGCCTCTTTTACGACGTCGTTGTTTTGGGTCGCAGGCTGGGATCCATTCCGTTGTCCTGGGTGGAAGGCAGAACACAGGATCCGCTCCGGGAAAGTCATATTCTTGGTCATACTGATGGTGAGTTGACGCTGCTCTTATATTCAGTAGTTCTTCTCGACTGTATGTAATGAAGCCTAAGATGACCTGGGGTACCAATGTAAAAAATAACACGTAAAAAAACTAAAAACTGCATAGTTTCCTAGGAACGCGAAGCGAGGCGGCCATCTCTATCGGCGCCGGAAGTACATAGTGCATCAGAATGCATCAGAATGCATTATTTGTCACCAGTACTTGAAAACATGTGAATAAGACTGTAAATACATTATGCTCCATACATACATCGATACATACATACTGTATGCACCTACAGTAGAAACGACAACACAATATACAGAAAATAAAGAACTTACTTTGATTCTATGTGAATTAATGAGGAGGCAGAACACACCTCAATTCAAACTGTTGTTAGAAAATACAACTTGTTAGAAAATCATTTTCAAAACTCTTGAACGTGCCGTCCTTGGCCAGCTCTCCCGCTATCTCTCTCAGAATGACCTTCTTGATCCAAATCAGTCAGGTTTCAAGACTAGTCATTCAACTGAGACTGCTCTTCTCTGTATCACGGAGGCGCTCCGCACCGCTAAAGCTAACTCTCTCTCCTCTGCTCTCATCCTTCTAGACCTATCGGCTGCCTTCGATACTGTGAACCATCAGATCCTCCTCTCCACCCTCTCCGAGTTGGGCATCTCCGGCGCGGCCCACGCTTGGATTGCGTCCTACCTGACAGGTCGCTCCTACCAGGTGGCGTGGCGAGAATCTGTCTCCTCACCACGTGCTCTCACCACTGGTGTCCCCAGGGCTCTGTTCTAGGCCCTCTCCTATTCTCGCTATACACCAAGTCACTTGGCTCTGTCATAACCTCACATGGTCTCTCCTATCATTGTTATGCAGACGACACACAATTAATCTTCTCCTTTCCTCCTTCTGATGACCAGGTGGTGAATCGCATCTCTGCATGTCTGGCAGACATATCAGTGTGGATGACGGATCACCACCTCAAGCTGAACCTCGGCAAGACGGAGCTGCTCTTCCTCCTGGGGAAGGACTGCCCGTTCCATGATCTCGCCATCACGGTTGACAACTCCATTGTGTCCTCCTCCCAGAGCGCTAAGAACCTTGGCGTGATCCTGGACAACACCCTGTCGTTCTCAACTAACATCAAGGCGGTGGCCCGTTCCTGTAGGTTCATGCTCTACAACATCCGCAGAGTACGACCCTGCCTCACACAGGAAGCGGCGCAGGTCCTAATCCAGGCACTTGTCATCTCCCGTCTGGATTACTGCAACTCGCTGTTGGCTGGGCTCCCTGCCTGTGCCATTAAACCCTACAACTCATCCAGAACGCCGCAGCCCGTCTGGTGTTCAACCTTCCCAAGTTCTCTCACGTCACCCCGCTCCTCCGCTCTCTCTCCACTGGCTTCCAGTTGAAGCTCGCATCCGCTACAAGACCATGGTGCTTGCCTACGGAGCTGTGAGGGGAACGGCACCTCAGTACCTCCAGGCTCTGATCAGGCCCTACACCCAAACAAGGGCACTGCGTTCATCCACCTCTGGCCTGCTCGCCTCCCTACCACTGAGGAAGTACAGTTCCCGCTCAGCCCAGTCAAAACTGTTCGCTGCTCTGGCTCCCCAATGGTGGAACACACTCCCTCACGACGCCAGGACAGCGGAGTCAATCACCACCTTCCGGAGACACCTGAAACCCCACCTCTTTAAGGAATACCTAGGATAGGATAAAGTAATCCTTCTCACCCCCCCCCCCTTAAAAGATTTAGATGCACTATTGTAAAGTGGCTGTTCCACTGGATGTCATAAGGTGAATGCACCAATTTGTAAGTCGCTCTGGATAAGAGCGTCTGCTAAATGACTTAAATGTAAATGTAAATGTAAATTTTAAATTGACAAGTTGAAACATAGCCTATAGATAATTAGCAGGCATCCCCCATCATAGCACTGAGACTGCACTTGTGAAGGTGGTAAATTACCTTTTAATGGCGTCAGACCGAGGCTCTGCATCTGTCCTCGTGCTCCGAGACCTTAGTGCTGCTTTTGATACCATCGATCACCACATTCTTTTGGAGAGATTGGAAACCCAAATTGGTCTACACGGACAAGTTCTGGCCTGGTTTAGATCTTATCTGTCGGAAAGATATCATTTTGTCTATGTGAATTTTTTCTCCTGTAACAAATCAACTGTAAATTTCGGTGTTCCTCAAGTTTACTTTTTAGGACCACTATTGTTTTCACTATCTATTTGACCTCTTGGGGATGTCATTCGAAAACATAATGTTAACTTTAATGACACACAGCTGTACATTTCAGTGAAACATGGTGAAGCCCCAAAATTGCCCTCGCTAGAAGCCTGTGTTTCAGACATAAGGAAGTTATTTTAAACTCAGACAAAACAGAGATGCTTGTTCTAGGTCCCAAGCGTTACTCTGGTCCCTGATCTCTCTTTTGACAAACATATCAAGACTGTTTCAAGGACAGCTTTTTTCCATCTACATAACATTGCAAAAATCTGAAAATTTCTGTCCAAAAATTATGCAGAAAATGTATCCATGCTTTTGTCACTTCTAGGTTAGACTACTGCAATGCTCTACTTTCCGGCTACCCGGATAAAGCACTAAATAAACTTCAGTTAGTGCTAAATACGGCTGCTAGAATCCTGACTAGAACCAAAAAATGTGATCATATTACTCCAGTGCTAGCCTCTCTACACTGGCTTCCTGTCAAAGCAAGGGCTGATTTCAGGGTTTTACTGCTAACCTACAAAGCATTACATGGGCTTGCTCCTACCTATCTCTCTGATTTGGTCCTGCCGTACATACCTACACGTACGCTACGGTCACAAGATGCAAGCCTCCAAATTGTCCCTAGAATTTCTAAGCAAACAGCTGGAGGCAGGGCTTTCTCCTATAGAGCTCCATTTTCATGGCACGGTCTGCCTACCCATGTCAGAGATGCAAACTCGGTCTCAACCTTTAAGTCTTTACTGAAGACTCATCTCTTCAGTGGGTCATATGATTGAGTGTAGTCTTGCCCAGGAGCGGGAAGGTGAACAGAAAGGCTTGGGAGCAACGAACCGCCCTTGCTGTCTCTGCCTGGCCGGTTCCCCTCTGTCCACTGGGATTCTCTGCCTCTAACCCTATTACAGGGGCTGAGTCACTGGCTTACTGGGGCTCTCTCATGCCGTCCCTGGAGGGGGTGCATCACCTGAGTGGGTTGATTCACTGATGTGGTCATCCCGTCTGGGTTGGCGCCCCCCCCCTTGGGTTGTGCCGTGGCTGAGATCTTTGTGGGTTATACTCAGCCTTGTCTCAGGATGGTAGTTGGTGGTTGAAGATATCCCTCTAGTGTTGTGGGGGCTGTGCTTTGGCAAAGTGGGTGGGGTTATATCCTTCCTGTTTGGCCCTGTCCGGGGGTGTCCTCGGATGGGACCACAGTGTCTCCTGACCCCTCCTGTCTCAACCTCCAGTATTTATGCTGCAGTAGTTTATGTGTCGGGGGCTAGGGTCAGTTTGTTATATCTGGAGTACTTCTCCTGTCCTATTCGTTGTCCTGTGTGAATCTAAGTGTGCGTTCTCTAATTATCTCCTTCTCTCTTTCTTTCTCTCTCTCGGAGGACCTGAGCCCTAGGACCATGCCCCAGGACTACCTGACATGATGACTCCTTGCTGTCCCCAGTCCACCTGGCCGTGCTGCTGCTCCTGTTTCAACTGTTCTGCCTTATTATTATTGGACCATGCTGGTCATTTATGAACATTTGAACATCTTGGCCATGTTCTGTTATAATCTCCACCCGGCACAGCCAGAAGAGGACTGGCCACCCCACATATGCTCTCTCTAATTCTCTCTTTCTTTCTCTCTCTCGGAGGACCTGTTCCCTAGGACCGTGCCCCAGGACTACCTGACATGATGACTCCTTGCTGTCCCCAGTCCACCTGACCGTGCTGCTGCTCCAGTTTCAACTGTTCTGCCTTATTTTTATTCGACCATGCTATAATAATAATATAATATATGCCATTTAGCAGACGCTTTTATCCAAAGCGACTTACAGTCATGTGTGCATACATTCTACGTATGGTGGTCATTTATGAACATTTGAACATCTTGGCCATGTTCTGTTATAATCTCCACCCGGCACAGCCAGAAGAGGACTGGCCACCCCAAATAGCCTGTTTCCTCTCTCGGTTTCTTCCTAGGTTTTGGCCTTTCTAGGGAGTTTTTCCTAGCCACCGTGCTTCTACGCCTGCATTGCTTGCTGTTTGGGGTTTTAGGCTGGGTTTCTGTACAGCACTTTGAGATATCAGCTGATGTACGAAGGGCTATATAAATACATTTGATTTGATTTGATTTGATGATCGCGCCACAGGGTGCAGATTGAGAGGGACAGGAGGGAAAAGAAGGGGGAATAGAGGTTGACTCACTGTAGGACACAGAATAGTGCTGGCATTCCCGTATTATGTTACAGTCGCTATACACAACCAGAGCAAAAATAATCCTGAGTTGATGTAACCAAAATGTGAATAATGTGTAAAGGGCAATTCCGCAGTCCTGGAATTTAGATGATACCAAGGGGCCAGGGTTCGGGTCTAGAAGCAAGGATCAGACTGCTCCTACAGTTTTGCTTTGTTACTGCAGTTTAACTGAAGCCCATCCGCAGAGATTTCCAAAGACAGCCACATAGGGAAGTAGATTTAGAAAATTCCTAATAAGACACTTTAGTCATCACTTTTGCGCACAAATCATCCATTGAATTATTCAAATAATTTTCACTGAGGCAGAATTATTTTTCATCTCTCACAGCCAAATACATTAACATTTTATTTTCATCCAATGTCTGCCTTGTTTTTGGATGATGTGAGATGTCATAGCTTCTCGCGCTGCTCCTTGTGCACACTGAGTGCTATTGTGCATGTGATGTTGGTCCGTATAAACCGGATGCAATATGGATATCCTGTTAGTGATACCTTCATGCACCAATCCTTTTCGATTTGACAACATCCAGTGAAATTGCAGAGCACCAAATTCAAATTACAGAAATATCTATATTCAAGGTTCACGAAAATATAAGTGTAATACATCAAAATAAAGCTCAACTTCTTGTTAATCCAGCCGCAGTGTCATATTTCAAAAGGCTTTACGGCGAAAGCATACCATGCGATTATCTGAGGACAGCGCCCCGCATACAAACACATGAAAATCATTTTCAACCAGGCAGGTGGCGACACAAAAGTCAGAAATAACAATATAATAAATGCCTTACCTTTGAAGATCTTCTTATTTTTGAAATCCCGAATGTCTTAGTGACACAATGAATGGTCGTTTTTTTTTATAAATTCCTTCTTTATATCCCCAAAATGTCAATTTATTTGGTGTGTTTGATTCAGAAATACACCGGTTCCAACTCGCCCAACATGACTACAAAGTATCTAATAAGTTACCTGTAAACTTGGTCCAAATATTTCAAACAACTTCCTAATCCTACCTCAGGTACCCTAAAACATAAATAATTGATCAAATTTAAGATGGGATAAATTGTTTCCAATACTGGATAAAAACAGCATGAAGCGCGTTCCAGTTCACACGCAACAAACAGTAGAGTCCACCTGGAGTGACACTTACAAAGAATAGCCATACTTTTTCATTTCTCAAAATAAAAACATTGAACAATTTCTAAAGACTGTTGACCTCTAGTGGAAGCCATAGGAACTGCAACCTGGTTCCTATTAAATAGGGCTTCCGATAGAAACCCATTGGGCAAAACTATGCCTTCAATTGTTTTTGTCCTCGGGGTTTCGCCTGCCAAATCAGTTCTTGTTATACTAACATACATTATTGTAACAGTTTTAGAAACGTTAGAGTGTTTTCTATCCAAATCTACCAATTATATGCATATCCTAGCTTCTGGGCCAGAGTAACAGGCAGTTTACTTTGGGCACGCTTTTCATCCGGACGTAAAAATACTGCCCCCTATCCCTAAGAAGATTTAAACTTAAAAAAGGCAGAACATTTACCGCACTATTCAGTTCAAATGTATTTCTAATACATTTTTAAAACCTTTTCTGGAAGATGTGATCTAAGACCCCTTTACTTATTCCGCATTTTTTAAATAGAAAATGGTTAACAAATGTGTATATGCTTTACTTTTATAAAAATGTATAGACTAGCTATCATTTGATACCCAATTTGATATACTCCTGTGAACTTCACGTTGGTGCTCATGGGTCCTTTTACATGGAAATGACCTAACCTCAATCGATTAAATATTTGAACAATGTGTAACCTCAATTGATGAAATATCTAACTATATTTAATATATATGACATGAGAGAGAGATAATCACACTATTCCTATAAATTAGTGGCCAAGAGTCTTAATCTGCTGAGCAGGTTTAGCACCACTGTTTGGACCACCACTGGAGCTAGCTTCATTTCTAATGGGGACCTGCTGTGCTACTGTGGTCCTGCTGGACCCCCCAGTTTGGCTGATGGTTCAAACGTCAGAGTGCCAGGGAAGTCAGCTTGAGTGAGATTTGTTTGAAATATGATCCCAGATTCTCAGTCTATTCAACCAGCCTTTTTCTCCACATTTTTGGGGTAGATTATGAGGCCCGCTCTGCATCCTAGCTGAAGCCCGCCGGTGTGAAATCCCATTTCCTCTGGTGCAACGTGCCGTGACTAAGACCTTCTCCACATAAGGGACTTCTATAGAGGAGAGAGAGGGGAAAGAGAAGAGAAGGTGTGTAAGGGCAGAGGGGAAGAAGAGAGAGGTGAAGAGAGTCAGGAGTAAAGAGAGGAAGAGGATGCAGAAAGGTAAAAAGGGAGAGTGAGAGAAGTCAAGAGAATGATAATAGGACTAAGACATGAGCAGTGGAGAGATCACAGGAGAGAAAGTGTTTGTGTATGTGTGTGTAAGGAGGCAGACCGGCTGGAGAGGTGTCTAAGGTGCCTGAACAGGAGGATGGTTAACAGTTGCAAATTGTTTTATTTATTTATTTATTATTTATTTATTTTCAAGCAAAGGTGAATGGCTTGGTATAGTACCAGATATCTGAAAAATCAACATGTTAATACATGAGAAAAAATGAATAAACTTCAAATTACTTCAATAAATATGATAAACTCATTGATAAACTTAATCCTTGCACTGCGTTTGACTAGCCGGAAGCCCAGCCTGCCCTCTGGCACTCCAGCTCTAACTGGACCTGCTCTTATATCATGAAGATGTTGAACAAACCAACATATCAAATAATTTCAACATTCACCAGTTTACATGTTACATCATTATGATTTTCATATGTAAATCTTTATAAGTTAAATAATGTTGACAAATAATATCAAACTTCATAATGGTCTATCTGTAAATACACAGGATCACATTTCACTATTAGTTTATTGGTTTATTTGGATCCCCATTTTCTTTTTTGCGGAAGCAACAGCTATTGTTCCTGGGGTCCACTACTGACTTGGACTAGCCCACCATCAACAGTGGTGGGAACCCATTCATGAAAAGGGGTTGAATGCACCATCACTTTCTTTACAACACGTAGGACGAGACAAAGCGAATGAAATGCACATCAAGGTAAGTACACAGCTCAGACTCAGCGATCAGACATTCACATACAGAGCACAACATAATGACTTCATAATATTAGGTGATCAGTCTAACAATGGACGACAGATAAAATGTGTTGTCTGTTCTGTTACAGCTTGCTGTGTGCCCAGGCTCCAAACACGCATATGGCGCTCTCTGCTGCACATTACACACATCTGCTCAATAAACAATGAAATAGTAACTTGTATTTCGGGATCATTTCTAATGGATGGTGATGAGGATGAGAACCGTTACAGTGTGGAAGACTGTTCAGTTGGGACATAAGTATGGATCAGATATTATATGTTCTTTATCTGTTTTCTATCATGGTTCCCTGCTTTCCTTACCTTAAATAACACATCATCCATTGATGACCACCAACCTCCATTTTATGGGCACATCTTCAATCGCTATTTATAAAAATGTTCATCTGATGTACAAAATTGCCTTGCAATTCATCCTTTGAATAGCATTCCGAAAGCAAAAAGGTCAAGAGTACAAATCAATACTTCAAACTTTAACGTATTAATTTGTACTCTAGGCCTATTTGCTTTTAGGTGTGCTACGCTTTGAATTCAACAACGAGCAGTATAATCAGAATGCAAACTATTTTAGCTGTAATCATTTTACCTGCTCGCCGTCACATTATTATACTCATTCAAGAGGGATGTTCCTTTAGAGAAATGAATGTGTCTGCTAATCTTTTGTTGTCTCCGACTCTGCGTCTTGTTGTTTTAAATGTCAACCGATGTTTGTGAGATTCAAAACGAGAAGTGTGAGCATAGAAATTTGGCCAATACTTGTTCACTTTAGCAGACAAAAACTGCCCCAATCATGCCTTTTCAGATGGGGGCATTGTGAGGTGTTTTTTTTACATACCCCGACATCCTCTAGAATCTCTTGTAACAATCTCTTGTGAAATGATACGACAAACAGTTGGGTTACTAGCTTGATTATTGTCCTAGATGATGGATGTGTAAACATAAAGTGAATCAAAATTGGAATTTTTATTGAAACCAACATTTGTCTCTCTCCCTCCCTCTCTTCCTCTATGCAGAACATTCTGAACAACCTGGACCACCTGGAGCCAGCTGACCTGGAGGATGACGACCTCCTGCTGGATGTGAACCTCCCTGAGGAAGGCTCTCTACACAATGGTGAGAGGACAGACAATAGTGGCTCCAGGTGCAGTCACATACAGTGTTGATTGACCTCTACCTTCACCTTTCCCCAGGCTTGGTGCTCTTTAATAATATGATTGGTTCAGGAGAGCCCTAATCATTACACTGAAAGCCTACACACTGTGATCAGATCCGGTCACCTTTTGAATGTAGCTCTTCATTCCACTGTGTAATTGTAATCATGTTTCCTTTCCATGTTATATCTAATCATGACACATTCCCTAGCCCTATAACAAGTGCTGATTAGGTAACAAGATAAATTAATTCCATTTATCGTTTTGGTAAATATGCTTTTATTCTCAGAAACAGCATAATTGTCTGAATTTATGGGTGTGGATGGGCATGCATTTAATTACTATTTATTGGACATCGACCGTGAATCGTGGGTAATGAAGTCCCTCAACTGTATTGTGAATGCAGTGCTGACAATGCTATTCATGGGTAATGTAGTTCTTTCTACTGCTCTGAATAGACTTTGCCCAGTGTCAGACCACTGACCTGTCTTGCCAAGGGATTGCTAACAAGGGTCCCTTCATGACCCCAAAACGCACAGACAAACCCAGAGCAAACACACACACACACACACACACACACACACACACACACACACACACACACACACACACACACACACACACACACACACACACACACACACACACACACACACACACACACACACACATTACTGGGGCAGCTGCCCTTTAATTAGAACTAGCTAATGAAAGACTATATAGACAGTCACAGCCTTGTTTTTCTGTTTACAGAGTGCTACAGTGTGTGTGTTGAGTGAGTGTGACAGGAATGTTCACTCTGAAAGAATGTGAATCCAACTGGCATACTTTTCTCCTCCTTTTTGGGAAGAGCCTGTATTTATAGTCCTGTATGTCATAGCGAAGGGTCGTAGCTAAGGGAGAGGAGAGCAGAGAGAGGGTCCAGCCAAGCTCAGCCATTTGAGGCAGGCCTAGAGAGAGGGGAAGAAGGGAGGGAGATTTACTGTTGCATAGTCTTAGGCTCACTCTCCTCCCCTTCCACCCTCCTTTCCATTGACACGCAGGCTGTGCCAGCCAAGCAGGAAGGGGAAAGGAAGAAGGGAGAAGGGAAAGGGAGGCCCTGCTATTTTATCCAGCAGGCAGGCTCTAGCTCCAATGACAGGAGAGGCCCAGTGGTCTCTTCCCTCCCTCCCCAAGCTGGTGACACCCAGCCTGGCCACGAACACAGCCACCCCAGCCTCTCCCTCCCTCTCTGGTCCCAGCTCCTAGAGAGTTTCTCAGAAAACAGGGTGGATGAGTTTCTCTAGCCCTTTAAACAGCTGACTGACACTTTAGCCCACACTGTTTTCTCACACTTTCTTATATTTGGATTTCAGTTTTGTACTGTTGAGAACGTGTTTATGGATGTAGCAGAGAGTCTTGGAATGTAGCTGAGCTGACCATTTGGACAGGGTCGTCATCAGTTGCGGTATGTGGAGAGAGGCTGGATAAATTATTTATTGAGTCCTCAGCTGAAGAAAGTGGCCGACTTTCTGTATTCTGTGTCCTTTGTTTTGCACCACATCATGGTACAACTGCAGTAAGATTCAGTTATTTAAAGACGGGCAATCAATTTTATGCAGTCTGTCTTTTTGATGTTGTCTCGGTTCATTAATGGCTTGTTTGAATAGTGTTGCCAAATATTTATGTCCCTTCCTTTCTTGTTCTGTTTGAAAGGGAAATTGCGTGTCTGTCTGTGTTTTGTGGGTGAGTACGAGTTTGTTAAACTTCTCTCTTGATGTTTTCCCCTGAGAGTCCTACTGACTGTCGGCCTTAGCTTGAGTCTAGAACTGCCGTCTTTGGTTTGATGTCTTATTCAGTACAAATCATACTTCAAGCAATGGAGCAATGTGTGAATGTTTTATGAGATGAAGAACTGCTTAAAGAATCCTTATTTTGCTATGTGATTGTATTCTGACTTTCTGAGTGTATGTGCTTGTTTGTGGGTAGGTGTGTGTGTAGGAACAAATAGATGTCCTCTAAAAATCTAAACAAATCAAGTTGTCACATGCTTCTCAGGGTTCTACACAAGCTTTTTCCACTGGTGCTTTTCCAGTTGGCAGCAGCAGCACATAACTTGGTTGCACCAATTTTTATATATACAGTGCCTTTGGAAAGTGCCTTTTTCCACATTGTTACGTAACAGCCTTATTCTAAAATGGATTAACTAAATACAAATCCTCAGCAATCTACAAACAATAACCCGTAATGACAACATGGTGGTCCTTCTGTAGCTCAGTTGGTAGAGCATGGCGCTTGTAACGCCAGGGTAGTGGGTTCGATCCCCGGGACCACCCATACGTAGAATGTATGCACACATGACTGTAAGTCGCTTTGGATAAAAGCGTCTGCTAAATGGCATATATTATTATTATTTATATTAACATGAAAAAGTTTTTTGTAATTTAGGGAAAATTATGAAAACTTTAATAAAATACCTTATTTACATAAGTATTCAGCTCCTTTGCTGTGCTATTTGTTGATTATCGTTGAGATTTCCTTGAGGTTTCTACAACTTTCTTCCGGCGCCGACAGAGATGGCCGCCTCACTTTGCGTTCCTAGGAAACTATGCACATTTTGTTTTTTTATGTGTTATTTCTTACATTGTTACCCCAGGATATATTAGGTTTTATTACATACAGTTGGATATAAGAGCAACGTCAACTCACCAACATTACGACCAGGAATATGACTTTCCCGAAGCGGATCCTCTGTTTGGTCCACCACCCAGGACAATGGATCGGATCCCAGCCGGCGACCCAAAACAATGGCGCTACAGAAGGGGCAGATGTAAATGTAAGGGGCAGACGGAGCGGTCTTCTGGTCAGGCTCCGTAGACGGGCACATCGCGCACCGCTCCCAAGCATACTACTCGCCAATGTCCAGTCTCTTGACAACAAGGTAGACCAAATCCGAGCAAGGGTTGCCTTCCAGAGAGACATCAGAGATTGTAACGTTCTTTGTTTCACGGAAACATGGCTCAGTATACGTCATCAGAGTCGGTACAGCCACCTGGCGTATTCACGCATCGTGCCGACAGAAACAAACATCTCTGTGGAAAGAAGAAGGGCAGGGGGGTGTGTCTTATGATTAACGAGACGCGGTGTGATCATAACTACATAAAGGAACTCAAGTCCTCTTGTTCACCTGACATAGAATTCCTTACAATCAAATGCTGACCGCATTATCTCCCAAGAGATGTCTCTTCGATCATAATCACAGTCATGTATATCCCACCCCAATCAGACACATCGATGGCCCTGAAAGAACGTCATTTGACTCTATGTAAACTGGAAACCACATATCCTAAGGCTGCATTTATTGTAACTGGGGATTTTAACAAGGCTAATCTGAAAACAAGGCTCCCTAAATATTATCAGCATATCCAATGGCAAAACCCTGGGTCATTGTTATTCTAACTTCCGCATGCATATAAAGCCCTCCCCGCCCTCCTTTCAGAAAGTCTGACCACGACTCCATTTTGTTTCTCCCAGCCTATAGAAAGAAACTAAAACAGGAAGTGCCCATGCTCAGGTCTGTTCAGCGCTGGTCCGACCAATCGGATTCCACACTTCAAGATTGCTTCGAGCACATGGACTGGGATATGTTCCGCATAGCGTCGGACAATAACAATGATGAATACTCTGATTCGGTGAGCGAGTTTATTAGAAGTGCATCGGTGATGTTGTACCCACAGCGTCTATTAAAACATTACCCAACCAGAAACCGTGGATTGATGGCAGCATTCGCGTGAAACTGAAAGCGCGATCCACTGCTTTTAATCATGGCAAGGTGAACGGAAACATGACCGAATACAAACAGTGTAGCTATTCCCTCCGCAAGGCAATCAAACAAGCTAAGAGTCAGTATAGATATGAAGTAGAGTTGCAATTCAACGGCTCAGACACGATAGGTACGTGGCAGTGTCTACAGTCAATCACGGACTACAAAAGGAAAACCAGCCCCGTCGCAGATCACGATATCTTTCTCCCTGAGAAATTAAACAACTTCTTTGCTCGCTTTGAGGACAACAAAGCCAAAACCAACCCAAAACCTGCAGGCTCTCCTTCACTGCAGCCAAAGTGAGTAAAACATTTAAACGTGTTAACCTTCGCAAGGCGCGTCCTCAGAGCATGCGCAGACCAGCTGGCTGGTGTGTTTACGGACATATTCAATCACTCCTTATCCCAGTCTGCTGTTCTCACATGCTTCAAGAGGGCCACCATTTTTCCTGTTCCCAAGAAAGCGAAGGTAACTGAGCTAAATGATTATCGCCCCGTAGCACTCACTTCCGTCATCATGAAGTGCTTTGAGAGACTAGTCAAGGACCATATCCCCTCCACTCTACCTGAAGCATGGGAGAAACTTCCCAAATGCAGGTGTGCCAAGCTTGTAGCGTCATACCCAAGAAGACTCAATGCTGTCAAAGCTGCTTCAACAAAGTACTGAATACTTATGTAAATGTGATATTTCAGTTGTGTGTAGATTGATGAGGGAAAAAAACATTTTAATCAATTTTAGAATAAGGCTTTAACCTCTTGCTCCTACCTGACACGCAGGCGTCCCATCTAGACATCTGGAAATGCAAATGCGCTATGCTAAATGCTAATAGCACTCGTTAAAACTCAAACGTTCATTAAAATACACATGCCAGGTACTGAATTAAAGCTACACTCGTTGTGAATCCAGGCAACAAGTCAGATTTTTAAAATGCTTTTCGGCGAAAGCATGACAAGCTATTATCTGATAGCATGTAACACCCCAAAAGACCCGCAAGGGACGTAAACAAAAACAAAACGCACAAATAAAATATAAAACATTCATTACCTTTGACCATCTTCTTTGTTGGCACTCCTAGATGTCCCATAAACATCACTATTGGGTATTTTTCTTCGATTAAATCGGTCCATATATAGCCTAGATATCGATCTATGAAGACTGTGATCAAGGAAAAAAATAGCGTTTTATAACTTAACGTCATTTTTTAAAATTAAAAAGTTGACGATAAACTTTCACAAAACACTTCGAAATACTTTTGTAATGCAACTTTAGGTATTAGTAAACGTTAATAAGCGATCAAATTGATCACGAGGCGATGTATATTCTATAGCTGTACGTCTGGAAATAATGTCCGGGTAAATCTCAACCAAAATATCCGGTCGGAGACCGGAAGAAAGGCGCTACCTTGATAAGACTGTTGACATCGTGTGGAAGCTGTAGGTATTGCAACCTCGGCCCCATTTAATGTGGTTCACATTCAACAATGGGTTCTAGTAGCGCATGGATATATTTTCGCATTTTCAGTGATCAGATTTTCCTGCGCTTTTCGATGAAACGCACATTCTGTTATAGTCACAGCCGTGATTTAACCAGTTTTATAAATGTCTGAGTGTTTTCTATCCACACATACTAATCATATGCATATACTATATTCCTGGCATGAGTAGCAGGGCGCTGAAATGTTGCGCGATTTTTAACAGAATGTTCGAAAAAGTAGGGGGTAGAAGTAACAGGTTAACGTAACAAAATGTGGAAAAGTCAAAGGGTCTGAAAAGGCAATGTGTGTGTGTATATTTATTATTTCACACTCAATTAGTATTCGGTAGCATTGCCTATAAATTGTTTAACGTTTTGGGTAGCCTTCCACAAGCTTCCCACAATAAGTTGGGTGAATTTTGGGCCATTCTTCCTGAAAGAGCTGGCGTAACTGAGTAAGGTTAGTAGGCCTCCTTGCTCAAACACGCTTTTTCAGTTCTGCCCACAATTTTTCTATGGGATTGATGTCAGGGCTTTGTGATGGCCTCTCCAGTACCTTGACTTTGTTGTCCTTCAGCCATTTTGCCACAACTTTGGAAGTAAGCTTGGGGTCATTTTCCATGTGGAAGACCCACTGGTGACCAAGCATCAACTTCCTGACTGATGTGTTGAGATGCTGCTTCAATATATCCACATACTTTTCCTACCTCATGATGCCATCTCTTTTGTGAAGTGCACCAGTCCCTCCTTGCAGCAAAGCACCCCCACAGAATGATGCTGCCCCCAACCCGTGCTTCACGATTGGGATGGAGTTCTTCGGCTTGCAAGCCTCCCCCTTTTTACTCCCAACATAACGATGGTCATTATGGCCAAACAGTTCTATTTTTGTTTCATCAGACCAGAGGATATTTCTCCAAAAAGTATTAGCTTTGTCCCCATGTGCAGTTGCAAACCATGGTCTGGCTTTTTTTTATGGCGGTTTTGGAGCAGTGGCTTCTTCCTTGCTGAGTGGCATTTTCTGGTTATGTGGATATAGGACTCGTTTTTACTGTGGTTATAGACACTTTTGTACCGGTTTCCTCCAGCATCTTCACATGGACCTTTGCTGTTGTTCTGGGAATGATTTTCACTTCTCGCACCAAAGTAAGTTCATCTCTAGGAGACAGAATGCGTCTCCTTCCTGAGCAGTATGACGGCTGTTTGGTCCCATGGTGTTTATACTTGTGTAACATTGTTTGGACAGATGAACGTGGTACCTTCGGGCATTTGGAAATTGCTCCCAAGGATTAACCAGACTTGTGGAGGTCGACATTTATTTTCTGAGGACTTGGCTGATTGTTTTTG
Source organism: Oncorhynchus keta (assembly GCF_023373465.1). NCBI lineage: Eukaryota > Metazoa > Chordata > Actinopteri > Salmoniformes > Salmonidae > Oncorhynchus > Oncorhynchus keta. Next base: position 35,453,682 of record NC_068422.1, read on the forward strand.
ATTTTCTCATGATGTCAAGCAAAGAGGCACTGAGTTTGAAGGTAGGCCTTGAAATACATCCACAGGTACACCTCCAATTGACTCAAATTATGTCAATTAGCCTTTCCGAAGCTTCTAAAGTCGTGACATCATTTTCTGCAATTTTCCAAGCTGTTTAAAGGCACAGTGAACAGAAGTATGTAAACTTCTGACCCACTGGAATTGTGATTCAGTGAATTATAAGTGAAATAATCTGTCTGTAAACAATTGTTGGAAAAATTGCTTGTGTCATGCACAAAGTAGATGTCCTAACCGACTTGCCAGAACTGTAGTTTGTTAACAAGAAATTTGTGGAGTGGTTGAAAAACGAGTTTTAATGACTCCAACCTAAGTGTATGTTAACTTCCGACTTCAACTGTACATACACACACACACACATTGATAATGATCTGGCCTGTGTCCCATAATGTACCTGCATTCCATTCAACATTCAGGTAAATATGCCTGTGGCGCACTGGGCCAGTGCCAACTGAAATCTACTGGCCCAAATTTAAAAACAATCTGACCATAAAGCAAATGATGGGTGCATAATTTCAATAGCAGGTGATTTTAGATTTAATTTGTAGTCTAAGAAAATAATCTATACAGGGTTCATACAGACATTTGAAAGGGAGATTCAAGGGCTTTACAAGCACTTAAATTGTAATTTAATTAAGGACCTACATTTTATATGTAATTGTTGTATAGATTAAAAAAAAAACTCCACCCAATATGTATGCAAAAAATTATCACTTCAAGAATGCATTTTTTATAATCTATCCTAAATGGTATTAAGTTTGATTTTCACCTTATTTTTTACATTCTAAAATGTCAGAGTAATGTGAGCATTGGGGGGGGTGTAAAGTGTTGGTTACATTTTTTTATTTGTATTTTTTTTTTGGGGGGTGGTCAAGGTGAGGAAGAGGATTATTTAAAGCTGGTTCCACGTTTCTGGTGTCAGGACAGAGAAGAGCTTGGTCTGGGCTTAGCAGGAACTGCCCTCCCGTAATGGTGGTATGGCCAAAAGACTTGAGGTGGCGGAGTGCTCAGATTGGGGTGTAGGATTTGAGCATAGCCTGAAGTTAGTGAGGGGCAGTTCCTCTTGCTGTTCTGTAGGTAAGCAGCATGGTCTTGTAGTGGCTGCGAGCTTCGACTGGAAGCCGGTGGAGTGTTTTCGGAGGAGCGGTGTGACATGAGAGAAATTGGGAAGGTTGAAAACCAGGCGGGCAGAAGCATTCTGGATAAGTTGCAGGTGTTTGATGGCACAAGCGGGGAATTGTTCAGTGTCATCCACATAGCAATGATAGGAGAGACCATGTGAGAATATAGAGACAAGTGACTTGGTGACTAGAGAGAAAAGGGCCTAGAACCAAGCCATGAGGGGACACTAGTCGTGAGAGTACGGAAAAAAAGAAAGAGGTCAAGGCGTAGGGTAGTTCTGTGTGAGTGAGACCAGAGTCAATAAGCTGAGTGAATAAGTAGCAGATTTTTTTCAAAGTGGTTGACAAAGTCACCTGGACAATATGATTTTCGTGGGTTGACACGTTGAAATTATTGCTTGATGTCTTTCACAGAAATCTGTATATCAATAGCTGGTATGGTGTCTATACTGTCCAAGTCCACTTTCTGCTGTGATGTAAAATCACAAAAAGTCAACCTAAATAGAAACTGTTAAAATACTTTGGAAAAGCAAGGTCATTTGACAGTCATCCAATGTCTCTTTGGTTTGTAGCCTATGATGGTTTGTAGCCCTTGCCAGGATGTCTTACGGTCCTTGAAAATGTTTTCTAATTGGTCTTTGTACTCTGCTTTGCACTGCTTAAATATTTTTAAGTTGCCTCTGTTATTTTTCCTTTCCTCTTTACTGCCACCTGATTTAAAACACTTTTTTTCTGGTTGAGGAGTTCTTTTAATTCCTGAGTTAGGAATTAAAACAGTTTATTATTGGGGGAGATATTGCCTTCATTTTTGGGAATAATGAGATCCTCACCGAAACAGATGTACTCAGAGACGGTATCCGCTGCCTCTTCCGGGTCATCGGTGCCGTCCATCAGAGCTGCCCAATCAGTTGACTCAAAACAATCATGGAGGGCTTCAGTCCATCTTTTAATCTCCACCTTTTTAGCCTTTTCTCATTACAGACGTGCTTTGTAGCCTGGGATGAGCTGAACCATGTTATGATTGGGTAGTGCCTTGGATAAATACACACATGGGATGTTAGCAAAACAGAGGTTCAGAAAGGCTTCATTTCGGGTAGGACATGTAACATATTGCTGATATAATGGTAAGTGTTCAGATAGATTGCACATGTTAAATTCTCCCAGGATCAGCTTTACTGCTTCAGGTGACTGTCTCAGCCTGGGATACAAGGTCGTGAATCAAGTCGGCAGCTATTTGGGTGTCAGCGTGGGATACGTAAACAATAAAAAATTGGATCTGATTTATTTTCCCATGGCAGGTAGTATGGCCGTAGGTTAAGAGCAAGGAGTTCAATGTCTTTATTACAGACATTGTGCTTAGTTGTAGTATGAGCAGGATTGCAATAGTTCTCATGGATGATTGCACAAACCCCACCACCATATCTTACCAGAGTCGATGTTTTGATCCATTCTAATAATTGTGGAGCCATGCAGCTCCACAACGGAGTCGGGATCCTGTTCCGTAAGCCAGGTCTCAGATAGACAGATCAAGCAGGATTGTCAGTACTCTCAGAGGTATTTGGTACAAGTCCATAAGTACCTAGCAAAAAGACAGTACTAGACCACAACAGATTAAGACAAACAAATGATACTTATCACTCCTGGAGATATCAGGAGTCCTCTAGCTACAGAAAGAAGCGTAAAACCCTTCAATTGAAATGTCAGGAAATGAAAACGCCTACGTATCTCATAAAATGTTATCATAACTTAAATCACGGAATAATTATATTAGACTTCTAAATTTGCTACCATAACTTCAATGACTTTTCAAGGATCAAAGCGCCTGCTTCCGCCATCAAGCTGTACCGGAGCGCCAAGTCTGGGACTAAAAGCCTCCTGAACAGCATCTACCCCCAAGCTTTAAGACTGCTGAACAGTTACTCAAATGGCTACCCTGACTATTTGCATTGATCCCCTTTTTATTTGCAATGACTCTATGCTGGACTCTACCCACACATACTACACTGATATTCCAACATACAGTTACGTCATTTAGCAGACGCTCTTATCCAGAGCGACTTATAGGAGCAATTAGGGTTAAGTGCCTTGCTTAAGGGCACATTGACAGATTTTTTGTTAATTTGACTCAGGGATTCAAACTAACAACCTTTCAGTTACCGGCACAACGCTCTTAACCACTAGGCTACATATACACACATATACACACACTACCTACGCTCACACACAAAACACACACACATGCATATTGATGCCACACACGCACACGCACACTCACATAAAGACACGTTTAAAAAACGTTCACACTCTTCCCAAATGCTGCTGCTACTCTGTTTATTATCTATCCTGATTGCCTAGTCACTTTTATCACTACCTACAGTACATGTACATACTGTACTACCTCAACTACCTCGTGCCTCTGCACATTGACTCAGTACTGTTACTCCTTATACAGTATATAGTCTCGTTATTGTTATTTTTGGGGGTTACTATTTCCTTTAACACTTTTAGCAACTTTTCCTTACTTTTTAACTCTGCATTGTCGGGAAAGGGCTCATAAGTAAGCATTTCACAGTAAAGCCTACACCTGTTTAATTCAGGGAATGTGACAAATTACATTTGTATTTCATATTCAAGGTAGGCTATTCCATGATGACTGAATTGTGCATTGCAAATATTGAACCAAGACTTTGAATTTAATTGGTTTGCATACCCATTCTTGCCTTAGCATTTACTGGTAGATATCATAACTTTGAAAATGTTTCCTACCACTGTCGGGTTTCTCTCCACACAACAACCAGCTGTTTGAGAGCTGTGCGCTATTCTGTCCGACAGATTACCTATAGACTATATGTGTGCTGCGTGCGTGATTAATAATCAACATAACGAACAAACAGCTTCTGGAATCTATCTGTTTTTAAAAAAAATAAATGATTTAGCCTGGATTAAAAATACTATTTTTTTTCACTGGCCCAAGCGGGTTTCCAAAACCTCCCCTGCATGTTGAGCCCTAACACACACAGACATGGGTATTCCCGTGCCGTTGTTGCCTCTTCAGAAAGTTGATTTAATTTTGGTCAATTGCATATTACTGTTTGAATAAATTCTGATGATAAAAAAAAGCGAATTGTGATCAAAAAAGGAATGGGACCAGGTAAAAATAAATATATAGATATATTTTTTGAGCAAATCAAATAAAAATTTGTGTTGCACTGCCAAGTCAAATGGACGCGAATGCAACTGTTTTGGTCACAGTATCGAACCCAGGTGTAGACTAACAGTGAAATGTTTATTATTTTCCAACAATGTAGGGATAAAGATAAGATCATGGGGCAATATTTGTTTGTGTGTGTACAGGAGTCTGTTTACATGCAACATATAGGACCACTGCCCCCAGACACACACACACACACACACACACACACACACACACACACACACACACACACACACACACACACACACACACACACACACACACACACACACACACACACACACAAACGTCTTAGATTCTAAGCTAACTCTTGGATGATCGTGACCTCTCTTTCTCTCTGTGAAGACGCTAACGGGATGTCCCATTTTGAACGCTCAGAGAGGGGGGGGCGACAAGGTCACTGGAGGAGAAGGCAGCATCACTGGAATGGACCGGATCACTTCCACAATGACACCAGGTGAGAATCAGTAGCTATCCTACAGCATGAAAATGGTAAAAATACCAAACATAACATAGTATGCTAGGTGTGCTATATTTAAGCAATAAGGCACAAGGGGGTGTTGTATATGGTCAATATACCATGGATAAGGGCTGTTCTTATGCATGATGCAACGCAGAGTGCTTGGATACAGTCCTTAGCTGCGGTATGTTGGCCATATACCTCTAACCCCTGAGGTGCTTTATTGCTATTATAAACAGGTTACCAATGTAATTAGAGCAGTAAAAATAAATGTTTTGTCATGCCTGTGGTATATGGTCTGATATACCACTGCTGTCAGCCAATCAGCATTCAGGGCTCGAACCACCCACTTGATAATCGTGAATATGAAGCTCCAGGGTGAAATGATTTACAAAAAGCCAGAGTGCATTTTGTAAATGACTTAATTTTCCCATTTACACCTTGTCAATGTGGCAAATATAAATATCTGACTGCCTCTCTCCCCCCACTCCCACTCCCAGGGATCCAGTGTTCCAGCAGTATGATGGTTATGCTGGCCCTGTGGGGTTCAGGGTAGGCCCCCGGCCCTTTCTTCCCGTAGGGAGACACAATGGACACACGGGGGCGCTGGACGAGCTCACACTCAAACATATGGCCCAGGACTGCAGCTCAGTGAAAAACCAGCTGCTTACACTCAAGAGTTTATTACAGGTAACACACACTCCCTCAAAGGCTTGAATGTAGTCCTCGGGAACTCAATGTAATTCCAATCTAATCACTCTGTTGAGTTGAGATATGACTAAGCAAGTGGAAATCATATCTTGTAACTGTTGTCAGCTCCTTTTAAAATTAAATAGATTTAGCATCCAATAAAATGTAACTTTAGTAGAATAACTATTATGTCAAGGTTTGAGTTTACACTTCGCTAGACGGAGGCTGCTGATGTTGTATCAAGCAGTAGCTTTATAGGAGTTTATCACACATCCAGGTGGGAGAAGGCTTCTGAAGTTGAAAGGTAGTGGAAATCTGCATTGCTGCCACAGTGAACCTCTATGCCTACTTGTGAGAATGTAGCAGAGATACACACTGAATCTCTCCCACATCTCCTTAGATGGAGAGATTTCTGGAGAAGAGAACTGGTTTGATATGATGTAATCATAGAAAATAGCTGCTGGCTTTACTGTGCTTTACTGAGAATGTCACATGTCTCATGTCCATGGCTTGCGAGTGAGTGACTGTGGCAGATGGTTTTATTCTATGTGTCACTCATCTCCTCTTACCTCTTACTACGACCCTGCTCCTCCCTTGTGGGTTACCTGTGGTACCTAATCACTTAATAGATCTGTCGGTATCAGATGACACATTCCATTTAACAGACACACACACACACACATACACGCACACGCACACACGCACACACGCACACACGCACACACACAGTGTGTGATGTGACGTGTGAGACAGCTAATCAGTAGTGTCCAGCCTCGGACTGTACAGCGTCTCATGTCTGGCCCTGTAGGACCCCAATATCTACCTTAGTGTCAGGCTGGTTGATATTGGCTTTGGCCTCAAAGCCCTCAACAGATTACATTCCTCCAAAACAAGTCAACTGTGCCTCAAGATTATCTCTGACATGACATGACAAACACATATCGACACACAGTTCACTTTCTGTGATGGTAATTGTATTTGCTTGTCAGAGCTGCGATTCTGTTCATTATCTCCAAAAATGTTTGATTCATGTTCATTTGATATTTGACCTCTGACTGTAAAAGAAGTGCTGTTGCTGCTGGTAATAGTCATCTAATTGACAAAGTCTGTTTGTTTTCTTTAATTAACAGGGTAGTTTGGCCTTGAGCACCAAACAGTTTGTTGGCCCGCCCATTAGTTGTTCTCTTCTTAATTGTTTCTTTGGAGCTGTAATGTTGTGCTCTGGGCAGCAGCTGTAAAATGCATCTCTACTTTAGTCATAATTGATCTATCTGAGCTACAAGCAACAGGCTGTATCGGTGTACCTAGCTGACTATAGGCAAGCTAGAACGTCCAAAAGCAGAAAATTACAGTTATTTCGGGATACACAGTGAAAATGTCCCTCTGCTTGAGAAAAGTTATTTTTATGTCTACCAAACTGCTTCAAGGCCCTTATCAGCCATTCTACAGAATAATCTACTGAATAAGCTCCCAACTATGTAGCAATTAGTAGTATCATTATAATACCATCTAAAATACTATATACCTACAGCTAGTTCTCCTTTCTGCCCAGCATAGTACTGTTCAGAATACTGAATCTTATGTTGTGTTTTTTCTGATGTTTGTAGATGGAGGACGGTGGCCCAGAGGTTGTTGAGGGCGGTGAAGAGGATAACAGCATGACCCTACAGGTAGGACCCCACCTTGAAAAACACTATTTCGGACTTTGAGCCAAAACAAGTAGCATTGTTAGACTAGAAATTAACCACTGTGCGTTTTTCAGTTGGAGGAGCTAATGAAGGAGGTGTGGAAGCTCAGGGAGGAGCTGAGGACTAAGGAGAGATCAATCGCTCAGCTCACACTACAGCAACAGCAGCTACAGCAACAGGGGGTGAGTCTCCAGGAGGGGTCATCCAGAGGACTGCAGTCATTCTCTGCCAGTGCACGACAGCTGCTTAGTGCAACATTGGGTTATGTGGGAGTTGTGGTTTTACTTATACCATAGTCAGACATCTACATATGTGGGAATGGTAATCTCAGTTCTGTTAGCTTTTACCTGGATCCATCAGTGTTGTAACGTTCGTTAGTGTTCAGGTGCTAGTGGTCTCAATAGGCAAAAAAACAGACTGTCCACTGACGTTATTCTAATTCCCCATGTACAGTAATACCAAATGTATGGAAGCCCTGAAGCCCAAGGCAAAACAAATACATTACAAATGTAGACTCATTTGAACAACTTAGTATCTCGTTCAAATTACATAGTTTTCTCGTTTGAATGACTTAGTAAAAAAATGTTATTTTAGACCTAATTTCTTATGCAGCTTGTCAGTCAGTGTGATGGTTGCTGCAGCCATTCATTCGCTGATTCCACCCATTGATATTATTAGTAAATGACAGTTCTTTGATAGCCTAAAGCAGGGCTGCTTTTTAATTCCAGATCATTTAAGTGGGCGAGTGTGGAAGGAGGAGCAGAGCGTGGCCTTCTCTCCCGCACCTATTTTGCTCTGGTATTGCTCAGCCACAAGCTCTGGGCATGCTTTTCCTAGCATTTTTTGTTTCCTTTTTCACTATCACTTTTAATTAGGCCTATTTGGTTGTAATTATTTAGCCTATCCCACCCACAGTAGCCTACATCTAGTTTATATTCTACTTTCTAACATTAGGATATGTCATTTCTATTTTGAAGGACTTCAGATGTATTAACGCATGTTTCAGGTAGGCAATACATAGGCTGCTGTAAAATGTAGAAACACCATAATATAATAATAATATATTTAATGAAGCTAAAATTTCATAAATAAATCTGAAATGATAAAGGCCAGAATCAGTTTATTTTCATAAATTAAAGGGAATAAATAATCTCAAACTGCAACGGTCAAATGATTTGCACACAGAAGCAAGCACCACCAGCATCACATGTGCATTGAGTATGGGAAATGCGCTCTACAAATTAAATATTTATTATGACACAAGGCGAGACCCAGATGCAGACTCAGGAGGCAGATGACTCAGACTCAGGAGGCAGATGAGTCTTACAATGTTTATTAATCCAAAAGGAGTAGGCAAGAGAATGGTTGTGGATAGGTGAAAGGTCAAAACCAGATCAGAGTCCAGGAGGTACAGAGTGGCAGACAGGCTCGTGGTCAAGGCAGGCATAATGGTCAGGCAGGGGAGTACAGAGTCCAGAAACAGGCACAGGTCAAAACCGGGAGGACTAGAAAAAGGAGAATAGCAAAAAGCAGGAGAACCGGAAAACCGCTGGTTGACTTGCACAGAGAGACAGGAAACACAGGGATAAATACACTGGGGAAAATAAGCGACACCTGGAGGGGGTGGAGACAATCATAGAGACAGGTGAAACAGATCAAGGCGTGACAATATAATAAATATTATTATTATTAAGACAGAACAATACACATGTGAAAACTTAATTACATAAAGGAATATTATTGTAAATCTAGCCATAATATAAACAAGTGAAAGGAGAATTTAATATATACCGAACAAAAATATAAACGCAACATGTAAAGTGTTGGTCCCATGTTTCATGAGCTGAATTAAAAGATCCCAGAAATGTTCCATACGCACAAAAAGCTTCTTTCTCTCAAATGCACAAATTTGTTTACATCCCTGTTAGTCAGCATTTTTCTTTTGCCAAGATAATCCATCCACTTGACAGGTGTCAAGTGCTGTTTAATCAAGAGGCTGATTAAACAGTATGATTATTACACAGGTGCACCTTGTGCTGGGGATACTAAAAGGCCACTCTAAAATGTGCAGTTTTGTCACAGAAAAAAATGCAACAGATATCTCAAGTTTTGAGGGAGTGTGCAATTGGCATGCTGACTACAGGAATGTCCCACAGAGCTGTTGCCTGAGAATCATGTCATAAGCTGCCTCCAACGTCATTTTGGAGAATTTGGAAGTACGTCCGCAGACCAAGTGTAACCACGCCAGCCAAGGACCTCCACATTCGGCTTCTTCACCTGCGGGGTCGTCTGAGACCAGTCACCCAGACAGCTGGACCCTCTTGTGGGGAAAAACTCATTTTGATTGGCTGCGTCTCTGCCCAGTCATGTGAAATCCATAAATTAAGGCCTAATTTATTTATCTTAAATTGACTGATTTCCTTATATGAACTGTAACTCAGTAAAATCATAGAAATATTGCATGTTGATTTGATAGTTTTGTTCAGTATATTTCAAAAGCCTGAAATTGAAAAATACATTGAGATGAAGCCAATCCCTTGTGTGGATTCTATTTCCCGAAAATGTTATTGTGCCATTTATTTTTTGGGATTGATGAAAGAAAGCAAGTTGGTGGCCAGTACAGTGCAATAAACTTTTGTGAACTATTTACAGACAATATATACAAATTAAAACATCTAGAAGCAAATCAGCCTGAATATCAGGAAGCACAACTGCAACAGGTTTCGAGTGGACTACTAATTCATAAGCACATCTGAAACGGTTCTTTAGAGATTGCAACCCCTCTGTCCTCTATGTTCATTCCACATGGACCTATTGACCCAGCTGTGGATACGTACTACAGAGTGATGCATAAAGACATATCCAAGTTGGAGGCCTCTATCGCCTATTTCAGGAATAACTTTACGCGCTCTGAGAAACAAGCCCAGTGGGCATGGGAGGCACTGATACTTTACAAGACTGCACTGTCTACGAGACTGAAGTACTCAGGCAACTGAATGATCAAAAGTTCTATAAGAGACGCATTACAAACAAAACAGCTTTTGGCTGTAATCGACAGTCACAGACGGCATGCAAAATGGTGGTATTACCAAAAGAGAACACAGATTATTGGTGCGTAAAAACAGTTCCACACCAGTAATCTACAATCTAAATCTCCAAAGGGACAGGACAAATCTTCTTTGCGATATCAGACCAGGTTTGGCAGAAGGTATGAAGATCTCTACTCCGTATTGTGACACATTTGTTACCAAAGACCAATTAGACATTAGTTCAACTATTTCCCGCTAATAAAAACAACTCCACACAACATTATTGTACATATCATCCATGCACACGTCAGACATTTTCTGCCCAGTAGGTGGCTTTTGACTCCTGGTAGCTTGAAATGTTTGAAAGAGCCTTATCAGTCTGTGTCAGCCTGCACAAAATAGTAAGGTAATAATTGTTTATTCGTTGTTTTATTATTATTATTATTATTATTATTATTATTATTGCTACTGCTGTATGAGGCTATTCATCTGCCACAGCAAGTTGATCCCTGCAATGCAAGGATTTTTTTTGCAACCCATCCGTCAAATCCATCCTTTACTCACGGTTCTCCCTCTCAAGCACTGCTTCTCGAGGATGCATTCCAAAAGTGTGTGTGTGTGTGTGTGTGTGTGTGTGTGTGTGTGTGTGTGTGTGTGTGTGTGTGTGTGTGTGTGTGTGTGTGTGTGTGTGTGTGTGTGTGTAGCCATTTCATTAACTGTTCAGCAGTCTTATGTTATGGCTTGGAGGTTGTTGTCATCGGTGCTATTGAAAATCAGAGAGCTTCCTTGAGTTTCAGTATACAATTAGCATACTCTTTAAAGATGAAACAAAGTCATCTTTTTATTTAGGTGATTTAAAGTATTTGTTCCTGTTATTGTGAACTATATGATATAACAAGTTAATTAAACCTTTCAATTGAAGGCCTATCACAAACCTCTTTTTGTATTCTGGTAGGCTAATAAAAACATGTTGTTTGCAGCATGAACCAGCCTATTATCTCTGAAGTTCATGAATGTATTGGTGATGAATACTTTAGCTGTATGTTTAGGCTACTATTAAAGTACTCATATAGGCCACTTCTCTGTCAGACTGCGCAAGATATCTAGTCCGACCAGTAAGTGAGGTCGAAGCAATTCCCTTATGATATCAAGCTACCTCCCGAAATTGGTTCTATTGATCTAAAATGTTTGTTTACCTCTTGTGTTGCACACATTTAATACAAGCTCACAATCAAGGATGGCTGTGTAGCCTTGTGATACTGCCCTACTGGACTCTATGTCGGTCCCTACTTAAATGTAATTGATTTTTGAGAAATAACATCCCACACATGGGGGCGGCTTCATCTCAATGTATTTAAAATGTTTGTAATCAAGCTTTTACATTTGTGTTTTCTTGTAATGCTAATATTTTTTTATCTGTAGGGTGCATTCCCCATGCTCAGTGCACATGTGAAGCTTGTTGGTGCTTGCTTGTGTGCACAAATGGTTTGATCTCTGCACTTTGACATGATTTATTCCCCTTTATTTATGAAAAGGAGCTGATACTGTCCTTTATTATTTACATGTACATGTTTTAGCTTAATTAAATTGATTTATATTATGGTGTTTCTATTCCAAGATAAGCAAACATTCATTTTACAGTAGTCTATGTCTTGCCTACCTGAAACATCTATAATAGATTACCTTCAAAATAGAAACAACATATCCTATTGTTAGAAAGTAGAATATAAACTAGATATAGGCTACTGTAGGTGGGGTAGGCTAAATAATTACAACCGAATAGAGGAAATGAAAAATGCTAGGGAGAGCATGCCCAGAGCTTGTGACTGAGCAATACCAGAGCGAAATTGGAGCCGGGAGAGAAGCTGACACCATTTTAAAAAATCAGCTTGAATTATGCTCTGTTCTGCACTCACCCACTTACATGCTCTGGCATTCAAAAGCAGCCCTGTTTTAGGCTATCAAAGAACTAATGAATAATCACATTAATGGAATCAATGAAGGAATGGCTGTAGCAAACCATTACACGGTCTGAGAAGCTGCATAACAAATGAGAACTAATTCGACTAAATAGCTATTTTTTTACTAAGTCGTTCAAACGAGATACAAAGTCGTACAAACAAAATAATTCCAAGAGTATGTTTTTTGTTTGTTTTTGGCCTTGAGCTTCAGGGCCTCCTTACAGCAAAGTCAGGTACAGTAATAGAAAATGTCAGAGCAACATCAATGTTCCAACCTCTCCAGCTCTCCCAATTCCAATAAGAATATCCCACATAGCATATTCTCTCCCTCACACTTCTGCCACCTCTAACACACACGCAACCAGTGTCTGGATATTTGCACATCTCTGTCTGAACTTTAAGAACTGAGAATGGGAAAAATCAAGCAAGAGAGAGATGGATAGAAAAGATTGAGAGAGGATGAACTGCAGTAGGGAAGGATTCTGATTGAAACGGATATACAATAATGTAGAATTACCAAGGACACAGAGAGAAAGATTAAGGGAGTTATGTAATGGAATATTAGATGAGAGCCAGATAAGGAGAGATAGAATAATAGAGGGATGGGGAGAGAGAGAATAACAGAGAGACAGATAGATAGAATAATATAATGAGCCAGATAAAGGGAGAAAGACATTCTGAATTCTCTGTGGGGTGAGCTGCCAAAATACTTTAAGTTTTGACGTTTGAGTTTGTGTGTCTGCTTTGTCAGCAGTTGATGCAGAGCTGCAGATGTTCTGTCATTAGCAAAGGGTGTTTTTTTTTTCTCTGAGGAGAGAGACAGACATGTGGGTATGTTGAATTTGAATGTAGCTTAGCTCTTCATTGATTATGAGGTTGGATTGTATTGAATATTAATATTAACCTCACCTCACTCAACATTGAGGCTCCTGGAATGAATACCTTGTTTAACGACAAACTGTCAATTACCAACTGATCCACTGATATAATCCAAACGTCAAAACCCACTGGGGATGACCTACAAGCTCATAGAGTTAATAGGGTCTACTAGTTATGTCTAGACTAGAGATTTTGTATCTTCATTAGAACCCAAAGACTCAGAAATAAGTTCCACACATGCAGTTTTTGAATACCAACTCACCCTAGTAGATCATTCATTTGTTTTTGTTCTTTTCCTGATACAGTACTCTCTCTCTCCTCCCCCAGCCTGCTCATGCTGCCCTGTCCGGGAGGGGTCACTGCCACCAGAGGACACAGTCACTCGGGGGGGACAGACAAACTCACGACAAAGCCACACAGACCTCTTGGAGAGGACAAGGACACAGCCAAGCGGTGAGTACACCTACAGTTTAAACTGTATATCTGGAGAGTGGAGACCTAAATCCAGTGTGTCTCCAATCTGTCCACTACTGTGTCCACTACAGTGTCAGTCATCAAGCCAGTCCATCACATATAGTCCCCACCCTCACACTATCCCCCCATTCAACATACTCTCTCACCTATCACTGGTACTATATTGCCCAATCACCCTTTCATACTCCCACCCATCACCATTTCCCTATATGGTGGAATCACTTGATGGATGGTGAGACTGACTGTGTGCTTGAGACAAGCCGTCAGCTCTCAGCCATTTACAGGTGTAGTGACTTCTTTTTTTTTCATCCTCTGTCTGTCTCCATCTCACTTAGTCTTTCCCCGTTTAATTATTCTATTTCCCCGTCTGATATACCCTCTCCCTTTCTGTTGCTTTCTTTTTATCCACTGTTACATTCGGTTGTGTGATGGTTTTGCTTCCAACTCTTTGTAGGGAAACAGTCGATAATGATAACTTTGACATTGTCCAAATTGCTCTGAAAGGTTAGGAGGAATATAGTGAAGTGGTTTATGATGAGTAGAGGAAAAAAGAAGAGTGTAAACAAACAGAAATCAGATGACAACCGCAGGGTGTTTCTCTCTCTTTTTTCTCTTTATTTCAGACAGTATCAAAGTTCCAGGTTTCACACTGTTTAGTTTTGCACGTTTTATGCTGCACTGCATATTGCACTTCCCATCCTCTCTACATCTGTCCTTTCTCTCCTCCCTCTCCCTCTCTCTCCCACTCCCTCCCTCTCTCCCCTCATAGTTCAAATGGCTGTTGGAGCAGGTAGAAAATGTGGTTTATCTTCTTCTCTGATCTTAGTTCCCACCACTACTGTTGACGTGTGACATCCTGTGTCCTGCCTACTAGTCCCTGTATAGGGGTTTACCCAATGCATTACACTACTACTGTCCAATCACCAGGATGTTGTTTGGGCTTATACATTTTTAAACTGTTATGGAATTGGAGAATTTATATACACCACACTTTGATAAATTTAACGTAGTCCACTGTAACTTCGGGAGATATGAAGGGTACCCATGTTATTAGATATAACTCTTAAGTTCCCATGGCTTAGTTGATACACTGTTAACTAGGGTTTTGGCAATGTATGGAATGACAGATCGTCCCATCATCCTCTCCGAACATTGCGGAGCACGGAGGTGTCAATTGGCTGGAAGAATCATAGACATTAAAACCAGTAGGTAGTGACATCGTCCACATAATCTTATGGAAAACTCCCGATGGCTCATGAAGCCTGAAGTATTTGAATTTGAAGCGTGCCATATTGCTGAAAAGCGCTGAATGGCACTAACAAGTTGCTACGGATCATGGTGAACGTTTCCGTAACTAGCAAAGGATCATGGTCGACAAACAGTAGTCGTTTTCATCCTGCCTGAGAGAGTAAACCAACCAGGCACGAGCCTCTTCGTAGCCTGCCGGCCTGTGATTGGTCTGTGTCATCAAGTGGTCCTGTGTGTCGACAAATGTAGTAGTCAGAATGGATCACTATTTAATGAAATATCTAGATTTGTAGCAAACTTTTAAATAACTCACAGCGGGGATCGAACTTGATCATAGCTTTAGAGCCCAAAACATCCGTATATTTTTGGGGGGTTTGGCCTTTCTGGCGATCGTAATTTACATACTGTAGGCTTTCTATGGCAGACCAGGGGATTTTGCACTGCTGGGTTGCTACAGTATGCAGTCACGAGCAGAGCTTGTGACGTCATGCTCCAGACCGGACACTGGGTGCCTGGGAAGAACACAATATAAAGGACACATTGGTTATACCAGAACTGTGATTTGGTGCATAATGTCATTCTTCTTTTTTAAATTGTTACAAAAGCCACAATAAACAATCTCATTGAATCAATGTTCAAACAAAAGTGTTTGACCTAGTTACTTATGAAATGATTCCAGGCTGCAGAATGATTTTCAAATCGGGGGAACTATGTTTCTCTTGTCCATAAAAATAATCCGATATACAGTGGGGCAAAAAAGTATTTAGTCAGCCACCAATTGTGCAAGTTCTCCCACATAAAAAGACTGACATTCTGCGCTGCTTTGGTTCTCTCCTCTCTTTCTACAATCTAAATTGTTCTCTTGCATTATGTTAAAGATCCAGTATGTAGCTTTGTGCAATACCAGAAAAAATCCACATAGAAGTTAGAGTAATATATTACATGATTAAAAGTATGTGAATACCTGCTCATCAAAAATCTCATTCCAAAATCATGGGCATTAATATGGATTTGGTCTCCCCTTTGCTGCTACAACAGCCTCCACTCTTCTGGGAAGGCTTTCCACTAGATGTTGGAACATTGCTGCAGGGACTTGCTTCCATTCAGCCACAAGAGCATTAGTGAGGTTTGGCACTGATGTTGGGTGAAATCGGCCTGACTCAAAGTCAATGTTCCAATTCATCCCATAAGTGTTCGATGGAGTAGAAGTCAGGGCTTTGTGCAGGCCAGTCAAGTTCTTCCACAACGATCTCAACAAACCATTTCTTTATGGACCTCTCTTTGTGCACGGGGGCATTGTCATGCTGAAACATGAAGTTGGAAGGACAGAATCATCTAGAATGTCATTGTATGCTGTACCATTAATATGTCCATTCACTGGAATTAAGTGGCCTTGCCCGAACCATGAAAAACATCCCCAGACCATTATTCCTCCTTCACCAAACTTTCCAGTTGCCACTATGCATTGGGGTCGGTAGCGCTCTCCTGGCATCCACCAATCCCAGATTTGTCTGTCGGACTGCTAGATGGTGAAACGTGATTCATCACTCCAGAGAACGCTTTGTGGAAACAACGTTGATTCATTTATTTGCCATACTGAGAAATACATAGCCTGTCTGTGACATACAGCCTACTTGGATCTTCTTTGAGGAAGTAGGGGAGGAGCAAACTGGCTGCAGTGATCTTCAGATGTTAAATTGTGTAATAAAAAGACGGGATTAAAGTAAATATAATTAGAATGGCTGCATACTGTAAAGGCTACATGAGAAATGTCATGACAGATTTTTGGAACCGAGGTCAGGGGAGCAGACAGTCAATTACATAACTAGAGATGGTCTTGTTATGCTGCTGGAAATGTGATGGAATAAACAATGTGGGAATAAACTATCAAAGCCAGCAGAGTATTATGGTCTGGGTAGGCACAATGGTGTAAAAAGTTTATTAGTGTGTGAGTACTGTGAGTAGGAAAATGGAAGCCTTTATATATCCCTTCCCTGTCTGGTCTCTCAATGAGGAACACTTTTGTCACGCCTTGGTCATTGTATTTTGTGTTTTCGTTATATGTTTGGTCAGGCCAGGGTGTGACATGGGTTTATATATTGTATTTTCGTATTGGGGTTTGTAGTATTTGGGATTGCGGCTGAGTAGGGGTGTTGTATAGGCTTGGCTGCCTGAGGCGGTTCTCAATCAGAGTCAGGTGATTCTCATTGTCTCTGATTGGGAACCGTATTTAGGTAGCCTGGGTTTCACTGTGTATTTCATGGGTGATTGTTTCTGTCTCTGTGTAGTTTCACCAGATAGGCTGTAATTAGGTTTCACGTTCTGTTTGTTATTTTGTATCGTTATTTCATGTGTCACTTTTTCTATTAAAGTCATGAGTAACCACCACGCTGCATTTCGGTCCGACTCTCTTTCTACAAACGAAGAACGACGTTACAACTTTTGAATGAGCGCTGTGCACACATCCATGTATTGCCAGGTAGTCAGGTACACTATATATACAAACGTATGTGGAGAACCCTTCAAAATAGTGGATTCGGCTTTCAGGTGTATAAAATTGAGCACACAGCCATGCAATCTCTATAGACAAACATTGGCAGTAGAATGGCCTTACTGAAGAGCTCAGTGACTTTCAATGTGGCACCATCATAGGATGAATCCTTTCCAACAAGTCAGTTCGTTAAATGTATGCTCAGCTAGAGCTGCCCTGGTCAACTGTAAGTGCTGTTATTGGGAAGTGCGAAGTGGTAAGCCCACACAAACTCACAGAACGGGACCGCAGAGTGTGAAGTTCGTAGCATTTAAAAATTGTCTGTCCTCGGTTGCAACACTCACTACAGAGATCCAAACTGCCCCTGTAAGCAACATGAGCACAATAACTGTTCGTCGGAAGCTTCATGAAATGGGTTTCCATGGCCAAGCAGCCGCCCACAAGCCTAAGATTGCCATGCCAAGCGTTGGCTGGAGTGCTGTTGTTACGACTTCTACTGAAGTCGATGCCTCTCCTTGTTTGGGCGGTGTTCGGCAGTCGACGTCGCCGGTCTTCTACCCATCGTCGATCCATTTTTCATTTGTTTTGTCTCGTTTTCCCACACACCTGGTTCTCATTTCCCTCATTATGTGTTGTGTATTTAACCCTCTGTTCCCCCATGTCTTTGTGTGGTATTGTTTATTGTAAGTGCTTGTGCACATATTGTTTGACTGGTGCGCGTCGGGGTTATTGTGCCCATGCATTGGTTTTACTATTAAACTGCTCCGGCTATTATCAAGTTCTGCTCTCCTGTGTCTGAATTCCCTGCCACCAGATACGCACTCCTTACAGGTGTAAAGCTCACCGCCATTAGACTCTGGTGTCAAGTTCGTTGTATGGAGGAAACCAAGCCGCAGCGTGATATGCAGACATTCTTCTTTTAACCTGTTAAGTCGACCCTCTACTTTTTCGAACATTCTGTTAAAAATCGCGCAACATTTCAGCGCCCTGCTACTCAGGCCAGGAATATAGTATATGCATATGATTAGTGTGTGTGGATAGAAAACACTCAGACGTTTATAAAACTGGTTAAATCACGGCTGTGACTATAACAGAACGTGCCTTTCATTGAAAAGTGCAGGAAAATCTGATCACTGAAAATGGAAATAAATATCCTTGCGCTACTTCCAGGAAGTGTTCAAAGTGAACCAAATTAAATGAGGCCGAGGTTGCAGTGCCTACAGCTTCCACACGATGTCTAGAGTCTTGTCATTTGATTCAGCTTTGATTCTTGGTCAAACCGAATCAAGGGAACCGATTCCCTCCGGTCTCCGACCGGATGTTTTGGTCGAGCTCTCTCCAGACATTTTTTCGAGACGGACACCTATAGAATTTACATCACCTCCTGATGAATTTTATCGCTTATTAACGTGTACTAATACCTAAAGTTGCATTACAAAAGTATTTCGAAGTGTTTTGTGAAAGTTTATCATCGACTTTTTGAATAAAAAAAAATGACGTTACGTTATGAAACGCTATTTTGTTCCGTTTATCACACCGTCTTCATAGATCGATATCTAGGCTATATATGGACCAATTTAATCGAAAAAAAGACCCAATAGTGATTATGGGACATCTAGGAGTGCCAACAAAGAAGATGGTCAAAGGTAATGAAAGTTTTATATTTTATTGTGCGGTTTGTGTGGCGCCGAATATGCTAATTATTTTGTTTACATCCCCTGCGGGTCTTTTGGGGTGTTACATGCTATCAGATAATAGCTTTTCATGCTTCCGCCGAAAAGCATTTTAAAAATCTGACTTGTTGCCTGGATTCACAATGAGTGTAGCTTTAATTCAATACCCTGCATGTGTATTTTAATGAACGTTTGAGTTTTAACTAATACTATTAGCATTTAGCGTAGCGCATTTGCATTTCCAGAGCTCTAGATGGGACGCCTGCGTGCCAGGTAGGAGCAAGAGGTTAATGAAGGAAGAACACTGAACAAACTAACAAAATAACAAACTGTGAAGCTATATAAACGAGTGCTGACAGGCAACTACACATAGACAAGAACCCACCAATACCCAAGGGAAAATGGCAACCTAAATATTATCCCCAATCAGAGACAATGATAAACAGCTGCCTCTCATTGTGAACCAATTCAGGCCACCAGAAACCTACATATGCCTAGACTTACTAACACCCTTAGACATACAAAAACCTTAGACAAGACAAAACAAGCATACCGACCCTCGTCACACCCTGACCTAACCAAAATAATAAAGAAAACAGAGATAACTAAGGTCAGGGCTTGGCATCTGGATCAGTGGAATCGCGTTCTCTCGCTATACCATCTGTCAGTCTGACAGACGAATCTGGGATTGGCCAATGCCAGGAGAATGCTACCTGCACAAATGCCTAGTGCCAACTGTAAAGTTTGGTGGATGAGGAATAATGTTCTGGGGCTGTTTTTTATGGTTCGGCCTAGGCCCCTTAGTTCCAGTGAAGGGAAATCTTAACGCTACAGCATGCAATGACATTCTAGATGATTATCTGCTTCCAACTTTGTGGCAACAGTTTGGGAAATGCCCTTTCCTGTTTTAGCATGACAATGCCCCCGTGCACAAACGAGATCCATACAGATATGGTTTGTCTAGATCGATGTGGAAGAACTTGACAGGCCTCCACTGTGCCTTGACCTCACTGTGCTGTGCTGTTGTGCGCTGCCAGACTCCGGCGGTGCAGGTGAGTTCCAATATGCTAAATCTGACATCATGATTTCGTCACTATCGACAATGAGTAGTCAAATATCGACGATAGCTGTCAAACATCGTCGATAGATGATGCAATGGTAAAATCGCTCAACCCTACTGTTAACTCAATGCAGTGATTAGAGTGACATGGAGAGAGACAGAGTATGTTTTTGCGTGCATGGAGGTGCAGGATAGATAGAGTACAGAGGCAAGGAGAAGATGCCTCTGAACAAAGGGCTTAGTAAACAGGGGAATATCCTGAATGGCCTCATTAAAACAAACAAGCAAACAAGTGCTGGCAGGAAGTCTAATCGAATGCAAAACCTTATGTTTCATCAGACCAAGACAAGAGGCTAATTACTGCTACACCCCCCCTCTGTCTACCCCTCTCTCTCTCCTCCTCCAACTTTCTCTCTTTTATTTTTTTCTATCTCTCTCCCGTCCCCTTCCCCTTTCTTTCTTTCTTTCTTTCTTTCTTTCTTTCTTTCTTTCTTTCTTTCTTTCTTTCTTTCTTTCTTTCTGTCATTATCTAAGCTGTAATCAGACACAATGCTCTTGTCATTCTGTCAGCAGGAGGTTGGTTTGTAGAGGGAGAGGGAGCGAGAGAGAGAAAGAGGCAATGACAGAACAGCTTGTGTCCAGCATTCTAATCTAGAATGATGGGTGGTTTTCACAGAGAGGTCCTGACATTAGTCCCCCATACCGCCTCTCTCTCCCACCCCCAGAGATTCCACACTCACTGCCCTGCCCACAGCTACCACCAAAACTCTGCTTTGAAAATCAACTTCATAATATCAGACAGGTGCAAATGTAATTGTGAGAACTACCGAAGTAAAAAGTAATGTACAGACATTGGTTGTATGTCTTGCTATTTTTCTCAATCTCGCTGAAAGTCTTTCTTGTAGTGAATGATTAGGGGAGTTAAGTAAGATTTATCAAGCCAGCCATGACATCCTTCAGGACACTGCTAGCAGATCTGCTAATGCCTTGACAATTTATAATGAGCAATGACAACATGCTCCTCAAATAAGGACTCACACCAGCTTGTAAGATGAAAGGGGAAGCTAACGCTTTACTAGCATAACGGCTTATGCTTTACTAACACTTAATTATGAGAAAATCAACAACAATATGCACAGTTTCTGAATGCTTCACACTGACATGTTAAGCATGCTAATGACATCATGATGAAAGTCAAATCCGTCTAATAACTCTGGTAGAGTTCAAGGTAGTTTATAGCGTTAGCCTACGTGTGTGGTTGAAACTTTCCATACAAAACACCATTGTGATTATTGCTAGTTCTTTGCTCGTACTTCCTAATGAAAGAGAATCCCATACTCCTTACATAAAGGGTTCCTCCTAGACCTGTCAGAACTGGGAAGTAGTTACGTATTCACACCAGAATGTAAGATGAAGACAGGAAAGCTTGCCCTGAACTGAGACAGCCCAATGAAAATTCCAGCCACTGTCAGTGCTAGGCTCTCTTTCCCAATTCAAACCTTCCTTTCTCCAAATTAAGCCGTGGCAGGTGGCAGCACAGAAGGGTCCTGCTGTAATTGTGTAGTACAGAAAAAACAGGGAGGAAGTCGATCAGAAACCTCATTTGTCCTCCACTTCCCTCACTGCGGTTGTCTCTGAAATTGCTCGGGCATCCCAGAGAGTCCAGTCTCTCTCACTCTGTGCCTATGCGTCCTTCTCGGTTTGAGGAGATGTGGCCAATTTAAGAGCAGCACCCAACAGTCATGAGAAGGAGATTACCCGTTGACAGTCAAGAAGAGCCTCCACTCTTCTTCTACACAGGATGATTTTATCTTTATGCACAGTTTGGGTTTGTTCAGGTGGGATTGAGCCGGATATTGAGGACAGGCATTCACCCTCACACACAGACAAAGAGTCGGTCTGATTCTTCAGTGTTAAATGTAATAGACTGTGGGAAAGAGATTGAGTGAGAGAGACAGAGATGGAAAAGAAAGGAATGAGATATTGGAGGGAGGTTCACATAAGAACCTCATGCATTTTCATTTGTATGCCTTTCAAAAAGGGAATATGTTTGCATTAATATCCTAGAGCAAGGAAATAGAGAGGGAGAGGTAAGCATGGTAACAGTGGGTGTTTTTCTGGGACTGTGTGTGTTGGGGGGGGGGGTCTTTGTTTGTATGACAGTATGTGTTCCTGTTTATGTGCTGTTTGTGTACTGTATGTGTGTGGTATGGTGACTCAATACTCTCACATGTATAGGACCTATCTCTATATGCATGTACAGTAACAGTCCACAGTTTGGACACACCTACTAAGGGCTTTTCTTTGTTTTTACTATTTTGTACATTGTAGAGTAATAGTGAAGACATCAAAACTATGAAATAACACATATGGAATCATGTAATAACCAAAAAAAGTGTTGAACAAATCAAAATATATGTTATATTTGAGATTCTTCAAAGTAGCAACCCTTTGCCTTGATGACAGCTTTGCACACTTTTGGAAATCTCTCAACCTGCTTCATGAGGAATGCTTTTCCAACAGTCTTGAAGTTATTAACACATATGCTGAGCACTTGTTGGCTGCTTTTCTTTCACTCTGCTATTCAACTCATCCCAAACCATCTCAACTGGGTTGAGGTCAGGTGATTGTGGAGGCCAGGTCATCTGATGCAGCACTCCATCACTCTCCTTCTTGGTCAAATAGCCCTTAGACAGCCTGGAGGTGAGTTGGGTCATTGTCCTGTTGAAAAACAAATGATAGTCCCACTAAGTGCAAACCAGATGGGATCGCGTATCACTGCAGAATGCTGTGGTAGCCATGCTGGTTAAGTGTGCCTTGAATTATATAAAAATCACTAACAGTGTCACCAGCAAAGCTCCCCCACAACATCACACCTACTACACATGTGGAGATCATTCATTCACCTACCCTGTGTCTCACAAAGACATGGTGATTGGAACCAAAAATCTCAATTTTGGACTCATCAGACCAAAGGACAGATTTCCACCGGTCTAATGTCCATTTGTCATGTTTCTTGACCTAAGTGTCTTCTTCTTATTGGTGTCCTTTAGTAGTGGTTTCTTTGCAGCAATTCAACCATGAAGGCCTGATTCATGCAGTTTCCTCTGAACAGATGAGATGACTCTGTTTACTTGAACTCAGTGAAGCATTTATTTGGGCTGCAATTTCTGAGACTGGTAACTCTAATAAAATGATCCTCTGCAGCAGAGGTAACTCTGGGTCTTCCTTTCCTGTGGCGAACCTCATGAGAGCCAGTTTCATAATAGCGCTTGATAATTTTTGCGACTGCACTTGAAGAAACTTTCAAAGTTCTTAAAATGTTCCACCATGACTGACCTTCATGTCTTAAAGTAATGATGGACTGTCACTTCTCTTTGCCTATTTGTACTTTTCTTCCAATAAATAGGCCTATCTGCAGCCTATACCACCCCTACCATCACAACACAACTGATTGGCTCAAATTAATTAAGAAAGAAAGAAACTCCACAAATTAACTTAACTTTTAACTGTTAATTGAAATGCATTCCTCATGAAGCTGGTTGCGAGAATGCCAAGAGTGTACAAAGCTGTCATCAAGGCAAAGGGTGGCTAATTTGAATAATATAAAATATATTTTGATTTGTTTAACACTTTTTTGGTTACTATATGTTTCCATATGTGTTATTTCATAGTTTTGATGTCTTCACTATTATCCTACAATGTAAAAAATAGTAAAAATAAAGAAAAACCCTGGAATGAGTAGGTGTTTCCAAACCTTTGACTGGTACTATACGTCATACCTCCATTGTCTTTTCTCTGTGCAGGGTTTGCTGCCCACCCCCTTCTTCTCCCCCGGGCAGGGTCTGCCCCGCACCAGCATGCCCCAGCGCAGACAGAGTGAGTCACTAACCCCCCCCCCCCTGTTGCCTTGTCTGCTTCCATTATCCCCTGCCTCTGCCCCCCTTCTCTCCATCATTACTCCCTTCCTCTATGTGATCTACCCATTGCTTTCATCAGTGAAGTGGATGAGTGATGTTCAGTTCATTCACCTGAACAAAGTGTGTGTAGGGAAATCAGTAGGTAGCATGGTTGAGTAAGCAAAAGCAGTGGGTAGTTTTTGTAAATTGACTTGGATCGTTATCTGACACATCTCAGCGTAAAGTAACAAGCCTAGCTAATTACTTGGATGAGTTTATGACACCCAAATCAAGACCTCGTCTTTTATCTACAGTACAATTACTACATGGTAATAGTGAACAGTTGGTTGTTTATCATTTACTTTAGCAAGTCCCTGAGACATTTTCATTTAAAATGAAGCAGACTAGCAATCACAGTGCAAATATTGCCATTCTGTCCTACCAAACCCCACTATTATGAATACGTTGTGTTCTGCTGATGAACTGAGGGTGATAGAGAAGAGGAGAAAAAAAGAATGATAAATAAAAGAGAGAAATTACATTCTTTTGATGTTTCTCGACAGGGCTCTGGTTGGGCATCATCCAAAGCATAACAGTCGGGAATGGGGACGTCCCCATTCCCACAACCACGGCAGTCTATTGGCTGTGTTTAATTAGATTTGACAATAATAATGGGCAACCCCGCTGTCAATCAAAGGGGTGCATTTGTCGGGTTTGGCATCATTGACACTTCAAGGTCTTAATTCAGCTAGAGTCTTAGAACAGAGAGAGAGAGAGAGAGAGAGAGAGAGAGAGAGAGAGAGAGAGAGAGAGAGAGAGAGAGAGAGAGAGAGAGAGAGAGAGAGAGAGAGAGAGAGAGAGAGAGAGAATTATGCATGCAGTCATTAAAACATTGTGGAATTCAGGGGAGATAAAAAGGAAAGGACAGAGTCAAAAGAGAAGTGAAGTGACTCATGTTTCTCAATGGAGTAATGTTGTTGTGGAGCTCCTGTTGTATACGTTAGATGTAAACAACTCGGTTGGGGTTTCTTGCTTGTACAATATTGGATTTTAGAGAGGAGATGTGTGGGTAGGAGTTAGGATGACAAGAATACAGTAGATGCACTGGATAGCCAAATGCCCTGGCTTCTGAGCTTGCACTGGATTGAGCTTGTTTGCAATGAACTATTTAACCCTTGAATGCAGGTGTGATGTAAGTGTGTCTGTCCTTTTCTGTGCCTGTTTGGGAGACTGAGTCAGTATGATGGAGTGGTCAAAGTACTTGTTTGTAAAAATGTGGATGCCATTGAAGATATCCTCACTCATTGATGCAATTGCTCCTTTTCAGCTACCCAACTCTACCAAACTCTGTTAACCCTGTTTTAACAGTGTCTGTGCATGAGTGTTAGCATGCATGGAAGCGTGCGTCCTAGATGTGTGCGTGCATGTCTGTACTGTGCATACATGTAAATGTGTGTGTGTGTCTCTGTCAGTCTGCTTTCTGCTACTGTGCCTTATCTCCTATCTCTCTCTCATCCCATCTATAGAGTGATTTCAGTGCCAATTTGATTTGAATTGCATAATTTTGCATTTGTATTAGGATATTCATTTAATATTTGTGGATTCGTAATGTACAAATTGAATCATTGATTTCATAAATTGAAGAGCGTACCGTAAACTCACTCCGTAGCTAGCTTGATATTTTTAGATAGCTCAAACGGTTAGTACATTGACAAGGAGGGTGGTCATGTGTGTTTGTGAAGCAGAGGTCCTGAGTACGAGAAGAGTCTTAGCTCTTTTTCATAATTGCTTATAGCCAAAATTGTGGAAATGCTAGAGACTTCAAACAAATGTCTGTAGGGCTCAGCCTCCGGCATCCACCAAGGGCTCCCCTGTGCTGCACTGAAACAGCCCCTGAAAATGTGCAGTCTAATGAGGCAGAGTTGCCTCAGGTCTGAGACTCTGGGTTTGAGCCCAGGCTCTGAGCCCAGGCTCTGTCACAGCCGGCCGCGACCGGGAGGCCCAAAGTTGGACTAGCGTCGTCCGGATTAGGGAGGGTTGGCCGGCAGGGATATCCTTGTCTCATCGCGCACTAGCGACTCCTGTGGTGGGCCGGGCGCAGTGCACGCGGACTAAGTCGCTAGGTGTACGGTGTTTCCTCTGACACATTGGTGCGGCTGGCTTCTGGGTTGGATGCGTGCTGTGTTAAGAAGCAGTCTGGCTTGGTTGGGTTGTGTTTTGGAGGAGGCATGGCTCTCGACCTTCGCCTCTTCCGAGTCCGTGCGGGAGTTGTAGCGATGAGACAAGACAGTAATGACTTACAATTGGATACCACGAAATTGGGGAGAAAAAAAATAAAAAATATCAAAGACTCCAGTTACCCAAGCCATAGACTGTTCTCTCTGCTTCTGCATGGCAAGCGGTACTGGAATGCAACGTTTAGGTCCAAAGGGCTCCATAACAACTTCTATCCCCAAGCCATAAGACTGCTGAGCAATTAATGGCCACCGGACTATTTGCATTGACCCCCCCCACTCCTTTGTTTTTACACTGCTCATACTCGCCGTTTATATAATATCTACCATATTGAAACTGAATATATAATTATTGAATTTGAATATTCAATTAAATTGAAAAAAACATTTAAACTGAATGCAATATTCATTAAGTTTCAAATCATGAAAGACAAGTTACATTTATGAATTCAATGATTCAACTGTGCATTACAGATACAAAAATATTACTTTCAAATTCAATATCCTAATACAAATTCAAAATGATGGAATTCAATTACAATTTGTGTTGGTACTGAAATTAGTCCATACCATCTCTCTCTAAATCACTGCCAAAGCGTGGTACAGTATGCATTTCCCATCTCTCTAACCTCTGCCATCACCCTGGGCCCTGAACGCTGGCATGGCATGACATGGCACGATGAAAGCATGCCAGTGTTGATGTGCATCTGCAATGCTGTGGGTTGATTTTGGAGTCTACCTAGTGTTCTTGCCAGACCTGCGATAACTGTAGTTTTTAAATATGCGCTGTGGAAAGTAACTATTTTATGGGGGGGGACAAATAATTACTTTGGAGGTGACTATTTTAATTAAGATCCCCAGAAATGGCTACTTTTGAAAACTATTTGAATACAGATCTCAGAAAATGACTACTTTTTCAAAAATATTTGAATACAGATCTGAGAAAGCAACTACTTAAAAAAATATTTGAATACAGATCTCAGAAAGGGAATACTTAAAAAAAATATTGGATTGAATGACTTTAACTAATGGTCGGTTGTGTCTGGAACAGAAACTATTGGATTAGCCTCCTTCAACTAAAGGCAGGGCTGTATCAGGAACTGCATAAAGAGATTAAATAGAGTAAAAATGTATATTCCATTCTCTGACAGAAGTTCATATGTGATGTACACAATATATTTATATCTCAACATTATCAGTGAATTGATAGTAATGTGTTTATTTTTGTTTTTCATCCATAGCCACAAATACAGCCTTCCAGCCCCAGCCACCACGAGCACCTCACCCAAGAAAGACTAGTAAAAACAGCCCACACCGAGGGCCACAGTGACCCCCAGAGAGGGAGGAGGACCAGGGAAGATGGATCCCACTGCACAGACTCTGACCCACCCACTGGAAGCCCGGCCATGGGTGTGGACACTCCACCAGTGCCTGACCCAGATGAATTGAGTGTGCTGCTTAGCACCCAGCTCAACAAACATATCAGAGAGTGGCCTGGAACCACCCCCAGTCCCACCCAGGGGCTTGCTGCAGCCAGCAGCCCAACCCCAGGAGCTCTGTCCAGGCCAGAGGGAGGGCAGCGAGCCTCTCCATTGGGGCCACAGGGCCCTGGCTGCCCTCGCATCCTGCAGCCGCCACGCCTCCACAAGCGTGTGTCCATCCCGGCTCTGCCTCAGGGGGGCACTAATGGCTCTCTTCTTCGATCGGAGTCTTCAGCGCTGCTGGCCAACCACAGGACCAAGCAGCTGTCGCCTCCCTCCAGGGGCCTGGCCTGCTTCAATTCTGGTCCCCAGGCGGTGAGCCCGTCTCTGGACCACGGGGTGCTCGCTAAGCCCCGCGCTCTGGGGGTCAGGAGGGACCTTGGGAGAACCAGCCCTCCTAGCCCTAATATGGAAATGCCAGACCTGGGACTGCTCAGAGCCAGAGTCCTGGTTCCCCCCAGCCTCCCACGCATCCCAATGCCAAAGATCCACTGAAGTGTTCATATAATCAAACATGACATGTTATATACTGTATAACATCCCTCCTCTTCCACCTCCTTGTGGTTCCTGCTCACCATGTGTGTGTCCATATGTGCGTGTGCCCACAGCTCCTTATGGACATTCAGGAACTGCCCTTAACTGTTGTTTGACCTTCTTCTGAACTGAACAGAATATGTAGCATAGTCATGTCTTAAAATTTACAAAATGCAAAGGTACAGTGCACATCTATTCAAAATGGCACCTACAGGTTATGACTGAGATACACTGAAGGACTGTTTTATCCTTTATAAAATGTCCAGTCACTTGCTTAGCAGCCTTTTATTGCACATTGTCTTATGCAGAAAAAGAATGACTAACATTCATAGTTTCTCTTTGCTAATCTCTCACATGTACTGTACATGTTTTTTTAAAGAATGTTCCACTCAACTCTACTCAAACTCACATGGGTCCTTCCATTGAAACAGCAGCACATAGTTTGACTATAGGCTTACATGACCTCAGAAATGTTCAATTCCTCCCAGAGCATAAAAAATGAATGAAAGAAAAAAAGCAGATTGGGGAAAGAAATAAGGAGTGGAGTTTTCTGCTTAAACAGGGAAATGAGTTTAAAGAACAATCGTTCACTAGAAAGTTTAAAGTATTTCCTCTAGAGCATGTCCTTCCGCTAAACTCCCTGATCTACCTCTTTCAGACAAAGTGACAAGTACCAATAAACTCCCTGGTGTACCTCTTTCAGACCAAGTGACAAGTACCACTAAACTCCCTGGTGAACCTCTTTCAGACCAAGTGACAAGTACCACTAAACTCCCTGATGTACCTCTTTCAGACCAAGTGACAAGTACCACTAAACTCCCTGGTGTACCTCTTTCAGACCAAGTGACATTTACCACTAAACTCCCTGGTGTACCTCTTTCAGACCAAGTGACAAGTACCACTAAACTCCCTGGTGTACCTCTTTCAGACCAAGTGACATTTACCACTAAACTCCCTGGTGTACCTCTTTCAGACCAAGTGACAAGTACCACTAAACTCCCTGATGTACCTCTTTCAGACCAAGTGACAAGTACCACTAAACTCCCTGATGTACTTCTTTCAGAACAAGTGACAGGCACAACTAAACTCCCTGATGTACCTCTTTCAGACCAAGTGACAGGCACCACTAAACTCCCCGATGTACCTCTCTCAGACCAAGTGACAGGCACCACTAAACTCCCCGATGTACCTCTTTCAGACCAAGTGACAGGCACCACTAAACTCCCCGATGTACCTATTTCAGACCAAGTGACAGGCACCACTAAACTCCCGATGTTCCTCTTTCAGACCAAGTGACAGGTACCACTAAATTCCCTGGTGTACCTCTTTCAGACCAAGTGACAGGCACCACTAAATTCCCTGGTGTACCTCTTTCAGACCAAGTGACAGGCACCACTAAACTCCCGATGTTCCTCTTTCAGACCAAGTGACAGGTACCACTAAATTCCCTGGTGTACCTCTTTCAGACCAAGTGACAGGCACCACTAAATTCCCTGGTGTACCTCTTTCAGACCAAGTGACAGGCACCACTAAACTCCCTGATGTACCTCTTTCAGACCAAGTGACAGGCACCACTAAACTCCCCGATGTACCTCTTTCAGACCAAGTGACAGGCACCACTAAACTCCCCGATGTACCTCTTTCAGACCAAGTGACAGGCACCACTAAACTCCCTGATGTTCCTCTTTCAGACCAAGTGACAGGCACCACTGAACTCCCCGAAGTACCTCTTTCAGACCAAGTGACAGGCACCACTAAACTCACAGTGAACTCCTGAACACTGAGTAACATAGGTTTACCATATAGTATCTACTAGATCGTTTTGGTTCGGTAGTGGACTGATTAAGACAACATTATTGAACATCACAGGTTTTAGTGTGTTTTGAGTTATCAGGGCTAAGTTAAGTTTGAGGATTTGAGGAGGTTGAGGGTTGTGTTTATCTCCTCTTCAGAACAATGGTTAATGTTTGAATGCCTCTAGAAATGGAGATTGTGTTAAATGGTTTCTGACAGAGACTAAGGCAGCTTCCATGCATGGGGGCTATGACTGTAGGTTTATGACTGTGTCACTCTCTGTTTTACAATACCCAATAATACATACTACACACATGAAAAAAAGCATACACACAATTCTGGAGAGTCCCAAGGGACATTGATCCACCTGTCCCCTACGGAAAAACAAGATGGCTGCCTGTGTGTGTGTGTGTGTGTGTGTGTGTGTGTGTGTGTGTGTGTGTGTGTGTGTGTGTGTGTGTGTGTGTGTGTGTGTGTGTGTGTGTGTGTGTGTGTGTGTGTGTGTGTGTGTGTGTGTGTGTGTGTGTGTGTGTGTGTGTGTGTCTGCATGTTTTTTAGACAGCAAAAAAAGGAGAAACAGGTACATACATTTAACATTACATTTAAGTCATTTAGCAGACGCTCTTATCCAGAGCGACTTACAAATTGGTGCATTCACCTTATGACATCCAGTGGAACAGCCACATACAGAAAAGGACACCACATGTGAAGATATTTCTTATATGTCCTTTTCTCTTTCTCTCCTTCCCACTCGGTAACCATGTTTAGACAGAGAGATCACTCGATGTTGTTGAAATCCTGCTGGCGTATGACTAATACACTACGTGTGTGACCAGGTGTCCATCCAACCTTTTTATGCAAGTAAAATGTCAGATAAAACAGTTCATGACAGGAATGATGAAAACTTTCCAAATGTCGACAAAACTAAATACGCAAAATGGGATTATTTTGGGTCAGTAAAATTAATTATGTGAGAAATGTCTGTTGACACACTTTATGCCAAAATATGTACTGTTGGAAATCAGAAGTTTACATACACC
Organism: Oncorhynchus keta; assembly: GCF_023373465.1. Classification (NCBI taxonomy): domain Eukaryota; kingdom Metazoa; phylum Chordata; class Actinopteri; order Salmoniformes; family Salmonidae; genus Oncorhynchus; species Oncorhynchus keta. Next base: position 35,484,709 of record NC_068422.1, read on the forward strand.
TTAGCCAAATACATTTAAACTCTGTTTTCCACAGTCCCTGACATATAATCATAGTAAAAATCCCCTGTCTTAGGTCAGTTAGGATCACCACTTTATTTGAGGAATGTGAAATGTCAGAAAAATAGTAGAGGGAATGATTTATTTCATCACATTCCCAGTGGGTCAGAAGTTGACATACACTCAATTAGTATTTGGTAGCATTGCCTTTAAATTGTTTGACTTGGGTCAAACGTTCCGGGTAGCCTTCCACAAGCTTCCCACAATAAGTTGGGTGAATTTTGGCCCATTCTTCCTGACAGAGCTGGTGTAACTGAGTCAGGTTTGTAGGCCTCTTTGCTCACACACACATTTTCAGTTTTGCCCAGAATTTTTCTATGGGATTGAGGTCAGGGCTTTGTGATGGCCACTCCAATACCTTGACTTTGTTGTCCTTAAGATATTTTGCCACAACTTTGGAAGTATGCTTGGGGTCATTGTCCATTTGGAAGACCCATTTGCAACCAAGCTTTAACTTCCTGACTGATGTCTTGAGAAGTTGCTTCAATATATCCATATAATTTTCCTACCTCATGATGTGTCGTGGAAATTTACTGTATTTACCAAATCATGAGAGTAAACCACACACAAGTCAGAGTTAGTTATCACAAAGTCCATCTTTAATTATATGAGCTCCATCACAACCCTGTGACTTTCAGATCAATTCAGTGTCTATCAATGAATTCTCTGAGAGTCCCTTACACATTGCAACTGAGATCCTTTATAGCAAAGACACACATAGCCAGACAGCATCGGCATAATTTATCGTTCGGCTTTGTCTCCTAAACTATGTGCTTTTCTCAAACTCAGAACCATAAACCAAATCCATATATCAACAGGCATATATCAAACCCGTCCTATCTTGACAAGATCACAGAGACACATTGACTGGCACACAGACATTGTGGAGCCAAGAGATACACGCTTGACCTCTCCCCTCTCTGCGGCCCAAGTAACTTAGTCCTGACAGAGAACAGATAACTGCAACCCCGGCCACAGTATAAACATTCTGATGAGAAGTAACTTACAAACATATGATGAATATAAAACATCTTACCTATGTTACCAACTAATTCTGATTATTCCCCAACAGATGCCATTTATTTTGTGAAGTGCACCAGTCCCTCCTGCAGCAAAGCACCCCCACAACATGATTTTTTATTTTTTATTTATTTCACCTTTACTTAACCAGGTAGGCAAGTTGAGAACAAGTTCTCATTTACAATTGCGACCTGGCCAAGATAAAGCAAAGCAGTTCGACAGATACAACGACAGAGTTACACATGGAGTAAAACAAACATACAGTCAATAATACAGTATAAACAAGTCAATATACAATGTGAGCAAATGAGGTGAGAAGGGAGGTAAAGGCAAAAAAGGCCATGGTGGCAAAGTAAATACAGTATAGCAAGTAAAACACTGGAATGGTAGTTTTGCAATGGAAGAATGTGCAAAGTAGAAATAAAAATAATGGGGTGCAAAGGAGCAAAATAAATAAATAAATTAAATACAGTTGGGAAAGAGGTAGTTGTTTGGGCTAAATTATAGGTGGGATATGTACAGGTGCAGTAATCTGTGAGCTGCTCTGACAGTTGGTGCTTAAAGCTAGTGAGGGAGATAAGTGTTTCCAGTTTCAGAGATTTTTGTAGTTCGTTCCAGTCATTGGCAGCAGAGAACTGGAAGGAGAGGCGGCCAAAGAAAGAATTGGTTTTGGGGTGACTAGAGAGATATACCTGCGGGAGCGTGTGCTACAGGTGGGAGATGCTATGGTGACCAGTGAGCTGAGATAAGGGGGGACTTTACCTAGCAGGGTCTTGTAGATGACATGGAGCCAGTGGGTTTGGCGACGAGTATGAAGCGAGGGCCAGCCAACGAGAGCATACAGGTCGCAATGGTGGGTAGTATATGGGGCTTTGGTGACAAAACGGATTGCACTGTGATAGACTGCATCCAATTTGTTGAGTAGGGTATTGATATGTAGGGTATGATACTGGCACCCCTGTGCTTCACGTTTGGGATGGTGTTCTTCGGCTTGCAAGTCTCCCCCTTTTTCCTCCAAACATAATGATGGTCATTATGGCCAAACAGTTCTATTTTTGTTTCATCAGACCAGAGGACATTTCTCCAAAAAGTACAATCTTTGTCCCCATGTGCAGTTGTAAACCGTAGTCTGGCTTTTTTATGATGATTTATGAGCAGTGGCTTCTTTCTTGCTGAGCGGCCTTTCAGGTTATGCCGATATAGGGCTTGTTTTACTGTGGATATAAATACTTTTGTACCTGTTTCCTCCAGCATCTTCACACGGTCCTTTGCTGTTGTTCTGTGATTGGTTTAACTTTTTGCACCAAAGTAAGTTAATCTCTAGGAGACAGAACGCATCTCCTTCCTGAGCAGTATGGTAGCTGTGTGGTCCCATTTTACCATGGGGGGCTGTCAGACACTAGTGTGGGTACGCTAGTTTTTGTATTGTCTAGGGTTTTTTATAGGTCTAGGTGATTTGTATGTCTATGGTGGCCTGATATGGTTCCCAATCAGTGGCAGTTTTTTATCGTTGTGTCTGATTGGGGTCATATTTAGGTAGCCATTTCCTTTTGGTGTTTGTGGGATCTTGTCTATGAGTAGTTGCCTTTCAGCACTCGTTTGTATAGCTTCACGGTTTGTTTAGTTATTTAGTTAGTTTGTTCAGTATTTCATTCTTGAAATAAATAAGAATGTATGCATACCACGCTGTGCCTTGGTCTCCTTCATACGACGATTGTGACACCCATAGTGTTTATACTTGCGTACTATTGTCTGTATAGCTGAACGTGGTACCTTCAGGCATTTGGAAATTGCTCCCGAGGATGAACCAGACTTGTGGAAGTCTACAATTTTTTCTGAGGTCTTGGCTGTTTTCTTTTGACTTTCCCCCATGATGCCAAGCAAAGAGGCACTAAGTTTGGCCTTGAAATACATAAACAAGTTACACCTCCGATTGACTCAAATCATGTCAATTAGCCTATCAGTAGTTTCTAAATCCATGACATAATTTTCTGGAATTTTCCAAGCTGTTTAAAGACGCAGTCAACTTAGTGTATGTAAACATCTGACCCACTGGAATTGTGATACAGTGAATTATAAGTGAAATAATCTGTCTGTAAACAATTGTTGGAAAAATTACTTGTGTCATGCACAAAGTAGATGTCCTAACCGACTTACCAAAGCAAAAGTTTGTTAACAAGAAATTTGTGGAGTTGTTGAAAAGCTAGTTTTAATGACTCCAACCTAAGTGTATGTTAACTTCCGACTTCAACTGTATATAATGAACATCATACTGAACGAGTCACGCGATGTCACACAATGACATGTTGTGTGGTCCTCCCACTACAAGTCTTCTGGAAAGTATGCAGTGTATTAGGCTACAGATTAAATATGTCATGATTCACTTCACCTGGTGGTGAAAGTGGTGATGAGCAAGGTGATGAGCTTGATGCTCTTTTCCAATAAATATCAATGGTCTTATTCTGGTGATATGATCATCGATGCTTGGCTGCCGTTTGACAAATAAAAATAATTGATCTTTTGTCCATAATAATCTGATAATTTAGGCTATAACCGCGCTGTATCTGCGAGCTGTTGGCGAGAGTGGGCGCACTGGGTATATAACACAAAAAAAATTGTGAGGAAACCATCAGTAGAGTTGAAAGTGGGATGGAAACACATTTAATTTCGGTACATGGGAATTTAACTGAAAAATGTATATTTATGTGCTCTACATCATCACACAGCCTTTTATCGACAACAAGCCAATATGATGGAATCACATCTCTGGTGGGAAAATGCGCATATTGTTTTTATTTCGATTTTAGAATATTCACATGAAAATTTGTCGCCAATTGGATGGAAACCTAGCTTGTGTGAGAGAGAATATTTGTGTACCATGGTGAGATGTCTTCCCATGCCATACAGACCTGTCAGTCAACACTGCTTGGTAATGCCAAACAGATAAATCAATAAGAGAGACACAGAGAGAGATGTGTGTGGTACGGTCCAGAGAATAGCCCAAAATAATCACCCTGCTGTGTGTGTCTGTAGACACACCAATCTGGAGGTGTGTGTGTGTGTGAGAGATGTATAATATATGCCGACAGACCACAGAAATCATGCTAGGGAGGAAGGGTAGTGCTGTTCTGTCCATCAGACATTCAATAGCTTTCATCAATAATTCTAAAGCAGGAGTCTAGCTAGCTCAGGGGTGTCCAACAGGTCGATCTCGCAGCCGCCTGGGACTAACCTGCCAAACAAACTGTGAAATCGCGAACTGTCATAAACAAATCTCACAAAATATCAGACACTGCGAGGTCCCGGGTGCTATCCAATCAAAGCCACATTGACTTTTTTCCACAACTGGTTAGCAACAATTGGCATAGAAAGCCAAACATAAGACAATATTTGCCAATTCACTTCCATCAATCGTACCCCTGTCTGTGTGGTGCATGCTTAGGGCAATCACCTTTTCTAACCAGTTAGCGATGCTAATGATAGCCGTCTTGAGTGTAGACATAAAGGCTTTTCCCAAAACATTTCTCTATTAAATGTTATTGCAAAGTATGTCTACCAGACACAATGATATCATGATTATTTTTTATCAACTGGGTGGGCATTTGATTTGCAAACTCTGCAATGATGTGCTGTAGGCCTACAGCAACGTCGCTAGCCAAACACATTCCTCTCTTGCTAGGTGCACACACAAACATTTATATTTGTTATTTTTTGTCAAAACCTCAAATTGTATACTGATGTGATTTATATATTGGCATGGACTCGAAACATCCAATTTTGTGGGTCCTCCATAAGTTATTATAATTTTGAGAGTGAAACAGAAAAGCTCTAATGTCAGAAAATGTTGGAGACCCCTGAGCTAGCTAAACCACCACAAAGAGGCCAAAAATGCAATAAAACAAGTTAAATGAATTTGCCATTTATAGCACATTCTCTTTAGTGGAGAAACTAACAGCCTGTTTTGTACCTTGTGTTAGTTAATGGGACACCGAAGGGACATGGCTGCCTGTCTATCATCATTAGGATAGTATACTTAACTATTTTTGCAGTTATTGTTAAAGAATACTGATTTAATGCAAATGAGCAGGTTCAATTTAGGACAGGGTTGTCCCCTCTGCTGTTTTGATGTCTGTCCAGGTTTTGGGCTTACACTGATCACATGTCAAACAACATGGAGGGTTAATTCATATTCGTAAGTCTACCTGCACTATTTATGCAAAAGGACTGCAATTCCCTCCTGTTTCCCCACTACTTACGTATACACCACTATTATTTACACACATTTACATTTACATTTAAGTCATTTAGCAGACGCTCTTATCCAGAGCGACTTACACCCCTTACCTCACTTGTAGCAACGTTTTACACAGCCTTTAGCTCATTTGTTGATTAATGACTTACTATGGTGTAATTGTAACCTTAGAGAGAGGTATTTGTGTGTCTTAAATATTCACAAAAACTATACATTTGTAGTTCCTGTATTTCATGTCAAATCACTAAACAGCTCCATCCTGCTGTATTGCATTGTCCCATTGTATAACGTGCAATACTGTATTGAATTAAGAACTATATTAACCGATATCGATACTGATATTGAAGCAACGCTATGTCTAACAACTGTTGCTAACCTTTATGCAAATGATAAGAGAAGGTCAAAAGCTTAGCTATTCAAATCAAATCAAATCAAATCAAATCAAATTTTATTTGTCACATACACATGGTTAGCAGATGTTAATGCGAGTGTAGCGAAATGCTTGTGCTTCTAGTTCCGACAATGCAGTGATAACCAACAAGTAATCTAACTAACAATTCCAAAACTACTTTCTTATACACAGTGTAAGGGGATAAGGAATATGTACATAAGGATATATGAATTCAGAGATGCACTGTAAATTATGTAGGTCAGGCTGACAGAACACTAAACTGGAAATAGGCTACTCGTTTTTAAAGTATTTTACTAGATTTTTGGTGATGTTTTCCTTTCTCCCTGTTTTTACTGCACTGACATTCTCTCTCATCAAGGTTGTGCGAGACCACAATAAAGGCTCTACCAAACTTGCCAAATCTGTTTGCGTCATACCCTCAAGCAGCAAAAGATGTCAGGTTCTTGTTTTGCAGGGTTGCACTTCTTCGTGCTATAAAGCTGGTAGCATCAAACCCTGTTCATGTGGGCTATTGTTGTCTGTTGCTCGTTTTCATCCTGACCTTTTCATCAACTGATTCAAACCTGCCATGCCAGATATTTGGATGTCAGGTGACATTCATTGATATAATACTATGGGGTCAATTTCAAACCATGTCTTCAAAATAAAATAAATCGTGGACATGAAAAATAAAGCAGAGAATGTACACATTATACTTTTGAGGATGGGTGAAATAATGGATGTTAAAATCAAAAACCAAACAATTGAAAGCAAAATAAGACATCAAAACCCCCAAACTTCACTGTTGAAGTTGAGACTGGTGTTTTGCGGGTACTATTTAATGAAGCTGCCAGTTGAGGACTTGTGAGGCATCTGTTTCTCGAACTAGACACCCTAATGTACTTGTCCTCTTGCTCAGTTGTGCACTGGGGCCTCCCACTCCTCTTTCTATTCTGGTTAGAGCCAGTTTGAGCTGTTCTGTGAAGGGAGTAGTACACAGCGTTGTACGAGATCTTGAGTTTCTTGGCAATTTCTTGCATGGAATATCCTTCATTTCTCAGAACAAGAATATACTGACGAGTTTCAGAAGAAAGTTATTTGTTTCTGGCCATTTTAAGCCTGTAATCGAACCCACAAATGCTGATGCCTCAGATAATCAACTTGTCTAAAGAAGGCCAGTTTTATTTATTCTTTAATCAGAACAGTTTCAGCTGTGCTAACATAATTCCAAAAGGGTTTTCTAATGATCAATTAGCTTATGAAAATTATAAACTTGGATTAGCTAACACAACGTGCTATTGGAACACAGGAGTGAAAGTTGCTGATAATGGGCCTCTGTACAGCTACAATAGTCATTTACAACATTAACAATGTCTACAATGTATTTCTGATCAATTTGATGTTATTTTAATGGACAATGGTCAAAAACAAGGACATTTCTAGGTGACCCCAAATTTTTGAATGGTAGTGTAGATCGTGAGAGAGATGTCTACGTACAGAATGTGCAAGCTTTCATTCTAAAGGTGTATCTCTGAGTCCAGTGTGTACTGAGTTCCAGGTTGTGCAGAAGGTGTTACGCTCGTCGTCAGAATGAGGAGACCAACGTGCAGCGTTGTAAGCGTACATCTTACTTTATTAGATGAACACCAGAAAACAACAAAATACAAACGAATGTAACGTTCTGCAGGCTACAAAGTAACAATACAAAATCAAGACCCCACAACCTAAGGTGGGAAAAAGGACTGCCTAAGTATGATCCCCAATCAGAGACAACGATAAACAGCTGCCTCTGATTGGGAACCATACTAGGCCAACAAATAAATAGAAACATAGATTTGCCCACCCAAGTCACATCCTGACCTAACCAAATAGAGAATAAACAAGGCTCTCTAAGGTCGGAGCGTGACAGAAGGCATGTCTTAAAAATACTGAACAAAACTATCAACGCAACATGCAACAATCTCAAAGATGTTGCTGAGTTACTGTTCATATAAGGAAATCAGTCCATTTAAATAAATTCATTAGCCCCTAATCTATTGATTTCACATGACTGGGCTCCCCAGGTGAAGAAGGGGGATGGGGAGGTCCTGGGCTGGCGTGGTTGGACGTGGTCTGCGGTTTTGAGTCCCTTTGGACGTACTGACAAATTCTTTAAAATTACATTGGAGGCTGCATTTTCTTCAAATGAAATATTTATGTGCTTGTATAAATCAAAAAACATTATTTAGACGAAAATGAGGACACCATTTCAAATGAGTGGATTCGACTATTTCAGTCGCATGGTTGCTGACAGGTATATAAAATCGAGCACATAGGCATGCAATCGCCATAGTCAAACATTGGTCTTACTGAAGAGCTCAGTGACTTTCAATGTGGCACAGTCATAGGATGCCACCTTTCCAACAAGTCAGTTTGTCAAATTTAGAGCTGCCCTGGTCAACTGTAAGTGCTGTTATTGTGAAGTGGAAACATCTAGGAGCAACAACAGCTCAGTCACGAAGTGGTAGCCCACACAAGCTCACAGAACGGGACCGGCGGGTGCTAAAGTGCGCTGCGCATAAAAATCGTCTGTCCTCGGTTGCAACACTCACTCCCGAGTTCCAAACTGCCTCTGGAAGCAACGTCAGCACAATAACTGTTCGTCTGTAGCTTCATGAAATGGGTTTCCATGACTGAGCAGCCGTACACAAGCCTAAGATCACCATGTGCAATGCCAAGCACCGGCTGGAGTGGTATAAAGCTCACCGTCTGTCACGCCCTGGTCGAAGTATTTTGTGTTTTTCTTCATGTATTTGGTCAGGCCAGGGTGTGACATGGGTTTTTGTATGTGGTGTGTAGCTTAGTGGGATTGTAGCTTAGTGGGGTGTTCTAGGAAAGTCTATGGCTGTCTGAAGTGGTTCTCAATCAGAGGCAGGTGTTTATCGTTGTCTCTGATTGGGAACCATATTTAGGCAGCCATATTCTTTGGTTGTATTGTGGGTGATTGTCCTGAGTGTCTTGATGTCCTTGTTCGATGTTAGTTGACACAAGTATAGGCTGTTTTCGGTTTTCGTTTATTGTTTTGTAGTGTTCGTGTTTAGTCGTGTTTACGTTTGTTTAAATAAACATGGATCGCAATCGACACGCTGCCTGTTTGGTCCGACTCTCCTTCACCATATAAAAACCGTGACAGAATCACCCACCACAGGACCAAGCGTGTTAACAGGCAGGAGCAGCCCAAAGAGAAGAAGCGCAATAAGGATTTCTGGACATGGGAGGAAATCCTCGACGGGAGAGGACCCTGGGCTAAACCAGGGGAATATCGCCGCCCCAAGGAGGAATTAGAGGCGGCAAAAAGCGGAGAGGCGCTGGTATGAGGAGGCAGCACGGCGACGCGGATGGAAGCCCGGGAATCAGCCCCAAAAATGTATTGGGGGGTGGCTTACAGGGAGTATGGCTACGCCAGGTAGGAGACCTGCGCAAACTCCCTGTGCTTACCGGGGGGCTAGAAAGACCGGGCAGGCACCGTGTTATGCATTGGTGGCGGCTCTACGCATCTGGTCCCCAGTGCGTCTCCTTGGGCCGGCTTACATGGCACCAGCCTTGCGCTCGGTGTCTCCGGTTCGCCTACATAGCCCAGTGCAGGCTATTCCACCTCGCCGCACTGGCAGGGCGACCGAGAGTATTCAACCAGGTAAGGTTGGGCAGGCTCGGTGCTCAAGAGCTCCAGTGCGCCTGCACGGTCCGGTCTATCCAGTACCACCTCCACACCCCAGCCCTCCGGTAGCAGCTCCCCGCACCAGGCTTCCTGTGCGTGTCCTCGGCCCAGTACCACCAGTGCCAGCACCACGCATCAGGCCTACAGTGCGCCTCGCCTCTCCTACGCTGTCGGAGTCTCCCGCCTCTCCTGCACTGTCGGAGCCTTTCCTGTGCTACCGGAGTCTCCTGTCTGTTCAGCGCAGTCAGAGCTGCCAGCCTGCATGGAGCAGTCAGAGCTGTCAGTCTGCATGGAGCAGCCAGAGCTGTCAGTCTGCATGAAGCAGCCAGATCTGTCAGTCTGCATGAAGCAGCCAGAGCTGTCAGTCTGCATGGAGCAGCCAGAGCTGTCAGTCTGCATGAAGCAGCCAGAGCTGTCAGTCTGCATGAAGCAGCCAGAGATGTCCGTCTGCAAGGAGCTGTCAGTCTGCAAGGAGCTGCCAGTCTGCATGGAGCAGTCAGAGCTGCCAGCCTGCATGGAGCAGTCAGAGATGTTTCAGTCTGCATGGAGCAGTCAGAGCTGTCAGTCCGCATGAAGCAGCCAGAGCTGTCAGTCTGCATGAGGAGGTGCAGTCTGCGGGCTGTCAGTCTGCAGTCCGCACCTTAGGGGGGTGTTCTGTCACGCCCTGGTCGAAGTATTTTGTGTTTTTCTTCATGTATTTGGTCAGGCCAGGGTGTGACATGGGTTTTTGTATCTGGTGTGTAGCTTAGTGGGATTGTAGCTTAGTGGGGTGTTCTAGGAAAGTCTATGGCTGTCTGAAGTGGTTCTCAATCAGAGGCAGGTGTTTATCGTTGTCTCTGATTGGGAACCATATTTAGGCAGCCATATTCTTTGGTTGCATTGTGGGTGATTGTCCTGAGTGTCTTGATGTCCTTGTTCGATGTTAGTTGACACAAGTATAGGCTGTTTTCGGTTTTCGTTTATTGTTTTGTAGTGTTCGTGTTTAGTCGTGTTTACGTTTGTTTAAATAAACATGGATCGCAATCGACACGATGCAGTTTGGTCCGACTCTCCTTCACCATATGAAAACCGTGACACCGTCATTGGACTCTGGAGTGATGCTTCATGATCTGGCACTCCGGCAGATAAATATGGGTTTGGCGGATGCCAGGAGAAGGCTACCTGCCCGAATGTATAGTGCCAACTGTAAAGTTTGGTGGAGGAGGAATAATGGTCTGGGGCAGTTTTGCATGGTTCGGGCTCACTAATGGCCTTGTGGCTGAATGGAAGCAAGTCCCCGCAGCAATGTTCCAACATCTAGTAGAAAGCCTTCCCAGAAGAGTGGAGGGTGTTAGGGCACCAAAGTGGGAATCAACTCCATATTTGTAACAGCTGTCTTGGGAAGAAGGTGAGGAGGACCAAAACGCAGCGTGGTAAGTGTTCATGATGATTTTAATTAAAGAAAGCACTGAACACTGAATCAAAACAATAAACGATTACGTGAATTTACAAAACCGAAACAGTACCGTGTGGCCCAAACACTCACACGGAAACAAACACCCACAAACTAAAAGTTAAACCCATGCTATGTAAGTATGATTCTCAATCAGGGACAACAATTGACAGCTGCCTCTGATTGAGAACCATACTAGGCCGAACTCAAAAACCAACATAGAAAAACAAACAGACTGCCCACCCCAACTCACGCCCTGACCATACTAAAACAAAGACAAAAACAAAGGAACTAAGGTCAGAACGTGACAATATTAATGCCCTTGATTTTGGAATGAGATGTTCGACGAGCAGGTATCCACATACTTTTGGTCATGTAGTGTACATAGAAAATGGAAAACTTTCTGTGGGAACTTGGAAGTGCATACTTGAACTTCAGTGTCAATACACAGTGCAAAACAACATTACTCATGGTTGTCATGAGGTGTCCCTAGATGCTTTTAAAAGAAATGCTCCAGTCTGTCACTCATCACTGCTTAGCAGCAGCAAACAGAAAATCTATGTTACACGCTGTGTGTCTCTAGAAACACTAAGCTGCCAGTGTGTTCTTATTGGATCTGTGTGGTGTGTGTGCCTACGGGGCAAAGATAAACCATGCCAGGGAGAAAGGGAGTTAAAGGGAGTCACTTCAATTTTTTTTTTAGTATTCTCTACAGTGCACAATCAAAGACCTCTCTACCATGGATCTCTGCATAGGACGCCCTTCAAGAGTGTACTCACTTTAACCTCTCTGCAAATCAGCACTTTTAAGAACATGTGAATATTAATCTTATACTGCTGATGAAAAGCATTCAAGAAACCTATTATTTTTTAAGCTACAGATTAGACTAGTACTTGGATTGTTTGCCACAGTCTGAAAGGCAGCAGCCGTAGCTGAGAAGTGAATCCACTATGGTGGGAACTACTTAAAAACACTTGGTGACTGACTAACAATAAGTCTGGCAGGTGGTCAAGATTCTCACATCACCATGTATTTATTCAGTATTTCTGTCTATTCAATACAACGCTATTAGATTAGATTGATTCTCTACTGTAAGGTCGGGATAAAGAAAGAATATCCATGGACAGATATAGACTTCATGGTCTAATTAGAGCAACCACACAACTTCAGGGGACAAATACAATCTAAGGATAAATCATATGAGCAGATAGTTGGCACTTGTTGTGGCTCCAAACCCTAAAATGAACAGCAATCCCAGCAACTCTTGCTCCATATACCCCAGAACCACAGTCACTCAATTACGGTCCCACACTAGCTTTGCTCGGATAGAGCTAATTAACGTTTAGTGAGTTTTGGATGAGTTATGGATGAGGAAAGTGTTGGCCAGACAATTAACTTTTAGCAAACCCCCCTAAACCCTGTAGCAAATTGGCGAGTCTAATAATAATCCTGCCAAATGTGCTGGTTTGATCAAGTATAAATACATTTTTACTCTAATGTCTATATTACACATTAATTACATGCCAAGTAAGATCTTACCTTAATGAAACATGTATGTACAGTATTAAAAATGTCCATGGTTAGCCTTTGTTTAGTCCGTTAATGACATCTCTGTTTTCATCGAAAGGACATGTATTCCAATATTGAAAAACATGCTGTGTTTCCGAATTCATGTGATGGTTTCAGATACTTAAAACTGTGAAACAACACCAAGGCACAGAGGCACTTTTACTATTTTATATATTTGAGGAATTTTCTACCACACTGCCACAGTGTACGCTACCTTGCGATACCTTAAAATGTTCACAAATGCTGCAGGCGAGATGGCTTGTTTTGAAATTGAAAAGGGGAAGTGAGACATGATGGCAGCAGAACATGGTCATAATCAGATCCCCAGACGCCCAGCTTCAATATAAAATGCCCTTATTTTGGACTCGATTTCACTGCTTTATTTGAGCTCATGTCTTTGCATACACATTTCTATCACTGTGGGTCCGATTCCTTTCCTACGCACACCTTTCCTACACAGTTGGTATTTAGACTAACCTTATTTAGGCCATAACAAGCATTTCAGGTGTGGCTATCTTGCACTCACTGAACGAATGTAATTTAACCCATGAAAAAATGACCACTTGTTGACCAAAATATTGTATTGTGGAGATATAATTCAATAGGATTTTCAGTACATTTATCTAAAGCTATCCCTTTAATAATGACTGAAAGCAAATAATTACATCGGCCAAACAGGCTAGCATTTCATTCTTGTTGAAGGAGAAAGAAAAAGGATGACAGATCATGCAGTCTTTTCAAAGGGAGAAATTCAGCAGGACCTCATTGGAGATCTATCTCTTCTACATAACGAGCTATGACAAAACTGAAACCTAGCCACTTACTCTTATCTTAGCAAACAGTAGCTAGCTACACACGTTTTTAGATAGCTAGTTAATAGTTTATCCCAACAACATTGACACTCATTAAATGTTTGTTTTCAGCCATACAGTGCATTCGGAAAGTATTCAGACCACTTTACAGTTTGTATAGGTTATAATTATTCGAATATATATATATATATATTTTTTTTTTTATTTTATTTTTTTTTATTCATGCAAATTTATAATAACAAATAAATAAAATACATTATGTACATAAGTATTCAGACCATTCTCTACAAAACTCAAAATTTAGCTCAGGTGCATCCTGTTTACATTGATCATCCTTGAGATGTTTCTACAAATTGATTGGAATCCACCTTTGGTAAATTCTATTGATTGGACATGATTTGGAAAGGCACACACCTGTCTATTTAATGTCCCACACTTGGCAATGCATGTCAGAGCAAAAACCAAGCTATGAGGTCGAAGGAATTGTCCGTAGAGCTCCATAACAGGATTGTGTTGAGGCACAGATCTGGGGAACGGTACATAGAAATGTCTGCAGTATTGAAGGTCCTCCATTCTTAAAATGGAAGAAGTTTGGAACCACCAACACTCTTCTTAGAACTGGCCCGCCTTGCCAAACTGTCAGGGGGATGACCATTATGCCATAATGTGTGTAGATTGATAAGGGAAAAATAATGTAATCATTTTTAGAATAAGGCTGTAAAGTAACAAAATGTGGAAAAAGTCAAAGGGTCTGAATATTTCCCGAATACACTGTATTCCTGGAGAGTTACCCTCCTGTAACGTATCAACTGGCTAGCTATTGAATTCAGGTGCACCAGATTAGGGTTTGCAGAAAACTTACAGGACAGTAACTCTCTAGGAGTGCTCTGTATCAGATCATGTTGGATCTCACGTCAAGTCTGTTGATTCCATCTCGATCTGGTCATTCTCATTGGTGTCACACCTTTTCCACAGCCCCAGCCAACACACCTGATTAAACTAATTGCATTCCGAGGACAAGAGTTGCCCATCTCTATGATAGACAGTCACCATGATCACATAAAGTGTCACCATTTTTTGGTTTGCAAACTGTAGCAACACTGAAACTTAAAAAAAAAACATATCTAACCTACATGCTTGCGGTTGGCAAAGAAAGCAAACAGGTACACGTAACAAACATTAATTCAAGTATAGTTATTGTGTTCAGAGTTGGATCATGTCTACATTCGATTGCCGGTGAGGAGGTGGGGAATATGATTAGTCTAGATAGAACAGCATTTCTTAATCCTGGTCCTGGGGACCCAAAGGGGTGCCCATTTTTAGTTTTTTGCCCGAGCCCTAGACAGCTGATTCAAATTATTATCAAGTGTTGATGATTTGAGTCAGGTGTGTAATGCTGTATCTTCCTCAACTGTCCCTGTCCTACACCGGGCTCAAACCAGTGATCCTCTGCTCGCAAACACACATGACTATCCTCCTTGATAAACTTACCAACGTTATGAGACACCCAAAATGTACCAATTGGATGGATCCATCCACAACATTTCAAGCTAGCTGAAGTGAGCTTACAGCACGTTCTTAACTCTGTTACAAGTTTGTATGTGATCATCTATTAGTCTATGTCTTTGATTTCCATCGTGACCCACCTGCCTTCGGCGCTACTCATTCATGTCACCTCTCACTTTTACACCCTGGTACTGTACTTGTACTCCTCAGTCTTGCCTTCTTCCTTCTTCAGTGAGACAAGGTGGTGGTACTAGGGTGGTTGCCCTCAGTCTCATTCATCCAAGGCATCTCCAGAGGAACATTGAGGGTGGCTAGAGGGATAGATGGGAAGGGGATAAAATGTACATGATCTTATCAGTAAGGTATAGCAGTGTAAATACAGTTATTCTGGTTGGAAAGTGGGTGCATGTCGAGGCAAATAATGCATTCCTAAACCTTCTAAAACGTAATTGAGGAGACATTGAGATATTGAGGAGCTAAGGGGAAGATACTCAAGTGTACATGGAGGAAGCCATAGGTGGAGTCGACTCTGTATGTCTCCTAGTTGAACATCTCACTACATGGGACTAGTGGTTAGTGTGTGCATCACAGTGTGAGTCTCACTGTGTCTGTCACCAGAGTGGTATACTATGAAGCAAGCTAGAGCTACTCAGGCTTTTATTAAGCTAGCTAACATCAGTTAGCTTTACGTTCCAGGTCAGGCTTCATCCTTACTATGATGGTGGATATTGCTCGCCCGCCTGCCGCTAACTCTAGCAGGCTTGTAACTGTGCGTGCATCTCACACATGGCTAGTCGAACGCAGAACTCTTCATTAAGACAGTTCTGAAGCATCACAGGGCGAGTAACTGCCACATTTTAATTTGTGACAAAATAAAAATAAAATAACATTTATCTTGCAAATTCAGCAGGCTATGGTGGGAATTAGGCTTTTAGAAGTCATATCTTTACATTATTATTTATTGTTAATGCCATCTTTGATATGCTTATCAATGCACTAGCACCTTTTTCCCACTCGTATCACTCCTTCTATCTGTGGTATAGCTTGTTGCGTTGTGGCCATAGATTTATAATCCATAAGCAGGCTTTCTAACTTCTAACCCTGGCAATTTGACTGTTAAACTCATGGGTACACTAGCAATGGCTATGGATTACAGTATATGTCTATGGTTGGTTGCGGCTGTCAGTTTGCCTTTCGTAAATTTCAAAATACAATTGTGTGAAAAATGCAGTTTGGAAAGCAAACGCGGTCCTTTCAAAATAAGTCATTTGACATGTATTTTAACATTATTATTTTTTTACACACCAAAAAACATTTGATTAATAAAATATTTTATCAGTCTTCCTGAAATGACGGGGATGATGACACAATCTTTGCGAGAGGGTGTAACAGCGTTCTTCGTTTGTGGAAAGAGAGTCGGACCGAAATGCAGCGTGGTTGTTACTCATGTTCTTTAATGAATGAAATGACGATACATGAAATAACTATACAATACAAAACAACAAACGGAACGTGAAACCTAACTACAGCCTGTCTGGTGAAACTACACAGAGACAGGAACAATCACCCACAAAATACAAAGCGAAACCAGGCTACCTAAATACGGTTCCCAATCAGAGACAACGAGAATCACCTGACTCTGATTGAGAACCGCCTCAGGCAGCCAAGCCTATACAACACCCCTAATCAGCCGCGATCCCAAATACTACAAACCCCAATACGAAAATACAATAACATAAACCCATGTCACACCCTGGCCTGACCAAATATATAACGAAAACACAAAATACAATGACCAAGGCGTGACAGGGAGGATATCTGATTTCATTGGTCCTCAACTCATGGCTCAGACACTTCATTCAGCGTAAATGGAGTTACCCCTTAGTTAGCCTGTCCCAGAGCAGATTAGTTCTGAAGGATTATTTGCCATTAAAATGTACCTGGCTAAAAGGTGAGCCACATTCATGGTAACGGTTATCCCAAATTGAACCCAGAGTTGACCAAAGTTTCCTCGCTAACACCTCAAACCTGATTCTTAGCATAAGGCTCAAGATTAAGCCCTCTCTGTTGCTGTCTCCTCTGTCCTATCGCTACAGCACTGTGATCCCAGTTCACCCCAACAAGCTGACCGCTGTGTCTGTGAATGCATACATCCACACACATAGAGAGACAGAGGAGACATAACTGTAAATCAACCATACACTAACATTATCTACAAACATTGAACAAACAAATCAGTAATTAGGAATTGATGATACATCAAAATGAGATGGTAAGTGATTACTGAATGACTCCCAACTACTTAACCTCATTGAGATAGAGTTGAACTCTATCATGAGGTCAGAAAGACAGATGGAGACATTCTCACCTCTATTGTGCTGTCCCTCTACTTCTTTCTTACCTTTATTGCTTTTATTTTCTGGTGCCCGCTCCTGAAAGAGAGGTTTCATTCGACTCCATTGAACGACAAGGCAGCAGTCTCTAATAATGGTCACATTGTTGGAACATACACAACTATCTTCAAGCCATCAGACTGCTGAACACTTGAACTGGACTGAACACCTGCTCTGATTATCCCCCTAGCACACATGCACTCACACACACACACACACACACACACACACACACACACACACTTTATGTTCATATTCTTATATTTTATTATTTGTTACTGTTGTTGCATGGTCGAGAAGGAATTTGCAAGTAAGCATTTCATTGGACGTGTATACCATGTGTATCCTGTACAAAACATGAAACTCTAAACTACTGTTATAAAGCCTACATTAGCTTGTAACACTGTTCGCTACATTACACTAACTCTGACAATAACAATGGGGCTGAAGTATACATCACCCCATATTACAGTACACTCCATTAGACCCCATTAACGTCCATTAGCCCGCTGTGTGTGTGGGTGTGTGTGTGTTTGTGGGTGTGTGTGCATCTGTAACTGTGGGCATGCCGGTTCTGTGGATGTTCTTCCACCAGCGCTGTTTGTCCTGCTCATTGATGATCATGAGAGTGCGGTGAAGCTCATTATACAGAACCATCACATTTGGAGAATGAAGGAGAGAGAGAGAAAAGGGGGAGAGAGAAAGGTGGAAAGGGGAGGAAGATAAGGGGGAGTGAGAGATCAGGACGTGACATAAATGATCAATGAGAGATGAGATAAAGATAGACCACCCACATCCACACACACCCTCCTATTAACAGTCTGACTGCAGGTGTAGCCTAACTCTAATTATTGGTGACATCCATTTCGGATCATTGTTGATCCTCTTCCTCTCCTCCTGCAATTACAGGGTTCTCCTCAAGCTCTGTCAGGTTGGATGGGGAGCGTCGCTGCACAGCTATTTTCAGGTCTCTCCAGAGATGTTCAATCAGGTTCAAGTTTGGGCTCTGGCTGGACCACTCAAGGATATTTAGACACTTGTCCTGAAGCCACGTCCGTGTTGTCTTGCCTGTGTGCTTAGGGTCGTTGTCCTGTTGCAAGGTGAACCTCCGCCCCAATCGGAGGTCCTGAGCGATCTGGTGTAGGTTTTCATCAATGATCTCTCTGTACTTTTCTCTATTCATCGTTCCCTTGATACTGACTAGTCTCCCAGTCCCTGCTGCTGAAAAACCTCCCCACAGCTTGATGTTGCCACCATCATGCTTCACTGTAAGGATGGTGCTAGGTTTCCTCCAGACGTGACGCATGGCATTCAGGCCAAAGAGTTCAATCTTGGATTTTTTCAGACCAAAGAATCTTGTTTCTAATGGTCTGAGTGTCCTTTAGGTGTCTTTTGGCAAACTCTGAGAGGGCTGTCATGTGCCTTTTTGTCACGATTGTCGTATGGAGGAGACCAAGGCGCAGCATGTTATGAATAGTTATTCTATATTTAATGAAGAAAGAACCCTAAAACATACTTACAAAACAACAAATGAACGTGACGCTATATATAAACAGTGCCGACACAGGCAACTAGACATAGACAATAACTCACGAAATACTAATTTTTCCCTCGATCCTGACTAGTCTCCCTGCCTCTGAAAACATCCTCACAGCATGATGCTGCTGGCTGCCTAAATATGGTTCCCAATCAGAGACAACGATAAACAGCTGCCTCTAATTGATAACCAATCTAGGCAACCATAGACATACATAAACACCTAGATGGTAAACAACCCCATAAACCTACAAAACCCCTAGACAGTACAAAACACATACATCACACATGTCACACCCTGACCAAACCAAAATATATAAAGAAAACATAGAATACTCAGGTCAGGGCGTGACAGTACCCCCCCCCACAAAGGTGCGGACTCCGGCCGCAAAAAAACTAATCTAAAGGGGAGGGTCCGGGTGGGCCTCTTTCACGGCGGCGGCTCGGGTGCGGACCCCAGACTGAAGATCATCGTAGAGAGCACCACTGGAAAGAAAGGCGCCTCTGGACTGAGGAGCGACTCTGGCAGCTCCGGACAGGAGGGAGACTCTGACAGGCGGCTCTGGCACCTCCTGGCTGGCTGACGACTCTGGCAGCTCCTGGCTGGCTGACAGCTCTGACGGCTCAGGACAGATGGGAGAGTTTAGCGGCTCAGGACAGACTGGAGACTCTGGCGGCTCAGGACAGACGGGAGACTCTGGCGGCTCAGGACAGACGGGAGACTCTGGCGGCTCAGGACAGACGGGAGACTCTGGCGGCTCCGGACAGACGGGAAACTCTGGCGGCTCCGGACAGACGGGAGACTCTGGCGGCTCCGGACAGACGGGAGAGTTTAGCGGCTCAGGACAGACGGGAGACTCTGGCGGCTCAGGACAGACGGGAGACTCTGGCGGCTCAGGACAGACGGGAGAATCTGGCGGCTCAGGACAGACCGGAGACTCTGGCGGCTCCGGACAGACGGGAGACTCTGGCGGCTCCGGACAGACCGGAGACTCTGGCGGCTCCGGACAGACGGGAGACTCTGGCGGCTCCGGACAGACGGGAGACTCTGGCGGCTCCGGGCAGACGGGAGACTCTGGCGGCTCCGGACAGACGGGAGACTCTGACGACTCCGGACAGACGGGAGACTGGCGGCTCAGGACTGGAGGGAGACTCTGGCGGATACGGACTGGAGGGAGACTCTGGCGGATCCAGACTGGTAGGTTCCAGACTGTGACCCGTCGTGGTAGGTTCTGGACTGTGACCCGTCGTGGTAGGTTCCGGACTGCGACCCATCGTAGGAGGTTCCGGTCTGTAGACTGTTGCCGGACGCACTGGACTGGGTACTGTTGCCGGACGCTCTGGACTGGGTACTGTTGCCGGACGCTCTGGACTGGGTACTGTAGCCGGACGCTCTGGACTGGGTACTGTCGCAGGACGCTCTGGACTGGCGAGGCGCACTGTAGGCCTGGTGCGTGGTGCCGGCACTGGTGGTAAAGGACTGGGGACACGCACCCCCGGGCGAGTGCGAGGAGCAGGAACAGGGAGTACTGGACCCTGGAGGCGCACTGGTGGCCTGGTGCGTGGTGCCGGCACTGGTGGTACCGGGCTGGAGACACGCAGGGGAGGAAGAACAGGGCATACAGGAAGCTTGATGCGTGGTGTTGGCACTGGTGGTACTGGGTCGAGGACACGCACCTCAGGGCGAGTGCGGGGAGAAGGAGCAGGGCGTACTGGACTGCCGAGGCGCACTATAGGCCTGGTGCGTGGCACCGGTACTGGTGGTACCGGGCTGAGAACACGCACCTCAGGATGGGTGCGAGAAGCAGGAACAGGACACACCGGGCTGTGAAGGTGTACTTGAGACCTGGTGTGTTTAGCCGGCATTAAATCTTCCGGAAGTTTAACACAAGTTCCAAGCTGAGTACGAGGAACTGACACAGGTGGCATCGGACAGCTAACACGCTCCTCAGGGCGAATGCCGTGCATACTATGCCAAACCAACAGCTCTTTCTCTTCACTCTCCTCCAATTTCGTCAACAACTCCTCGAATGTCTCATAATATCCCCTCCGTTCACTCTCCTCCAATCTGTCCAATAACTCCTCGACAATCTCAGACTCAACCCTCAACTCTGCCGACTGCTCCAAAAAGTGACAATTTTGGGGCTGCCTCTCGGGCTTTCAGCTGCACATACCGGCGCCTCTCTGCTTTCGCTGCCTCCAGCTCTGCCTTGGGGCGGCGATATTCCCCTGGTTGTGCCTAGGGTCCTCCGCTGTCCAGTATTTCCTCCCAAGTCCATGAGTCCTGCGATTGCTGCTGCTACCTTTTAATCACGCTGCTTGGTCCTTTTATGGTGGGTTATTCTGTCAGGATTGTCGTATGGAGGAGGCCAAGGCACAGCGTGATATGAATACATGTTCTATATTTAATAAAGAAAGAACACTAAAACAATCTTACAAAACAACAAGTGACGCTATATATAAACAGTGCAGACACAGGCAACTAGACATAGACAATAACTCACGAAATACCCAAAGAAGATGGCTGCCTAAATATAGTTCCCAATCAGAGACAACGATAAACAGCTGCCTCTAATTGAGAACCAATCTAGGCAACCATAGAAATACATAAACACCTAGATGGAAAACAACCACATAAATCTACAAAACCCCTAGACAGTAAAAAATATATACATCACCCATGTCACACCCTGACCTAACCAAAATATTTAAAGAAAACAAAGAATACTCAGGTCAGGGCGTGACACTTTTACTGAAGAGTAGCATCCTTCTGGCCACTCTACCATATAGGCTTGATTGGTGAAGTGCTGCAGAAATGGTTGTCCTTCTGGATGGTTCTCCCGTCTCCAAAGAGGACCTCTAGAGCTTTGTCAGAGTGACCAGTGACCTTCTTGGTCATCTCCCTTTTTCAATTTAAGAATGATGGAGGCCACTGTGTTCTTGGGGACCTTCAATGCTGCAGAATTTTTTTGGTACCCTTCCCCAGATCTGTGCCTCGACACAATCCTATCTCAGAGCTCTACGGACAATTTCTTTGACCTCATGGCTCGGTTTTTGCTCTGACATGCTCTGTAAACTTTGGGACCTTATACAGACAGATGTGTGCTTTTCCAAATCATGTCAATTGAATTTACCACAGGTAGACTCCAATCAAGTTGTAGAAACATGTCAAGGATGATCAATGGAAACAGGATGCACCTGAGCTCAATTTTCGAGTCTCATAGCAAAGGGTCTGAATAATTATGTAAATAAGGTATTTATGTTTAATTTGTTTTATACATTTGCAAAAATGTTGTCATTATGGGGTATTGTGTGTAGATTGACAAGGGAAAAAGTTAATTTAATCAATTTTAGAATAAGGCTGTAACGTAACAAAATGTGGAAAAAGTCAAGAGGTCTGAATACTTTCCGAATGGCCTGTATATACTTTTTTGTATATACACTGTACTTTTTCTTCAGGATTTTGGAAACTACCCCTAGTTTCGGAACCACTGCAGTAGGCCTGTGTGGAATGAGTTTGACACCCCTGCTTTAGAGGTCATATCCAAAACAAGCCAATGAAACTTAATTCAATTCAGGGATGACAGAATGGACATGTAAAGGTTGTGGCCCTCTTGAAGAATGACAGCTCATATGCATCCATGCGTCAAACTCTCACTAGTGGATATAATGAGGTCATTTATGTACTGTAAATAGTTATGTTTATATTGACTGTGTATCTTGAGGTTGTGTAGCTGTGTACGTAACCTCAGACGTCTTACCTGGACATATTGGTATCTTTGCTCTTTTACCCGTTCACTGTTTCTCTCGAACGGTACAGTGTATAACTGTTTCATTGTAACTTGGTGTTTCTTTAGGTCAAGAGCAATAGTTGTTGTGCTGACAGAATTAACATTTTCAAATATATCATTATCAGCCAGCACTCTATCTTGAATCTCCCACAGTTTTATTGCATTGTTGACAACAACCATGTCAACAATAGCATTTTCCTGCGCATCTGAAAATATTTTTCCTCTTCCCCCTGTTGGGGGCAGCCTTTGGGTCCTGTTGTAAAAATATATTTTACAGTCAAACTTACTGTAATATATATCTGTGTAAATATTCTATAATTGCAATACAAAATAGATTCCTGTAATGTTTTCATTTACTGTAAGGATGTAACTCTCACCTGTTTGCATGATGGAAAATTTGCATTACAGATGCCACTGTGGATCTTTGCAGATTGGGTTGCACCCTCAACCCTGCCTCTCTCAATGAGAGACCATGGTACACGACATGGTCTATAAGTGTCCCTTATTTCATCTGAAATAACAGCTCTTTGTCTTCTTTGTCTTCCTCCACGCATCCGCCCTCTCCCTGCCACCCTTCTCCCTCCACGAACCCATCTTCCTTGTTCCATTTCCAAAATGAGTCTTTCTGAGCTCTACCTATATATACTGTAATATGTGTGTGTGTTCACTAACAAGTCTAAAACAAGATACCTGCTTAGTCTTTCAGCTGAAATTGCAATCAGCAGTGTTTGAAAGGCACAAGGCTGAAATCTATTCCGTTTTGAATGTGTGGTTCACAGTTTTGACAGTGTGTTAGCATTTGAACAAAGTGCTGTAAATCCACAGTGTTGTGCAGGTTGTGGTTAAAGTCATGGGATAAGTGTGTAGAGTTTTGAAAACTGTGTTCAAGCAATGAAAGACGAACTAGAGTTTGGTCCACATGAACTGCTGCTGTGCAGACTGTAGTTAGAGTTTAGCACATGTGACTCCAGTTGTGTCCACTGTCGTTTAGCAATCGAAAAAAACTGTAATAAACACACTCCATGTTTGAGATGTCAATGTTTTAAATAACACATACTTTGCTTTCCTGGCTAATCTTTTATCTCATAACTTTATATAAATGATTCAAGATATTTTGGCTTCAATTGAATAATTAATCCAAATCCAGGTGTGTGTGTGTGTGTGTGTGTGTGTGTGTGTGTGTGTGTGTGTGTGTGTGTGTGTGTGTGTGTGTGTGTGTGTGTGTGTGTGTGTGTGTGTGTGTGTGTGTGTGTGTGTGTGTGTGTGTGTGTGTGTTAGACAGCACAAAAGGGAGAAACAGGTACATACAGAAAAGGACACCACGTGTGAAGATATTTCTTTCCCACGTTTAGACAGAGAGATCACTCAATATTGTTGAAATCCTGCTGGCGTATGACAAGTACACTACATGACCACAAGTATGTGGAGACCTGCTTGTCAAACTTCTCATGTTCTGGACCTGTGAGTTGTTTAGCACCCCCTAGCTTAGCAATATCAAACATTTTTTTTACTAGGCAAGTCAGTTAAAGAAGAAATTCATATTTTCAATGACAGCTTAGGAATAGTGGGTTAACTGCCTGTTCAGGGGCAGAATGACAGATTTGTACCTTGTCAGCTCAGGGATTTGAACTTGCAACCTTTCAGTTACTAGTCCAACACTCTAACCACTAGGCTACCCTGCTGCCCATGCTGTTGCATCCTAGTAACTTTATTTAATATTTGACTCTAGATTGAGTACTCATTCCTTATTTTGTACATTTAGTGCAGTTATCGTGTAAGACTTTCTGTGCTCTATACTACTGTAACTGAAAACATGTACTTTTGTGTTTGTTGCAGTTTCACACTGTTATTCAAGTAAACTTCCAAACCAGCACCCTGCTTTTCACTGAGTTATTTGAATGAGTGTTTAGATAGGTGGATAAGGGCTACTATACATTTAGGGAGTCCAGTATATCTCATTTCAAAATAAATGGTAACTCCTATGCTGCTATAACAGCCACTCTTCTGGGAAAGCTTTCCACTAGATGTTGGAACATTGCTGCGGCGACTTGCTTCCATTCAGTCACGAGCATGACTGAGGTCGGGCACTGATGTTTGGCGATTAGGCCTGGCTCGCAGTCGGCCTTCCTATTCATCCCAAAGGTGTTTGATGGGGTTGACGTCAGGGCTCTGTGCAGGCAGGTGAAGTTCTTCCACACTCGACAAACCATTTCTGTATGGAGCTGTCATATAGTCTGTGATATCATGGTATGCTGCACCGTTAAGATTTCCCTTCACTGGAACAAAGGGGCCTAGCCCAAACCATGACAAACATCCCCAGTTGGCACTATCCATTTGGACAGGTAGCTTTCTCCTGGCATCTGCCAAACCCAGATGTGTCTGTCGGACTGCTAGATGGTGAAGCTTGATTCATCACTCCAGAGAGCGTGTTTCCACTGCTCCAGAGACCAATGTGTCGTGGTAATTTCCTGTATTACTAAATGAGGAGAGTTTACAAACCACACACAAGTCAGAGTTATATTTCAACTTCATTTTTAATCATATGAGCTTCACCATCGCCCTTTGACTCTCAGATCAATTCAGTATCTATAAATTAATTCTGAGAGTGCTTACAAAATAATTATAGTATCTTTTATAGCCAAGATACACCCCTCTCAACTCACATGACGAACCACAGATCTCAGAAACTTCACAAGGGGCATTTTACTTGAGAAAGGAGTATCCCATAGCCAGATCGCATTAGCTATAAAGTATCGTTCAGTTTGGTCTCTAAAACGAGGTTCTAATCTCGTTCTTGGTACTTCATAGTACCAAAACATTACCTCATTCAATGGCATATATCAATTGTCAATTCTAGATACTCCCATCTCAAATACACCCCACCCCTGGACAAGCTCACCGAGGGGAGTGACTTCTAGGTCATATACTATCTCAAGATTAGTGCAACATCAGAGGGGTAATTCAATGGTTCCAATGGCTCTTCATTAAGGCCATTCTAATGCCAATGTTTGTCTATGGATATTGCATGACTGTGTGCTCAATTTTTAAACACCTGTTAGCAACGGGTGTGCCTGAAATTGCCAAATCCACTAATTTGAAAGGGTGTCCACATACTTTTGTATACATAGTGTACCGGTACATTAAATTAAGCAGCCTTTGAGGACACGCCAAGGTTTACCAGCATATTTTCTTGTATCTTTATGGAACAAAATAGATAACATTATGTCATTAGTTAAATTCTACACATATACGCTGTATACAAATAGACTCATCAAACAGTTGAGAAATGAAGTATTTGCAAGCAGTGTTACTGACAATCTATCCTGGGATTAAAGAGGTTGATCTCTGGTTGATATTGACAACAAACTGCCTTCATCCGTGTATCCATTGGGCTTTGTCAATGATGATTAAATTGTTTGTGTTGGGTAGACTGTGACACCATCAATGCAGTTCGTTCAAATCCTCTCAGATGTTTTTATTCAGTATCAATGCAATGATCATTTGTCACCTCAGCTTTGAAGTTGTCTCTATCACTTGTAAACACCATTCTCTTTCAATCTGTATGTTTCTCTGTATTTTATGCATTTTAAAGGGAGTGTTTTTTATTTACCTCTGGAATTTTGGTCTGTTTAAGTGTATCTTCAAGAAGAATCTTCAAACACCACCTCTCTTGGCCTGTATGTATGGCTGATGAAGAAAAACTTGCCTCAATTACTGGGTGAATCTCAGCGCTGTCAACCACTGACCTGTGCATCAAATTATCTCTTTAGTCAGACTAAAGAAAGACAAAGATAAATAAAAAGAACAAATAGACAGAGCCAGAGAGAGAAAGCGAGAGGCATGAAACCCTGAACACACGATCACAACCTGAGGGGTATTATACGAAGAAAGCTTGATCTACTCAGTGTTTTCTAAAGCTAGCTAGCTTCCCAATCCAGTTAAAGCTTCATCCATTTATACGGTGGATATTGCTTGTCCGCCTGCCGCTAACTCTAGCAGGCTTGTAACTGGCATGCATGTAGCATGTAGCTAGTTGAACACCGAACTCTTCATTGAGACAATACTGAAACATCAATCCATGGGCAACTCATTACCACATTTTTCATTTGTGCCAAAATTAAAGAAAAGATATCTTGCAAATTCAGTAGGCTATTGTGTGAAAAATACTTTTAGAAGTGCCGTCTTTATTTTATTACTTTGGTGTGCTTTGGTGTGGTTATTAAAGTGTGACCGAGATGGCAGATTATCAATTTGGGAGCAAAACAAAAGATGCAACATAACGGTGATAGAAGCAAGAGAACATGTTGCTTTCTACACGTTTATGGAGATCAAAAGCACTTCACAATAAAGCAGTCTCGGGATGCAGCATGGTTGCTAACGATAGTAGTGGAGGTGATTCTGAGATGGTCTGTTACTGCTGATTTATCCAGGCAGATCGCTCAAGATTGACTTTGAAATTTTACCTTTTGAGCAACTTTGAAATTTGACGTTTAGAGAAGCGTGGATACAAGAACAGACACTCCTGAATATACAGTACACTCACCCTTACACACTTAGAGCCTACTTTTCTATTAGGGCAAGAAGACACCAATCTACAACAGAATGTATTATTTTCATATACTGTCTCCAGTATGATAGCTCACGAATACAACACACACACACTCATCTTTCAGGGATAGCTCATATCCATGAGAAGCTTTACCCATACAATAAAGTAGATAATCACGTCAGGAGTATTATGAAATGAAAATAACATTACGGCAGTGAGAGCAGATATAATGAAAACCTTAATTAAATGAGCCATCAATCCAAAACATACTATAATATGACACGAAAAAAGCTTGCCAGAATCACCTTAATCTAATATGGGATTTTTTTGCTTTCTAAATCCTTCTCATCTCAAAGATTTCCAACCACTTTAAATCTCAAATCAGGAATATGTCAAATGTATAGCTCCTCAAGGTTTTGAATAATTAGGCTGAGTGAAGGCAAGCAAGGCAAGGGCCCGCTACTAGAAGGGATGACTCAGCACATTTCCTCTGGAGGTGTTGGGGAGGTCATTGCCAGCTGTTCTGCTACTACTTTGATTTTACTGATATGGAAATGACTCGCAATGTTAGATTTTTTATTGTCTGTTAAGTGGGTCATACTTTAACTGCGACTGACAGAGGCTATCGGTTTGTACTTCTGTTCGCACTTTTTTTGGGGGGGGCGGGGTTCATTCAAAAGGGAGATAGCCTATCTGTTCTCTACAGAGAGAGGAAATAAATGGTAGAATGCCATACTCAGCGATGATGTGAAGTGTTTCATTTCTGCAACTTCTTTTGTGCTATTCGTCCTTGTCTTACTGTCATCAGATCATAGAGAAGTCCACAGGAGGCTGCTGATGGGAGAACGGCTCATAATAATGGCCGGAGCGGTACAAATAGAATGGTAATCTGCTCCAGTTATTTTCACGAGCCCATTCTCCCCATTTAAGGTGCCACCAACCTCCTGCGTTAAGAGAACATACAATATTTCAGATATTTGCTCAAAAACACTTTTATTTCAAATAGAACACCAATGCATTGAGAAGTCATGATAGTATTGTTTTCTATCCTATTTATTACCTCTTGATTTAACATTGAATGCAGATGGTTTCCAGTCTCCAAGGCTAATATTTCCCCAGCTGGCAGTGTTATTGCTGTCATTACAGACTCATGTCTGCTGTTGTAGATTTAGAGCACCCCAGCATGCAGCCCTGGCGTGCAAAGGGGACCAGGTGGGGGGGACAAAAAGTGAAGGATGGAGGCATGAAATATACTTTTAACTAATGTCTGTAGCTTTCTTGAGCCTTCAATCAAAAAGACGTACACCTCCACTTCAATTAAGGTGCTGAATTCATACATTGAACTTGTATTTCATGATTTGAAAGTGAATGAATATTGCATTCAGCTTTTTAATTATATTTTAATTTGATTGAATACTCAAATTCAATATCTATATATTCACTTTCAATATGGTAGATATTGCATTCATTGTCGTCTGTGTATCAAGTTTACCAACCATCATTTCAAGTTAATCAAAGTTTCATATATTCAACTTCTCAGATACGTACATATTATGTTTTCAAATGTAGTTCTCTAACTTCAGATTCAAAACCAGAGAACCATCCTTGTGCTTTGCCAGCCAAGAAAATACCTGTGTGGTTCAGTTGGTAGAATATGGCGCTTGCCTCACCATGTGTGTGGGTTTGATTCCCACAGAGGACCAGTATGGGGAAAATGTTTGCACTCACTACTGCTCTGGAATGTCTGCTAAATTACAAAAAGAAATGTAGGTAATATGTAGAGGAGAAAAAATAGAATCAAACATTATCTATGGTATACAGAAGCTCCTGGCAGTTTCTGAAGACAGTGTGGCATGTTGAATGTACATTCTTCCTATGAATTGTTCAGCATTTGAATCGTTTTGGCTATGAGCTATTACGACCCCATTCCTGAGACTGGGTTCGAACCATGTCTCCTGCATGTCACTGTGTTAGTCCACTTAGATAAAGTCCATAGGGATTCGTTCAGGAAAGTAAGACAAGTCTTCAAGTCTCGGTTGCATTTTAACCCCCTTTGACTTCATACTCAGAGATCACGGTGTAAAAGGGTTATATTGGTGATTCCCCTTTGTTGGTTGCATAGCATTGTACGTCAAAAGTGATTTTTATACTCCCAAGTGATGATTTGAATGTACAGTTTATATACATTTGTTTGTAAACGTTATTTTTTTGTGCATATGTTTTGTGCATTTTCTTGTAGAGAATTCCAGATGATGCTAGCTAGAAACTTACTGTGTCTGGTTGGGGGTGGTTGTATATTTTGTTTAGTGCATGAGTGCAGAGTTGGATGGTAACTCGGGCATTGAATGACGTACAATTTTATGCTGTTTTTATCAGAATAAATCTCCATGACTGGTGCTACAAGTTGGAGTCCGTGTCGATGATTGTACACAACGCAAGAAGAGTACTGTTAGTGGTGCTGTGACAGTTCTTCTGGATTGGATCATCCTTCATTGGATTTCCATCTCAGAAGTTCAACATGGTTGCACATAGAGAAGCAGATAAGACGTTGCTAGTGCAGATTATGGCGATATCGCATTTCACCACAAGAAGGCAGTACTGCATCATTTTTTGATTACTTACATACCTTAAGGGAACATTTTGACGCTTGCCATATGGTTAGTGAGAAAGTCCATATTGCAAAGGTACGGTCCCTTACTAGACGTCCGAAAACGTTTGTAAAATTTGAGGATGGCGTTGGGCCGTGCGGCAGGGCCGGATCTAACAGGAAGTCAAACAAACTCTCTCGGACATTCGGTTTCCGTTTGATAAAATATTCAAATTTTGGTCATTTTCCCGCTGTCCCGGTAAATCCCACAAGAGGGCGAATGGAATCATATTGCAAATGTACAAAACATCACAAATCACGACGTGTCATTATCTCCTAAACGGAAAAGATTTGGTGAGCATAGGTTTGGCATAATGGACAGTTGGCCCCGAACAAGATGGCGTCTAGGCCTTAACGGTTTTTGAGTTATGGCCATTTTTCTGGGATTACAGGTCCAAAATGAAAATAGAGCAATAATTTTTCCGCTTCAGGTCAAAGTAAAGGAACCTTCGGTTTCAATAAAAAAAGAACCCGCCATTTATATATCGTCATTTAGGAGAAATCGTACAATGTCAAATTGGTGATGTTCAAAAATAGGTGTTTAAAAAAGACAGTTACAGATCCAGTTGCAGCGTGTCCATACAAATGTTTTTAAAGTGTGCTTCGGAGCTCTGCGAGATTTCTGTGATTTTCTGAAATAACACACACTCACTAAACCCTCCGTAAATAAGTCAGTTCTTAATGTAAAGACTTAAAACTCAAAATTCTATAATTGCCTACCCCAAGGAGGATATGTGTTCACTTTCAGCTTCCTGTGTAAACCGGAAGTGCCATAATTGGTGTCACAGGGGTTGTTTCGAAGGGTTAAAAAAGATCTTTCCAAAACTTCATATGTGCGATTAGGCAACCCTCATGAACTGTAAATCAGTAATGTCTCCCATAAAATTTTCAAGAAAAAATAAATCACACACACACAGCTTGGAAGGAGGGAAACATTGTGGTGCGTAGAGACAGACAGTGCCTGCAATAGTTAACTTTGTTCAAACTATTAAAGAACTGTTGGACCTAGAGTTCTGAAAATTTAGAAATCTTTTCTAGAGCTCTGGTCGATAGTGCGTGGTGAATTACGTGGCTCCAGAAGGTTCTCCGACCGAGAAACAGCCCCGTACATTTCTGCATCACGAAAATGCCGACATTTAGAAATATCCCAGAGTCACATGACTAGGTGCATTGCAACCACCTCGGCCCATATAGACGGACCCCAACGTTTCTGTCCGATAGCTCATTCAAGGACCCCGTAGCAAGTCATGGAAAAAAGTGGATTTTCAGAACCAATTAAGGTCTTGCTCGGGCACCAAATGACCTATCGAGCCGAAACTGGGATTCAGGGTCGCCTCAGGAAGGCCTACACATAATGTCAGAACTGGACCCGCAGCTAGAACGTAACTACGTGTTTTACGTTTTTATTATGGTTTGAACAGAATGTGTTGTGAATTTTGGGCCAGCTTAGGAGTATGTGATAGTTGGCTTCTAAACGAGTTGGAAAAAGTGGGTGTGGTGTCAGTTTGTATCCGTTTGTTGTCAGAATGATATATAATTGACTGATGAACGGTGACTTGCTGGTGACTTTTGTCCATTTGTAATATGTTTAAACAGTGAGGTACCATCACCAAAGTGACAGTCTGAAATGCACATGCATTTGCAATATGATTCAACAGTGACAAAAAATCACCAAATTGACATGATGAAATCAACACAACGAGCGATGGAGAGGAACCACTATCACTACCTGGCCATCCCGAGTTCCAGGCCAGTCAATTTCGCCTTCCTGCAGGATTTTTGAGCATGCCAAATTCGTGATGGTAAATGCCCATTGAAACATATTGCAAATGCACGTGAATTTGCAATATAATTCAACAGTGAAAAAACATTACCAAATGGACATGATGAAATCAACACAACGAGTGATGGAGAGGAACCACTATCACTGCCCGGCCATCCCGAGTTCATCAGACCAGTCAATTTTGCATTTCTGCAGTATTTTTGAGCATGTCAAATTCGTGATGGTACATGGCAAATGGACATAACATCCTGATTTGGCATTTTCAAATCTTACATATTGCGTTTGGACATTTCTTATGGCATTTGGCCAAAAAAAGTGACTTTTGACTTTGACTTCCAGGGAAATCATATTGCAAATGGAGAAAACATATACCTTATGCACAAGTTTTAAAAAATGATGATAATAAAATATGACTAAAGTATGTTGATACAGTTCTTAAACATATGTAATTGACACAAAAATCGATACGGTCGAGAAAGCACTTTTTAAGGGTGTGATAAGTTTTTTCAAAATTTGACTTTTGACTTTTGACTTCCTATGAAATCATATTGCAAATGGAGAAAACATATGCCTTATGCACAATTTTAAAAAATGAAAATAATTATGATCATAAAATTGGACAAACGTATATTCATACAGTTCTTACACTTGTAATTGACAAAAAACTTGAAAGAATTTCGAAAAACGGTCCAGAAAGCACTTTTGTAAGGGGGTGATACGTTTTTGAAAAAAAATTCAGTTTTTCAAAATTTTACTTTTGGATGTTGACTTGTGTTACATTTGCAACATGAAAAACCACGGTGGAGCGCACTTGCCATCTGTTGGATTTTTAAAGTGTTACACTTGGCATTTGCCATATGGCATTTGCAATCAACTTTGAATGAAACGATGCTGAATTGAGTGGTATTGGACACCATGTATATGGTTTGTCCAGTGCAAATGACTTCCCATTCATTTTTGTACATTTCAGGGGGGTGTTCCCTTACAGTGGTTCCTCCACTAAAAGTTTTGCGATTATGCTGCCGGTACTTAGAGGTGATAAATGACATTTACACAACTTCTTCCATTTTCAAATAATTGCGCCAACAGTTGTTGCCTTCTCACCAAGCTGCTTGCCTATTGTCTTGTAGCCCATCCCAGCCTTGTGCAGGTCTACAATCTTATCCCTGATGTCCTTACACAGCTCCCTGGTCTTGGCCATTGTGGAGAGGTTGGAGTCTGTTTGATTGAGTGTGTGTGGACAGGTGTCTTTTATACAGGTAACGAGTTCAAACAGGTGCAGTTAATACAGGTAATGAGTGGAGAACAGAAGGGCTTCTTAAAGAAAAACTAACAGGTCTGTGAGAGCCGTAATTCTTATTGGTTGGTAGGTGATCAAATACTTATGTCATGCAATAAAATGCAAATTAATTACTTAAAAATCACACAATGTGATTTTATGGATTTTTAGATTCCATCTCTCACAGTTGAAATGTACCTATGGTAAAAATTATAGACTTCTACATGCTTTGTAAGTAGGAAAACCTGCAAAATCGGCAGTGTATCAAATACTTGTTCTAACCACTATATATTGGTCATGGCTCCCAAGTGGTGCACAATGGGATTGCCTTGCAGTTTACCAGCTGTATCTACTGAAAGCGCACAAGGTTCAAGGCACAAGGGCAGGGGGCACGGGGTGGGGCGCAGAGCTGCGCACAGAAGACAGACGTAGCCCATGGGGAACGGAGGAGAAGTGAGGGGGGGTGAACCCCCACCCCACCACGCTGGGTAGCACAGAGCAACACTTTAAAGGGCATTGCACTAATCCGGGATTGTGACTAAACCTCAAGCTGTTCCATAACGCAACATTAGCGATTTCTGAAAATTGCAAAATAAATGAAATAAATATGCCTGTCCTCAGCTGTATCCTTTTCTTAACAATCCTGTCGTCTATTTTCAAAATATGCTTTAGAACCAGAGAAAATCAATATTTTTGTAAGATTGATATCTAGCGTGAGTCCCATTTAGCGTTAGCATTTAGCACGCAACATTCACAAAAACCAGCAAAGGGATAAATAAAATAATTTACCTTTGAAGAACTTCTTTTGTTTCATTTAGGAGACTCTCAGTTACATAGCAGATGTCCAGTTTTTTTTTTTAATGAAATATGCTTGTGTAGGAACAACGTTGCGTTTTGTTACTATGCTTTGGCTACATAAACTAACCGAAAATTCATGGCACCAAAATAAATAAGTACCAACTTTTTTCCGATAACTCCATATTTAACTAGAAACATGGAAAACGTTGTTTGAATCAATCCTCAAGGTGTTTGGTCATTTATATCTCTTCATTGAAATGCTCAGTCCATAGACACGTGCATTCTTCTCTGATTCATGGAAAAATACTGGGAATGAAAGGAAATAAATATATTAGACACCATGCTTAGCCTTGGTAATTGTAGGCTCTGTCATCTCAATCTTCAAAATATGCCTTTGAACCAATGCTGCAAACCTGGGGGAAGCATTTGTGTAAGTGTATTGATTCCTAGCATAGCCATTTAACCATATAAGCAGCTCATGGAAAACGTGCCTTCAAAAATCCTGAAAATTTCATGGTCACTAAAATCTTGGTTTTGCCTGTAGATATTGTTCTATGGCACTCACAGTGAAAATCTTTGCAGTTCTGGAAACGTCAGAGTGTCTTTTTCCAAAACTATCAATTCCAAGCAAAGTCGAGTTCATCTTTTCGTGACAAAATATCGCTGTAAAAACGGGCACGTCCAAAAGTGAAATATGCAAGTTCTAACATTAAAGGGCATTGCACTAATATTCGATGAAAATCACAAATGAAATGTTCTAGCAGGTAGCTGGACAATAGACTTGCCTAGATGGAGTGTTATTCTACACTGTCATTTATTTTAAAATAGGTTCTAAGTTAAACAAGCATTTTTATGATTCATCCGACCGTGAGTCCCATAAGGCGGTACACAATTGGATCAGCGTTTCTCTCCCTCTAAAAACAGAAATAAATGTTTTGGCCTTTATAAATATTCTTTTGGCCTTCATTTAGATTACAATCACTCACTTTCATTTTTTTTTTAAATGAAATAACCTCCAAAATATCGTTGCATATTATCAATATAGCTGGCACCTACATAAAGCTGAGTGACACACTCATTCATGGCTTTGGATCAAAATAAATAAGTACCAACATTATTTCTGATAGTCTTTATTTAACTAGGAAAGTCAGTTAACTCCATTATCGACAGAAACATGGCAAACTATTTATAGCCTCAAGCTCATTATCATAACAACGTTAACTTTCATGAAAATCTAAATGAAAGGAAATAAATATATTAGCTCTCAGTTTAGCCTTTTCCTTAAGAACACTGTCATCTCAGATTTTCAAAATATGCTTTTGAACCATAGCTAAACAAGCATTTGTGTAAATATTGATAACCTAGCAAGCATTTAACCTGCATAGCATGCAACATTTTCACAAAAACAAGAAAAGCATTCAAATAAAATCATTTACCTTTGAAGAACTTCAGATGTTTTCAATGAGGAGACTCTCAGTTAGATAGCAAATGTTCAGTTTTTCCAAAATATTATTTATGTAGGACAAATTTCATCTTCCGTTTTGTTCATCACGTTCTACGGCAAAAACCTGTATCCAGAGTAATTATTGATGCAAGCTCATTAGCATAATGCAACGTTAACTATTCATTCACAAATGAAATGAAATAAATATATTAGCTCTCAAGCTTAGCCTTTTGTTAACAACACTGTCATCTCAGATTTTCAAAATATGCTTTTGAACCAAAAATAAACAAGCATTTGTGTAAGAGTATTGAACAAAGCATAGCATTTAACCTTCCAGCATTCAGCATGCAACATTTTCCAAAAACAAGAAAAGCATCAAATAAAATCATTTACCTTTGAAGAACTTCAGATTTTTCAATGGAGGAAACTCTCAGTTAGATTAATCAAATGTTCAGTTTTTACCAAAAAAAAGTTTGGGACAAATCATAGAGTTTTGTTCATCACGTTTTCTAACATTGTAAACCTGTATCCAGGAGTGTAATTATTGACGCAAGCTCATTAGCATAATAATTTTTTGAATTTTCTAACATTGTTAACTATTCATGAAAATCGAAATTAAATTAAATAAAGATATTAGCTCTCAAGCCTAGCCTTTTGTTAACAACACTGTCATCTCAGATTTTCAAAATATGCTTTTGAACCATAGCTAAACAAGCATTTGTGTAAGAGTAAATAGCCTAGCATAGCATTTAACCTAGCATTCAGCATGCAACATTTTCACAAATACAAGAAAAGCATTCAAATAAAATAATTTACCTTTGAAGAACTTCAGATGTTTTCAATAGAGACTCTCAGTTAGATTAATCAAATGTTCAGTTTTTCCAAAAAATTATTTGTTAATCAGTCCCATTTTCTTCATCACGTTTACAGTAAGACAAAAAACGAAAATTGAGTCAATCAAAACTGTTTTCCAAATTAACTCCATAATATCGACAAAACATGGCAAACGTTGTTTAGAATCAATCCTCAAGGTGTTTTTCACATATCTATCGACCATAAATCATTCGTGGCAGTTTGGTTTCTCCTCTGAAGAAAATGGAACCGCATGGACCTGGAGAATATGCAATTGAGACTTTCTATACGGAGGACACCGGGCTGACACCTGGTAAATTATCTAACTTTGGTCAATCATCTAATGATATGCCTACAAATATGTCACAATGCTGCAGACACCTTGAGAAAACTGGGTGAGGCTCATTCCTGTGTACAGATATAAGGAGATATTTGAACACAGGGCATTCAAAATCTGGACCATTTCCTGTTTGAAATTTCATCTTGGTTTCGCCTTTAGCATTAGTTCTGGGGAACTCACAGATAATATGTTAGTTAAGGGTTCAGCCAGAATTCCAATTGCTTCAGTTTGCCAAATACAGGGAGTGCGGAGGGTCTCCATGGATTTCATAGCAGAAATTCATGAAGTCATTCCATTGGGGAGAACATTGCCTCCTGTTCGGAGTCAAAGGCAATTTGGTGGGCATGTTGGGGACAATGTTATGGGGAATGCATGCAGCTCTAGGGGTATGGGTGTGTCAGGCCTGAACATGGTATTGAAGTCTGATATCAGGGAGCCGGTGTACTTTAGGGGGATGGCACTGAAAAATGTTGACAGTGCCCCGATTGGAAAGATATGGCCATGATTTACATGCATAAGAGGGGCTTATCTGTGGTGGACCAAGCAGATGAGGTAATGGGTAGGCTTATGGGAAAGGCCCTTTATGTTGTTAAAGTGAGCATACGCTGCAATCCCTCTGTTGATTTATCTAAAGGCCCAAGTCCCATCTTTGACATACTGAAACAACAACTTAGGGACACCGCTTTTTCAAGCATGCCCCTCTCTGACTTTTATGCCACATTACCTCAGACAGCCATTTGACTATTGGCTCAGACTCAACAGGGCTATGGAGGTTGCTGAAGGCTGCCTATAGAGAAATAAGACAAGTGTTGAAGGCCCTTCTCTTGAGCTCAGTCATGTTTATCATTGTCCTCACATGAACTGTTGCTTTTCTTTAAGTGCAAGCCATTACAGCAGTGGACCGCTGCAGACGTTCATGAGAGGTTGGATGAATACAGGAGGGAGCGGATATACTCTCACTTATCTAAGGTGACCCCAGTCATCGCAACAATGGAGCAGGATGTTGGTGCTGTCATGCCACTCACCAATCCTGCTGTGAGGCCCCACATGGAATCACCTAATGCGTTGACTTCCCCAGCTCAGGCTACTCAGGGCTCAGCTGAGCCGATGGAACCTATCTTTGCATTGCTGGAGTGTGTGCTGGAGCAGAGGCAACAACAGTCTAACCATCAGTTCCAAAAAGGGAATAGGAGCAAATTGAGGTCTCATGGGCCATGTGAAGTGTGTGGGGATGCTGGACACGATACTTACTTTCACTGCAGGGCCAATTACCTCTTCTTTCTTTGTCATGTAGCTGGCCACGCACACCCTCAGTGCCCCAAAGCCGCAGCTCTGGGCATAGCTAGTGGAGTCCCTACAGTAATCACTGCTCAGCTCCTGGAAAACTAGTAGGCCTGCATGTAGAAGGGGAGAGTGTTGGGCCTTTAATAAAGTCCCCATCAGTGAGTGATGTTGATCTGGAGTCTTTACATGGAAGTGTTTGTGAGGAAATCGAGACTGAGAAGAGTATCATGATACAGATCACACAGACACTTTCCCCTTATGATGATTTATGCTATATCAATATGTTAATAGGAGAAAGAGTGGAAGTGAGAGCTATGCTTGACAATGGGTCGATGGCTTGTACCGTGAGCTCGAGGGTCTTACCTGAGCTGTTGCATGCAGGAGTGTTGAAAAGTCCATCATTGACTCCTACAGAGGTAGTCTTGGTTGGTTGTGGTGGGTTGAAGACGAGGCCTCTGGGAGTATGTGATCTGGATATGGAGGTGTACGGCTGTAGTGTTGCTGTGCCCAGTGTTTGAGGGCCAGAGTGATGACCTCATCTTGGGCAGCAATCTCCTAAAGCACTAACTTCGCCACCTGAAGACTAATGGAGATTTCTGAAAGAGGGTTTATACTACCGTGTTTGACGGGGGTGAGGAGAGCAAGCTAATCAACATGATGGCTAATGTGGAGAGATGGAGAGACAGTGAAGTACCTGACAAAGTTGGAACTGTGAGAGTGAAAGGGGCTGTGACTCTAGAGCCTATGCAGGTGAACTTAGTCTGGGGCAGACTATGAAACACTCTATCAGCTGGCAATGCTGTTCTCGAGCCCAACACCAAGGTCAATCCTTTTAGAGAGGACGGTAGCTCTGTTGCTGGGGGATGGGTGGCTCCCTGTTGGAGTAATACACCCTTCTCAGAAGATAGTGACATTGAGATGATTTTTTTGTTGAAAACTTTATTTAACTAGTCAAGTCAGTTAAGAACAAATACTTATTTTCAATGACGGCTCAGAAGCTGTGGGTTAACTTAATTTAGATTTTCTTTTCACCTTTATTTAACCAGGTAGGCAAGTTGAGAACAAGTTCTCATTTACAATTGCGACCTGGCCAAGATAAAGCAAAGCAGTTAGACACATACAACGACAAAGAGTTACACATGGAGTAAAACAAACATACACCATAAATGTGGTGATTGACAGAGTCGAAAACCTTGGCCAGATCAATGAATACGGCTGCACAGTAATGCTTCTTATCGATGACGGTTAAGATATCGTTTAGGACCTTGAGCGTGGCTGAGGTGCACCCATGACCAGCTCTGAAACCAGATTGCATAGCAGAGAAGGTATGGTGAGATTCGAAATGGTTGGTAATCTGTTTGTTGACTTGGCTTTCGAAGACCTTAGAAAGGCATGGTAGGATAGATATAGGTCTGTAGCAGTTTGGGTCAAGAGTGTCCCCCCCTTTGAAGAGGGGGATGACTGCAGCTGCTTTCCAATCTTTGGGAATCTCAGACGACACGAAAGAGAGGTTGAACAGGGTAGTAATAGGGGTGGCAACAATTTTGGCAGATAATTTTAGAAAGAAAGGGTCCAGATTGTCTAGCCCGGCTGATTTGTAGGGGTCCAGATTTTGCAGCTCTTTCAGAACATCAGCTGAACGGATGTGGGAGAAGGAGAAATGGGGAAGGCTTGGGCGAGTTGCTGTGGGGGGTGCAATGCTGTTGACCGGGGTAGGAGTAGCCAGGTGGAAAGCATGGCCAGCCGTAGAAAAATGCTTGTTGAAATTCTCAATTATGATGGATTTATCAGTGGTGACAGTGTTTCCTATCTTCAGTCCAGTGGGCAGCTGGGAGGAGGTGTTCTTATTCTCCATGGACTTTACAGTGTCCCAGAACTTTTTTGCGTTAGTGTTGCAGGAAGCAAATTTCTGCTTGAAAAAGCTAGCCTTGGCTTTTCTAACTGCCTCTGTATAATGGTTTCTAGCTTCCCTGAACAGCTGCATATCACGGGGGCTGTTCGATGCTAATGCAGAACGCCATATGATGTTTTTGTGTTGGTTAAGGGCAGACAGGTCTGGGGAGAACCAAGGGCTATATCTGTTCCTGGTTCTAAATTTCTTGAATGGGGCATGTTTATTTAAGATGGTTAGGAAGGCATTTAAAAAAATATCCAGGCATCCTCTACTGACGGGATGAGATCAATATCCTTCCAGGATACCCTGCCAGGTCGATTAGAAAGGCCTGCTCGCTGAAGTGTTTCAGGGAGCGTTTGACAGTGATGAGTGGAGGTCGTTTCACCGCTGAACCATTACGGATGCAGGCAATGAGGTAGTGATCTCTGAGATCTTGGTTGAAGACAGCAGAGGTGTATTTAGAGGGCAAGTTGGATAGGATGATATCTATGAGGGTGCCCGTGTTTAAGGCTTTGGGGAGGTACCTGGTAGGTTAATTAATCATTTGTGTGAGATTGAGGGCATCAAGTTTAGATTGTAGGATGGCTGGGGTGTTAAGCATGTTCCAGTTTAGGTCGCCTAGCAGCACGAGCTCTGAAGATAGATGGGGGGCAAACAGTTCACATATGGTGTCCAGAGCACAGCTGGAGGCAGAGGGTGATCTATAGCAGACGGCAACGGTGAGAGACTTGTTTTTAGAGAGGTGGATTTTTAAAAGTAGAAGTTCAATCTGTTTGGGTACAGACCTGGATAGTAGGACAGAACTCTGCAGGCTATCTTTGCAGTAGATTGCAACACCGCCCCCTTTGGCAGTTCTATCTTGTCTGAAAATGTTGTAGTTTGGGATTAAACTTTCACAATTTTTGGTGGTCTTCCTAAACCAGGATTCAGACACAGCTAGAACATCCGGGTTGGCAGTGTGCTAAAGCAGTGAATAGAACAAACTTAGGGAGGAGGCTTCTAATGTTAACATGCATGAAACCAAGGCTATTACGGTTACAGAAGTCGTCAAAAGAGAGCGCCTGGGGAATAGGAGTGGAGCTAGGCACT
Organism: Oncorhynchus keta; assembly: GCF_023373465.1. NCBI lineage: Eukaryota > Metazoa > Chordata > Actinopteri > Salmoniformes > Salmonidae > Oncorhynchus > Oncorhynchus keta. The sequence continues at coordinate 35,525,124 of NC_068422.1, forward strand.
GCAGGGCCTGGATTCACCTATACATCGCCAGAGGAACAGAGGAGGAGTAGAATAAGGGTACGGCTAAAAGCAATAAGAATTGGTTGTCTAGAATGTCTGGGGGCGATAAAATAGCATCAAGGTATAATGTACAGACAAAGGTATGGTAGGATGTGAATACAGTGGAGGTAAACCTAGGTATTGAGTGATGAAGAGAGAGATATAGTCTCTAGAAACATCATTGAAACCAGGAGATGTCATTGCATGTGTGGGTGGTGGAACTAATAGGTTGGATAAGGTATAGTGAGCAGGACTAGAGGCTTTACAGTGAAATAAGCCAATAAACACTAACCAGAACAGCAATGGACAAGGCATATTTACATTAAGGAGAGGCATGCTTAGTCGAGTGATCAAAAAGGTCCAGTGAGTAGAGAGGTTGGTTGGGGGTCACAGCGATTTAGACAGCTAGCCAGGCCATCGGTAGCAAGCTAGCATAGGATGGAGGTCTGTTATTAGCCACCTCTTGCGTTCCGTCAGTAGATTAGTGGGGTTTCGTGTGGCAGAGGGGATTAATCCAAATCACACAACAACAAAAAAACAATAGATATAGTTATGAGGCCCAAGAATAAAACAATTTTTTTTTAAATGAAAATTAATAAATAAATTGTCCGATTGTCTATTCAGATAGCAGCCGATAAGACAGCTAACGGTTAGCGGGCCACAGATGGGCATTCAGGTAACGTCGCGACGGAGGAGCCAGCCGGATAACTCCTTCGGTTAGATAACGTCGGTAGTCCAGTTGTGAAGGCCCGGTGGGGCTCCGCGTAGGCAGTAAAACGGGTCCGGATAGGTGATTGTAGCCCAGGAGTGATTGATGGAACTCTTCAGCTTTCTAGCTCCGGAATAATTGATGTTTGCTCCGGAATCGACAAAAGCCGATAGTCACACGGATAGCAGCTAGCTAGCTGTGAGATCCAGGTATGAATGTCCAGAGTTAGCGGTTGAAATCCAGGGACATGGAGAGAAAAATTGGTCCGGTATGTTCCGTTCCGAGCCGCGCTGTGCCGTACAAAACTGGCGATAGATTTTCGAGCTAAAGGATAGCTGATGACCACAAACCGTGGTTTGCCGAATACTAACAATTAGCCAGTAAAGAAGCTAACTGGCTTCTGATTAGCTTCTGGATTAGCTTCTGGCTAGCTTCTGGCTAGCTCCTGGCTAGCTTCTGGCTAGTTTCTGGCTAGCTTCTTGGACGATTACAGATTTGAGGTAAATAATACTTTTTTTATAAATATAAATATAAATTGGTGAGGCGGGTTGGAGGAGAGTGTTTTGAAGATGAGTTTATGGAAAATTAAAAAATATATATAAAAAGGTATGTGAAAAAAGTTGTAAATATATATATATACAGGACACGACAAGACGAGGACAAAAGACGTCTGAACTGCTATGCCATCTTGGAATCCAAGGGGGGCAACATTGGGAAGTTTGGATGAAAAGCGTGCCCAGAGTAAACTGCCTGTTTCCCAGGCCCAGAAGCTAGAATATGCATACATTTGGATATAAAATACTCAAAAGTTTCCAAAACGGTTAAAATTATGTCCGTGAGAAAAACAGAACGCATATGGCAGGCAAAAACCTGAGAAAAATCCAACCAGGAAGTGGGAAATCTGAGGTTTGTAATTTTTTAAAAGTGATTGCCTATCCAATATCCCGTGTCTATGGGGTCAGATTGCACTTCCTAAGACTTCCACTAGATGTCAACAGTCTTTAGAAAGTTGTTTCAGGCTTCTATTATGAAAGGGGAGAGAATAAGACCACTCACAGTAAGTGGCTCAGCTGAATGCCTTTAGTTGTTTATCGCTCACGGCCGTGAACGCGAGCTCCGTTCCCTTTCCTTTCTAATCACGACGTAATTGTCCAGTTGGAATATTATTGAAGATTTATGATAAAAACATCCTAAAGATTGATTATATACATCGTTTGACATGTTTCTACGAACTGCAATGGAACTTGTTTGACTTTTCATCTGGATTTTGTGCTTGCGCGTTGTGCATTTAACTAAACACGCAAACAAAATGGAGGAATTTGGACATAAATATGAACTTTATCAAACAAAATAAACTATTGTCTAACATGGAGACCTGGGAGTGCCATCAGATGAAGATCATCAAAGGTGATTCATTTTAACCCTATTTCAGACTTGTGACACCTCTACTTGGTTGGAAAATGGCTGTATGGTTTTCTGTGGCTAGGCGCTGACATATCATAATCGCATTGTGTGCTTTCGCTGTAAAGCCTTTTTGAAATGGGACACAGCGGATGGATTAAAAAGAAGTTAATCTTTAATCATACGTATGCACTTGTATCTTTCATCAATGTTTATGATGAGTATTTCTGTAATTTTATGTGGCTCTCTGCATTTTCACCAGATGTTTTGTTTGAGACAATGCATTTCTGAACATAAAGCAGCAATTACAAATGAGGTTTTTGGACATCAAGATGAACTTTATCGAACAAAGCACACATTTATTGTCTAACATGGAGTCCTGGGAGTGCCATCCGGTGAAGATCATCAAAGGTTAGTGATTCATTTTAACACTATTTCTGACTTTTGTAACACCTCTCCTTCTTTGGAAAATGGCTGTATTGTTTTCTGTGGCTAGGCACTGACCTAACATGGTGTGCTTTCTTCGTAAAGCCTTTTTGAAATCGGACACTGTGGCTGGATTAACAAGAAGCATATCTTCAAAATGGTGTTTAATACTTGTATGTTTGAGGAATTTTAATTATGAGTTTTCTGTTTTTTGAATTTGGTGCCCTGCAATTTCACTGGCTGTTGGCGAGGTGGGATGCTAGCGTCCCAAATGAACCCAGAGAGCTTAACTGCCTTGTTCAGGGGCAGACCGACTTGACTCTGACTGATGACGGTTCCAGCCGACTTGATGATACTGACGGACTTGACAGTTCAAGTAGTCCTTGGTTCTTACTTGACTTAGATTTGACTGATATTGTCGTCGACTCCTGTCTAGTGCCTCCTGCTGTTAAGAAGAAACTCATCCAGCTCATAGCTGAGTACCAGTCCATTGTTTCCAGGCACAAGTTGGTTTGTGGAAAAGCTACTGGGTGTCTTCATCACATTTGACTGAGTGATGAGAAACCCTTTCGGATGCCATACCGACGCCTTTCACCAAATCATTATGAGAAGCTCAAGCAAGCGTTGAATGAGATGGAAGCATGTGAAATCATAAGAATGTCCAGTAGTGAGTTCGCCTCACCCCTTGTCTGGAAGAAGTCTGGAGACCTAAGACTCTGTACTAATTTTCGTTTGCTCAATGCTCGCACCATCAAATATGCCCACCCACACCCTCCCTCACCCGGTTGACTTGCTGGCTGCTTTATGTTGAAATGCCTTTTTCTCAAAAATGACTTTGCCTCTGGCTACTACAATGTGGAAGTGCATGAGGATGACTGAGATTCACAGCTTTTACATCGCCATTTGGATTGTACAAACATATGCCACAGGGGTTGGTGCCAAACATCTTTGGGGATCAGAACTTTCTTTGCCTAATGTGCTACCTTGACAATGTCTTGGTCTATGCGCACACTGAAGCTCTGGCTATTCAGCGTATGGAAATGGTTTTTGAGTGTCCCAAGGCTCACAACCTGAAGTTGGCGTCATAAAAGTGTCACTTTATGCTGAGGTCTGTGAAGTTTTTGGGGCATATCATTCGTGCCATATCATTCTCAGAAGAAATTGCGGTCATTCCTTGGGATGGTAGTGTATTACCAACAGTTAATTGAAGGTTGCAAGACCATCGTAAAGCCTCTCTTTGGATTGACAACTGGGCACAAGGTTCCACTCTGGACAATGAAGCAACACTCTCCTGTCAGGAAGTTGACGGCTGCCGTCTGGACAGCAGAATGCAGGCAGGCTTTATTCCAGCTAAAGCAAGCCTTACTGGACCAGGTTTTGTTGGACCACCCCAACTTCGAAGAACCCTTTCTACTCTCGGTGCAGAGGCTGTGCTGTTCCAGGTACAGGAACGGGGAGCTACAGAGAGACCTATAGCCTTCACGAGCATGTCCCTCAGTTATGCGCAGTTTAGGTATCCTGTGCATGGGCTTGAGTCCTTTGTCATGAAATGGGATATCTGTGACAAGTTTCACCACTGGTAATAGGGGCAACTGTTCACGGTATGGAAGGATAATAATCCCTTGACATCAAATCCTGACCAAAGCGAAACTTGATGCTTGTGAAGAGAGATGGGTCGCCAAGCTGGTTTGACATCAAGTACATCGCTGGGCCAAAACATTTTGTTGCGGTTGTTTTGAGCAGAGAGTCCTTCGTACGACCCAGTGCATTCCATTGCCTGACAAGGGTTCCATACGAGAACTTGCTAGCTGAAGCTAATGCTGTGCGCACAGACATAGTGCAAGATGTGTTTCGCTGGTCCAACCACCAGTTTGACAAAGTCTCTGACACCAACAAGGTGGTCATGAGCTGCCAGGCTACTGTTGACCCCCCATTTGGTGCTTTATCAAGACAAGTTGCTGCTGTTCTTCATTCAGACAGGCACTAGGTGGGCTCACATGCAGGCTGTTATGCCATCAGAGCAGACCGATGTCGATGTCCTGCCATATGACCTACTGATGAGTAAACATTGTGATGACAACGTGATCACAAGCTGATGGGTTTTACACTGTATCGGCAAGATAGAACAGCAGCATCTGGTACGACAAGGGGTGGGGGTCTATGTATATTTGTAAACAACAGCCGGTGCACGATATCTAAGAAAGTCTCATGGTTTTGCTCGCCTGAGGTAGAGTACACTACAAGCTGTAGACCACACTATCTACCTAGAGAGTTGTCATCTATATTTTTTGCAACTGTCTACATACCACCACAGACAAATGCTGGCACTAAGAACGCCCTACGGAGCTGTGAGGGGAACGGCACCTCAATACCTCCAGGCTCTGATCAGGCCCTACACCCAAACAAGGGCACTGCGTTCATCCACCTCTGGCCTGCTCGCCTCCCTACCACTGAGGAAGTACAGTTCCCGCCTCAGCCCAGTCAAAACTGTTCGCTGCTCTGGCCCCCAATGGTGGAACAAACTCCCTCACGCAAAGCGGAGTCAATCACCACCTTCCGGAGACACCTGAAACCCCACCTCAAGGAATACCTAGATAGGCACCCCCCCTTAAAAGATTTGGATGCACTAATGCTGTTCCACTGGTGATAAGGTGAATGCACGTAAGTCGCTCTGGATAAGAGCGTCTGCTAAATTACTTAAATGTAATGTAAATGTAAATGAGGTGTACACCACCATGAGCAAACAGAAAAACGCTCATCCAGAGGCAGCGCTCCTAGTGACCAACAACTTTAATGCAGGGAAACTTAAATCCGTTGTACCAAATTTCCACCAGCATGTTAAATGTGTAACTCCAGACTACCTTTACTCCACACACAGAGACGCGTACAAAGCTCTCCCTCTCCTTCCATTTGGCAAATCTGACCATAATTCTATCCTCCTGACTCCTGCTCACAAGCCCAATTTAAAGCACGAAGCACCAATGACTCAATCAATAAAAAAAGTGGTCAGATGATGCAGATGCTATGCTACAGGACTGTTTTGCTAGCACAGACTGGAATATGTTCCAGGATTCTTCCGATGGCATTGAGGAGTACACCACATCAGTCACTGGCTTCGTCAATAAGTGCATCGATGACATCGTCCCCACAGTGACTGTACGAACATACCCCAACCAGAAGCCATGGATTACAGGAAACATCTGCATTGCTAAAGCATAGATTTACCGCTTTCAAGGAGCGGAACTCTAACTCGGAAGCTTATAAGAAATCTCGCTATTCACTCAGACGAACCATCAAACAGGCAAAGCGTCTATACAGGACTAACATTGAATCGTACTACACCTTCTCTGACACTCGTCGGATGTGGCAGGGCTTGCAAACTATTACAGACTACAAAGGGAAGCACAGCCGAGAGCTGCCCAGTGACACAAGCCTACCAGATGAGCTAAATTACTTCTATGCTCGCTTTGAGGCAGCATGCATGAGAGCATCAGCTGTACCGGACGACTGTGCAATCACTCTCTCTACAGCCGATGTGAGATAGACCAGCATGCGCTGACCAACTAGCAAGTGTCTTCACTGACATTTTCAACTTCTCCCTGTCTCAGTTTATAATACCATCATGTTTCAAGCAGACCACCATAGTCCCTGTGCCTAAGAACACTAAGGTAACCTGCCTAAATGACTACCGACCCGTAGCATTTACGTCTGTAGCCATGAAGTGCATTGAAAGGCTGGTCATTGCTCACATCAACACCATTATCCCAGTAACAAAGAAGGTTATCATGGACTTCAGGAAACAACAGAGGGTGCACCCCTCTATCTACATTGACGGGACTGCAATGGAAAAGGTGGAAAACTTCACGTTTGAAAGGGACCACCCACACATGCAGTGTGGTGAAGAAGGAGCAACAGAGCCTCTTCAACCTTAGGAGGCTAAAGAAAACACAAGGCTCTCCAGAGGGTAGTGTGGTCGGCCCAATGAATTACCGGTGGCAAACTACCCGCCCTCCAGGACACTTACAGCATCCGATGTCACAGGAAGGCCAAAAACATCAAGGACATCAACCACCCGAGCCAATGCCTGTTCACCCCGCTATCATCCAGAAGACGAGGTCAGTACAGGTGCATCAAAGCTGGCACCATGAACTGAAAAAACAGCTTCTATCTTAAGGACATCATACCCTTAAACAGCCATCACTAGCACATTAGAATCTGTTGGCTATTGGCATGAACTAGGAATCACTGGCCCTTCAAGGAATGGAACACTAGTCACTTTAAACTCTCTAGGGTAGGGGGCAGCATTCGGAATTTTGGATGAAAAGCATGCCCAAATTAAACGGCCTGCTACTCGGGCCCAGAAGATATGATATGCATACAACTAGTAGATTTGGATAGAAAACCCTCTAAAGTTTCCAAAACTGTTAAAATAGTGTCTGTGAGTATAACAGAACTGATTTAGGCGAAAACCTGAAGAAAAATCATTGTAGTTTTCTATTCAATTCCATTACAGTATCCATTGACTTAGGACTCCATTTGCAGTTCCTATATGCCTTCCACTAGATGTCAACAGTCTTTAGAAAACATTTCAGGCTTGTATTCTTATAAATGAGGGAGTAAGACCAGTCTGAACGAGTGGACCCTAACGTGACACCGAATTTTTTTCAGGCGCATGTGCATTTCTTGTTTACCTTTTATATTGACAATGTTATTGTCCGGTTGAAATATTATAGATCATTTAGGCTAAAAAACAACCTGAGGTTTGAATATAAACATTGTTTGACATGTTTCTGTGAACTTTACGGATACAATTTTGATTTTTTTTGTCTGATTGTTTTGACTGAGTTTGAGCCGGAGGTTTTTGGATATAAAGAGACTTCATGGAACAAAAGGAACATTTATTGAGTTAATGAATGTCTTCTGATTGCCACCATATGAAGATCATCAAAGGTAAGGGATTCATTTTATCTCTATTTCTGAGCATTTTATGAACATGACACTGTGGTTGGTTTAACAAGTTCATTTTTAAACCTATGTAAAATATGTTTTTTTCCCTGAATTTTTATAATGAGCATTTCTGTAATTGAATTTGGCACTCTGCAACCTCACTGGATGTTGGCCAGATGGGACGCTAGCACATACCCTAGAGAGGTTAATAGTGTTTACAAATCTGGCATTACTCATCTCATATGTATATACAGTTTTTTTCTATACTATTCTACTGTATCTTAGTCTGTTCTGCTCTGATATTTCTCGTCTATATGTACAGTGCCTTGCGAAAGTATTCGGCCTTTTGAACTAAAGCTTGGGAAATCTTTTTGTATCCAAATCCGGCTTTAAACTTCTTCACAACAGTATCTCGGACCTGCCTGGTGTGTTCCTTGTTCTTCATGATGCTCTCTGTGCTTTTAACGGACCTCTGAGACTATCACAGCGCAGGTGCATTTATACGGAGACTTGATTACACACAGGTGGATTGTAGTTATCATCATTAGTCATTTAGGTCAACATTGGATCATTCAAAGATCCTCACTGAACTTCTGGAGAGAGTTTGCTGCACTGAAAGTAAAGGGGCTGAATAATTTTGCACGCCCAATTTTTCAGTCTTTGATTTGTTAAAAAAGTTTGAAATATCCAATAAATGTCGTTCCACTTCATGATTGTGTCCCACTTGTTGTTGATTCTTCACAAAAAATACAGTTTTATATCTTTATGTTTGAAGCCTGAAATGTGGCAAAAAGTCGCAAAGTTCAAGGGGGCCGAATACTTTCGCAAGGCACTGTATATAGTAATAATTCATTCCTACTTAGATTTGTGTGTATTGGGTATATGTTGTGTAATTTGTTAGATATTACTGAACTGTTGGAGCTAGAAGCACAAGCATTTCTCTACATCCACAATAACATCTGCCAATCACGTGTATGTGACCAATAACATTAGATTTGATTTTAAACTATAGACTCACTCCAATTTACATACCACCCTAACAATTAACATACCACCCTAACAGATCCACAGATGATACAATCTCTATTCCACTCCACACTGCCCTTTCCCACCTGGACAGAAGGAACACCTACGTATGTGAGAGTGCTATTCATTGACTACAGCTCAGCATTCAACACCATAGAGCCCTCAAAGCTCATCACTAATCTAAGGACCCTGGGACTAAACACTTCCCTCTGCAACTGGATCCTGGACTTCCTGACGGGCCACCCCCAGGTGCTATGGTAGGTAACAACACATCGGTCATGCTTATCCTCAACACGGGGGCCCCTCAGGAGTGAGTGCTCAGTCCCCTCCTGTACTACCTGCTCACTCATGACAGCACGGGCAGGCACAAATCCAACACCATCATTAAGTTTGCAGATGACTCAACAGTGGTAGGCCTGATCACCCACAACGGCGAGACAGCCTATAGGGAGGAGGTCAGAGACCTGGCCGTGTTTCAGGCAGAGGTCCTGTTTTCGGGTCTAGGTATGAGCAGAATCAGGGGGAAGCGGTACAGGCAAGCAGCGTGTTGTCCTTTACTTGTTAGGGATAGGGGGCAGCATTTTCACTTTGGATGAATTGCGTGCCCATAGTGAACTGCATCCTACTCTGTCCTAGATTGCAAATAAATGCATAGTATTATTACTATTGGATAGAAAACACTCTGAAGTTTCTAAAACTGTTTGAATAATGTCTGTGAGTATAACAGAACTCATAGGGCAGGCAATCTTCCAAACAGGAAGTGGAAATTCTGAAGGCGGGTCTAATTTTAAGTCATCGCCTATTCACTTCCAAACAAGATATGGATCTGTTAGCACTTTCTACGCCTTCCACTAGATGTCAGCATTCAATAGAACGTGGAATGAACATCCTCGTGTGAATTTTGACCAAATGGGAGGGGAATGAGTCATTGTCCTGGCAGAATGCCATTTCCTGGTTGCGGAATTGTCTGTTCCATTTGTTGTGGAACTAGGACTCCTTGCAATGCATTCTGATTAAAGATCATCAAAGGTAAGGGAATATTTATGATGTAATTTCGTATTTCTGTTGACTCCAACATGGCGGAGAAATATATTTACGTCTTAGCGCCGTTTTAGATTATTGCATGGTATGCTTTTTTCGTAACGTTTTTAAAAAATCTGACCCAGCGGTTGCATTAAGAACCAGTGTATCTTTAGTTATATGTAAAACATGTATCTTTCGTCAATGTTTATGATGAGTATATATGTTATCTGATGTAGCTCTCTGTAATTACTCCTGATATTTTGGAGGCATTTCTGAACATGCCGTCAATGTAAACCGATATTTGGGAATATAAATATTCATATTATCGAACAAAACATAAATGTATTGTGTAACATGATGTCATATGAGTGTCATCTGAAGGTTAGTGATTCAATTTATCTCTAATTCTGCGTTTGTGACTCTATCTTTGTCTGGGGAAAATGGCTGTGTGTTTTTGTTGGATTTGGTGGTGATCTAAAATAAATATATGTTGTGTTTTCGCTGTAAAACATTTAAAAAATCAGACCCTCCCTAACCTGGATGACGCTAGGCGAATTGTGCATCGAATTGTGTTATTGGTTACGACAGAGCCTGGGCGCGAACCCAGAGTTGCTGGTGCGCAGCTAGCGCTGCAGTACAGTGCCCTTAACCGCTGTGCCACCGGGGAGGACTTGTTCATGTGTGAAAGTTAAATACAGTGGGGCAAAAAAGTATTTAGTCAGCCACCAATTGTGCAAGTTCTCCCACTTAAAAAGATGAGGGGCCTGTAATTTTCATCATAGGTACACTTTAGCTATGACAGACAAAATGAAAAAAGAAAATCCAGAATATCACAGTGTAGGATTTTTTATGAATTTATTTGCAAATAATGGTGGAAAATAAGTATTTGGTCAATAACAAAAGTTTATCTCAATACTTTGTTATATACCTTTTGTTGGAAATGACAGAGGTCAAACATTTTCTGTAAGTCTTCACAAGGTTTTCACACACTGTTGCTGGTATTTTTGCCCATTGCTCCATGCAGATCTCCTCCAGAGAAGGGATGTTTTGGGGCTGTTCCTGGGCAACACGGACTTTCAACTCCCTCCAAAGATTTTCTATGGGGTTGAGATCTGGAGACTGGCTAGGCCACTCCAGGACCTTGAAATGCTTCTTACGAAGCCACTCCTTCGTTGCCCGGGCGGTGTGTTTGGGATCATTGTCATGCTGAAAGACCCAGCCACGTTTCATCTTCAATGCCCTTGCTGATGGAAGGAGGTTTTCACTCAAAATCTCACGATACATGGCCCCATTCATTCTTTCCTTTACACGGATCAGTCGTCCTGGTCCCTTTGCAAGAAAAACAGCCCCAAAGCATGATGTTTCCACCCCCATGCTTCACAGTAGGTATGGTGTTCTTTGGATGCAACTCAGCATTCTTTGTCCTCCAAACAAAATGAGTTTAGTTTTTTCCAAAAAGTTCTATTTTTGTTTCATCTGACCATATGACATTTTCCAAATCTTCTTCTGGATCATCCAAATGCTCTCTAGCAAACTTCAGACGGGCCTGGACATGTACTGGCTTAAGCAGGGAGACACGTCTGGCACTGCAGGATTTGAGTCCCTGGCGGCATAGTGTGTTACTGATGGTAGGCTTTACATTTACATTTAAGTCATTTAGCAGACGCTCTTATCCAGAGCGACTTACAAATTGGTGCATTCACCTTATGACATCCAGTGGAACAGCCACTTTACAGTAGTGCATCTACATCTTTAGGGGGGTGAGAAGGATTACTTATCCTATCCTAGGTATTCCTTAAAGAGGTGGGGTTTCAGGTGTCTCCGGAAGGTGGTGATTGACTCCGCTGTCCTGGCGTCGTGAGGGAGTTTGTTCCACCATTGGGGGCCAGAGCAGCGAACAGTTTTGACTGGGCTGAGCCTGTACTTCCTCAGTGGTAGGGAGGCGAGCAGGCCAGAGGTGGATGAACGCAGTGCTCTTGTTTGGGTGTAGGGCCTGATCAGAGCCTGGAGGTACTGAGGTGCTGTTCCCCTCACAGCTCCGTAGGCAAGCACCATGGTCTTGTAGCGGATGCGAGCTTCAACTGGAAGCCAGTGGAGAGAGCGGAGGAGCGGGGTGACGTGAGAACTTGGGAAGGTTGTTACTTTGGTCCCAGCTCTCTGCAGGTCATTCACTAGGTCCCCCCGTGTGGTTCTGGGATTTTTGCTCACCGTTCTTGTGATCATTTTGACCCCACGGGGTGAGATCTTGCGTGGAGCCCCAGATCGAGGGAGAATATCAGTGGTCTTGTATGTCGTCTATTTCCTAATAATTGCTCCCACAGTTGATTTCTTCAAACCAAGCTGCTTACATATTGCATATTCAGTCTTCCCAGCCTGGTGCAGGTCTACAATTTTGTTTCTGGTGTCCTTTGACAGCTCTTTGGTCTTGGCCATAGTGGAGTTTGGAGTGTGACTGTTTGAGGTTGTGGACAGGTGTCTTTTATACTGATAACAAGTTCAAACAGGTGCCATTAATACAGGTAACGAGTGGAGGACAGAGGAGCCTCTTAAAGAAGAAGTTACAGGTCTGTGAGAGCCTGAAATCGTGCTTGTTTGTAGGTGACCAAATACGATTTTTCCACCATCATTTGCAAATAAGTTCATTAAAAAATCCTACAATGTGATTTTCTGGATTTTGTTCTTAATTTGAATTTTTTCAATTTCCTGCACCACCTTTTCAGCTGAATGGGGGTCCATTAGTGATAAGCTTAAGAAGTCAAACTTATCACTATAGGCTTTAGCTTGATGGGCTAACACATGTTGCCTTGGGGAGGGTTGTGTGTTTTTTTTATTGGGCAAGGGAGGGTAGTGCATTTTTGTTTCCTGGTTAACATTCGCTCTTTTGCAGATTTTACTATATATTTCTTCCATCCTAGCCAAATTTCCTCATCTGCTTGCAATGCGCCTTCCTTATATTAAGGTGTTTTGGTACTTCCCTTATGCACTACACTTTTCCGTATGCTGACTTTTACTGTACGACATTTCATTTTAGTTGACCAGTCTAACGGTCTATCCTGCCCTCTATACACCATTCAGTGACAATAGTGTTAGGTGGATCAGTTGTCCAGTTCTGCAATAGGCTAACTAGCAATCATACTACATATGAAACCATTAAAAGCTGCATTAATTTCCAATATGAACCAACAAGAACAAATAGGAATAGCTGATAGGCAATTGGGCGGTGGTGTAAAGTACTTGAGTAAAAATTATTTAAAGTACATCTTAAGCCTTGTGTTTTTTAAAATTATAACACTTTCAGTCATCATAATCATCAGGAGATGAAATGCAAAACAGACATTGGATCATGAACTCTGGGACTACTACATATCTATATGTATTTCAACGTAAAACATTTTTTAAATAATACTTCCTGTTGACCCGACCAAGTGACCTCTCACCTCTGATTGTGCTGTGCCCTCTATGTAGCCAATTTAGATGCGGGAGGGGTTCACCAACACAGCTGATATAACCTAGAGGATTTAGGGAGAAGGGGTGAGAGGAATGAAGTGAAGGAGAGAGATTGTTATTGAGATAATAAGGTAGTTAAAGAGACAGTGTTCAACAGGAATATGTGTGTGTGGCGTCACCTGGTGTCCACACTAAGTGGCTGCAGAGTACTTTATGTTGAAAAACATGCACAGACACACGAGGACAAACAATATAGCGTATTTATAGAAATAATGAAGTGTGTTACTATTCTCCATGGTTGGCCCAATTGCCTATTCTTTGAAGGTGGAAGGAGCCACAGTTATAATCCTGAGCCTGCTTATTGCGCAACACAATCTATCAATCAGATTGATACATGAGTGTGTAGGTGTGGGTTATAGGGTGTCTAATTGTTCTACATATGGGGTGACTTAAAATAGCCTGTTTTGTTCTTGTACAGATATCACACCCTTACCTAAACAGCACCCTCACCTGAGAAGTAGAAAAATCTAAAGGAGAGAAACTGGGAATTTAATAACTGCAGTTGACATAGCTAAGTAAATGGAAGAATACTCTTATTGAAATGTGGATGGCTCTTAAAACAGCTTTTGGTTGTGCATACATTAGTGTAGTCTATGATGTTGCGAGGGAACCGCACCCTCTTTGAAGAAGTAGGAGGTGAAGATAATCTGCACACGGATTGCCTCTCTTGATGTGCTGTTGGACCCCATCCTTGAAACATCCTGCAGAGCAGCAGACTTCTCATCTGGCACACGGCGGGGAGCTGCAGATCCCCTCCTGGTCCTCGTGTCTATCCTCATGAAGTTATGCAGGACACAGGTAGCCTTCACACAGCTAAATTCCTCCAGGAGGCAGTCCCAGATGGCCCTGGTCATTATTGTAGGCAATAATTTTGAAGGAATCTACAGTTACAAGGCATCTCTATCTGTAAGAATATAGAAGATAATGTCATTATTAGACTTTTACATCACCAGGTCATTGTGGATTACTAAAGTATTATATCCCTTATAACAAGTCATGAAAACATTGGATTTCTCGATGCATGTGCACACGTGCATGTGTACCATGTGACAATGGCAGGATCATATCAAGGATAGCATCACAAATGAATACATAAATACCACTTGAAGCTTGATGAGGAGTTGCACATTTGAGTCAGCTGTGCAGTGCAATAGCAAAAACAAAAATGTGCACCCCTTTGACTCCCCAGGACCAGGACTGAGAACCACTGCTCTTCATTAGGACCTCTTCATCTGCAGACAGGCTTTCACAGGTCTCTGTATCTGAGGACAGATAACCTCACGAGGTATTATACTCATTGTATTAATTATACTCAAATTAGAACACGCTGTATGTTATGTTACTATCATCTCCGTCCTCACTTCTAGGGACTGGAACTACACAAAAGTACCTGCCCTATCCAGAATAGCCTACTCTCTCACTTTGATAGTTGGGGCAGCTATCCTTTCACCCTCCTCCATCACTGTTAGCTAGCTACTTACAAATGCATTTGGAGTTTTTTTTACAGTGATAATAGCTAGCTAATATTAAGTTAGGTTGCTGGTGATATTTAATTCACTTAGCTAGCTATCGAAACAGCATGTAAAGTTGGCTAGATAGCTAGCTAGCTACGTTAGAAGCTCATTTGAGTTTGGAATTTTAAATGTGTTTACTTAACGTTACTTGAATAGGTTCTCCCAGAGCGTTTTAGAGCATATTACTACTTAACTATTTACCCATTTAATAGTCAGACCTTCATACAAACTTGTTTTTCTGAATTCTTGATGCACAATCGAACGTGCTGCCAGCACAACCACAAGTGAGCCACTCTGGGCGGCCTAAGCGACAGGCTGCAAATTTACCACAAGCTAGTGAACACGAGCCCTCCGAAACATGACCGCGCACCTGCCAGATTTAACTTGTGTTTTTTATTTGGTACATGGAAATATAACCTCAAAAGTAATTTTTATGTGTGTAAGGTATTTACGCACATGCTTGTATCTGTAACAAGTCAAATGGAAACACAACTTTGATGGGAAAAACTACAAGGGTCTCCCTTAGCCACTAGGCTAATTGCAGCTTTGGTCAATAAAAAAAAATGAAAAGCCAATAAATACAATTTTAGCAATACAAATTGTCGAGGATAGACTGTCTTTCATAGCCTACATGCCAAATTCGCACTTCAGCACAATTCTCGCATGCCTTGCATGAGACTGCTGTTTAGGAGAGGGCAAGGGAAAGAGGAGCCTGGGCCTAGTCCACTGTTGATCGTGAAGATCGAAGCCTTTTTCATTGAAGTAAAATAAAAGTTAGAGAAAAAAAAGTGCCAATAGTGAAAACCCTACAAGGGGAATATAATATGTTTTAATATTGTAGTGGAATATGAGAAGAACGTTGGCTCTGCCAAATACAGACGACTGTTATGTCTTTACTTTCATTAATCGGATATCTGTTATTTATTTAATCAACTAACTATGTTTAATTGTTACCCAATTCAATTAATCATGTAACAATTAACTCATTAGCAATCTGGGGCACCATGGAAGAGGTTGTTTAACCTCTCTAGGGTATGTGGGATGCTAGCGTCCCATCTGGCCAACATCCAGTGAGATTGCAGAGCGCCAAATTCAAATACAGAAATGCTCATTATAGAAATGCAGAAAACAAAACATAGTTTACATAGGCTTAAAGATTAACTTCTTGTTATTCCAACCATGGTGTTAGATTTATAAAATGCTTTTCGGCGAAAGCATACCTATCCCAGAACATACCTAGCCCAGAACATAGCCCAGTTGACAAATTATTACAAACAGTTACCAGCCAAGCAGAAGCGTTACAAAACTCAGAAATATAGATAAAATGAATCCCTTACCTTTGATCTTCATATGGTGGCAATCAGAAGACATCAATTTACTCAATAAATGTTCCTTTTGTTCGATGAAGTCTATTTATATCCAAAAACCTCAGTTTTGTTAGCACGTTTTCTTCAGTAATCCACAGGCTCGAATTCAGTCAAAACAATCAGACAAAAAAATCCAAATTGTATCCGTAGAGGTAATAGAATCATGTCAAACAATGTTTATATTCGATCCTCAGGTTGTTTCTTAGCCTAAATGATCTATAATATTTCAACCGGACAATAACGTTGTCAATATAAAAGGTAAACAAGAAATGCACATGCGCCTGAAAAAACTCTGTGTCACGTTAGAGTCTACAAGTTCAGACTAATCTTACTCCCTAATTTATAAGAATACAAGCCTGAAACGATTTCTAAAGACTGTTGACATCTATTGGAAGGCATATGAACTGTAAATGGAGTCCTAAGTCAATGGATACTGTAATGGCATTGAATAGAAAACTACAAAACCCCCCCAAAAAACTACTTCCTGAATGGATTTTTCTCAGGTTTTCGCCTGCTAAATCAGCTCTGTTATACTCACATACACAATTTTAACAGTTTTGGAAACTTTAGAGTGTTTTCTATCCAAATCTACCAGCTTCATGCATATCATATCTCCTGGGCCCGAGTAGCAGGCCTTTTAATTTGTGCATGCTTTTCATCCAAAATTCTGAATGCTGCCCCCTACCCTAGAGAGTTTAACAACACCACTGAAAATATCAGAAAAGAAGGTCAAAGCGTCTATGACAGAGGGGATCAAGAAGATTCTATATCAATTAACAGAGTCATGAAGGAAGGCTTGCTCAATAAAGTTTGTTAGCAAGCGTCTATGAAAAATTCGGACAGGTCGTTTAACCTGTTATGGCTGCAATCCCGATATCAGGATCGATATGACAACTAGTGAAAATAGAGGGCGCCAAATTCAAAACACAGAAATCTAATAATTACAATTCCTAAAACATACTTGTGTCTTATA
Organism: Oncorhynchus keta; assembly: GCF_023373465.1. Classification (NCBI taxonomy): domain Eukaryota; kingdom Metazoa; phylum Chordata; class Actinopteri; order Salmoniformes; family Salmonidae; genus Oncorhynchus; species Oncorhynchus keta. The sequence goes on from NC_068422.1 coordinate 35,542,056, forward strand.
TCATTTTAAAGCTATTCTCGTTGTTAATCCTACCAAAGTGTCCGATTTCAAATAGGCTTTTCAGCGAAAGCACTACAAACAATTATGTTTGGTCTCCACCAAACCACAATAAGCACAGCCATTTTCCAGCAAAATATAGCATTCACAAAAAACAGAAATAAAGATAAAATTAATCACTAACCTTGAATTATCTTCATCGGATTACACCCATAGAACTTCATGTTACACAATACATGCATGTTTTGTTTGATAAAGTTCATATTTATATAAAAAAAATCTGAGTTTACATTAGCACGTTATATTCACTAGTTCCAAAAACATCAATTGATTTTGCATAGCCACATCGTTTCAACAGAAATTCTCATCATAAATGTAGATGATAATACAAGTTATACACATGGAATTATAGATATACCTCTCCTTAATGCAACCGCTGTGTCAGATTTAAAAAAAAGTTTACAGAGAAAGCAACCCATGCAATAATCTGAGAGGGAGCTCAGAACATTAGCCAAATTAGCCGCCATGTTGGAGTCAACAGAAACCAGCAAATACATGATAAATGTTTCCTTACCTTTGATGAACTTCATCAGAATGCAGTCCTACAAATCCCAGGTCCACAATAAATGCTTGAATTGTTCGAAAATGTCCGTTATTTATGCCCAATTACTTTGGTTAGCGCGTTTGGTAAACAATTCCAAAGTCACAAAGCGCGTCCACTATAACGTGACAATGTCCAAAGGTTCGGTAACAGTCAGTAGAAACATGTCAAACGATGTACTGAATCAATCTTTAGAATCTTGTTTACATATATCTTGAATAACGTTCCAACTGGAGAATTAGAGTGACTTCAGATGAGCGATGGAACGCAGGTCCTTCATCTGTGAACGCGCCTGGTGAAAGCATGGTCCACTCATGGCTGTGGTGACTATTTCCTGTGTCAATCGACCCACCTTGACATTAGCGTCATCAGACAAAGTTTTATTGACTGCTGACATCTAGTGGAAGGCGTAGGAAGTGAAAACTCATCCATATAATAATAATATAATATATGCCATTTAGCAGACGCTTTTATCCAAAGCGACTTACAGTCATGTGTGCATACATTCTACGTATGGGTGGTCCCGGGAATCGAACCCACTACCCTGGCGTTACAAGTGCCATGCTCTACCAACTGAGCTACAGAAGGACCACATATCTCGCTGTAATTTCAATGAGACCTTGGTTGAAAATCTGCCACCTCCAGAAAAAAAACAGGAAGTGGAATTTCTCAGGTTTTTGCCTGCTATATGAGTTCTGTTATACTCACAGACATAATTCAAACAGTTTTAGAAACTTCAGAGTTGTTTCTGTCCAATACTAATAATAATATGCAAATATTCGCAACTATGACTGAGAAGCAGGCCGTTTGATATGGGCACCTTTCATCCAAGCTACTCAATACTGCCCCTGCAGCCATAAAAAGTTAACTGAGCAGCCATTACGAACCCAGGCTGTAAAACAGTGATCACAAAGGTCATTACAGAAAACACCAGACTGATACCTATCAGTATTATTTGTGAGGATAACATAAAGGAGAGTAGCCTTTTCTGGGTTTTTGGAGTCATACCTTGTATGATTGGTAATGATCTGAGAAAGATTTAGGGACTCCCATTGCTTTTGGACTTGGTCAGGTTGTTTAATTCAGAATTAGTGTAATGGGCCAGGAGAGAGCTTAGGGCAGGTAGGGTACAGGCCGGTGCTGATGATGGACGATAACACCCAGCAACAGTCAATAAAGAGCTATGTGAAACCTTAAAACCAGCTAATCAAATTGTTTTGGGACAGACTTGGTAGAGATAACAGAGTACTGAAGGTCTTTCTCGTTAAAGATTGCCGCTCTACCACCTTTGAAGATCTGTCTTGCCAAAAAAGGTTATAACCAGAAAGGTTAAAATCAGTATTCAAATCACTCTTGCTTATCCACATGTCAGTAAGACCAACATATCTGGATTGGAGTTGTGAACCTACTCTTTCAATTGAATAATTTTAGGTAATAAGCTTCAGGCTTATGTGAGAGCAGAAATCCATGAAGCAGAAATCAGAGCACAAGTCAGAATTGGGGCTAGCAATAGTTGATGGGCCAGGGTGTACATGCACATTTCCAGATATCATCAGCAGTAATACAATCAGGACACGGCAGAGGACAGGGAGATCTCTCGTCATGATTTTGTATGACATTTGAATGTGCATGGGATGGTAACAATCATATTGTACAGCAATTTCATCAGGTAACATGAATACAAAGCCGGCAAGAGGTGGTTAGAATAGAATGGGAGGCCAAAGTCTGTGTAACTAATAGAGAGTCAGAATCAAATAAAAGCGACCGAAAAAAAAGCTTGTTTGAAAACCATGGTAAAATTGTCTTAAGTTTTGACATTCGCCAAACATTTGGGCCATCAAACATCAAAAGCTTGTGAACAATTTCCTGAGAGGTGGATATTCCAGGGTCCTCAACTGTAGTGTATGATATACCATTTTCTAGCTCTGAGTCTCTACTTTAATCCAATGTAAAAAAATATATCAAGAAAAGATTGAATTGAGACATATATTTTATATAATTATAAATATGGCATCAAAATGTTGAAAATGTTGAAAATATCATTCCCCCCTAGCTGAACATTGTCTGCAACCGGCAACAAAGTAATTAAACAGACAACGAGAAAAATGTAATCTGTGGTAGTTGGAGAACCCGCAATCTTCTGGCCCGTAGCCCTGCGTGGCATCAACTGTGCCACAAAGTATTCTGAAATGGCAAAGTTAATATCCACATTTACAAACACAGGGTCACTACAGTTTTTGTTATTCGTTGTCTTAAACATTATTTTGAGTAAGTTCTATGAGGGGGGAAGGTGTTCAATTTATTTTACATTACAAGGGCATGGTCATGTGAAAGTATTTTCAAGCTGGGGAGAGGGATGCATTTGTTTTTATGACACCTTGAGTTGGACCAGTGTTAGTACAGGTTTTCAGTGAATTTATGTAAATCCTGCAGCGCTGAAACTTCTAGAGCAAGGCTTGTTGATTTAAATCGGGTGGATATCCTTCTCTTGACACACTTGTTGAATTATGTAGGAGAACATGACAACAACAGTATTGAATAATTAATGAAGCAGTTTAGACAGGGCAGGTGAGCAGAGTTTATGATCAGAGGTAAGCCTACACAGAGGACTTTTCTGGTGGTTGCAGCCATGTTCAGCCTCTTTATGTTAATTTATTAAATGTATGCAATTACACCTAGAGTATACAGTGCCTTGCGAAAGTATTCGGCCCCCTTGAACTTTGCGACCTTTTGCCACATTTCAGGCTTCAAACATAAATATATAAAACTGTATTTTTTGGTGAAGAATCAACAACAAGTGGGACACAATCATGAAGTGGAACGACATTTATTGGATATTTCAAACTTTTTTAACAAATCAAAAACTGAAAAATTGGGCGTGCAAAATTATTCAGCCCCCTTAAGTTAATACTCTGTAGCGCCACCTTTTGCTGCGATTACAGCTGTAAGTTGCTTGGGGTATGTCTCTATCAGTTTTGCACATCGAGAGACTGACATTTTTTCCCATTCCTCCTTGCAAAACAGCTCGAGCTCAGTGAGGTTGGATGGAGAGCATTTGTGAACAGCAGTTTTCAGTTCTTTCCACAGATTCTCGATTGGATTCAGGTCTGGACTTTGACTTGGCCATTCTAACACCTGGATATGTTTATTTTTGAACCATTCCATTGTAGATTTTGCTTTATGTTTTGGATCATTGTGTTGTTGGAAGACAAATCTCCGTCCCAGTCTCAGGTCTTTTGCAGACTCCATCAGGTTTTCTTCCAGAATGGTCCTGTATTTGGCTCCATCCATCTTCCCATCAATTTTAACCATCTTCCCTGTCCCTGCTGAAGAAAAGCAGGCCCAAACCATGATGCTGCCACCACCATGTTTGACAGTGGGGATAGTGTGTTCAGGGTGATGAGCTGTGTTGCTTTTACGCCAAACATAACATTTTGCATTGTTGCCAAAAAGTACAATTTTGGTTTCATCTGACCAGAGCACCTTCTTCCACATTTTGGTGTGTCTCCCAGGTGGCTTGTGGCAAACTTTAAACAACACTTTTTATGGATATCTTTAAGAAATGGCTTTCTTCTTGCCACTCTTCCATAAAGGCCAGATTTGTGCAATATATGACTAATTGTTGTCCTATGGACAGAGTCTCCCACCTCAGCTGTAGATCTCTGCAGTTCATCCAGAGTGATCATGGGCCTATTGGCTGCATCTCTGATCAGTCTTCTCCTTGTATGAGCTGAAAGTTTAGAGGGACGGCCAGGTCTTGGTAGATTTGCAGTGGTCTGATACTCCTTCCATTTCAATATTATAGCTTGTACAGTGCTCTTTGGGATGTTTAATCCTTGGGAAATCTTTTTGTATCCAAATCCGGCTTTACACTTCTTCACAACAGTATCTCGGACCTGCCTGGTGTGTTCCTTGTTCTTCATGATGCTCTCTGCGCTTTTAACGGACCTCTGAGACGATCACAGTGCAGGTGCATTTATAGAGACTTGATTACACACAGGTGGATTTTATTTATCATCATTAGTCATTTAGGTCAACATTGGATCATTCAGAGATCCTCACTGAACTTCTGGAGAGAGTTTGCTGCACTGAAAGTAAAGGGGCTGAAAAATTTTGCACGCCCAATTTTTCAGTTTTTGATTTGTTAAAAAAGTTTGAAATATCCAATAAATGTCGTTCCACTTCATGATTGTGTCCCACTTGTTGTTGATTCTTCACCAAAAAATACAGTTTTATATCTTTATGTTTGAAGCCTGAAATGTGGCAAAAGGTCGCAAAGTTCAAGGGGGCCGAATACTTTCGCAAGGCACTGTATATGCAAAGGGTACATAAAATATTTTATATTTTAGCACAAAATATTTTAAAAATATCTGATATACTAAGAATATGTATACATGAGAATATTATATAAAACGTGCAATTTGATAAGAAATTGAATACCTCTATTCCCACCAAAATGACTGAACTCCATTAATTTGTTGTCCATGCCATTACAATGTTTTATGTGCTATAATTCAGTCAGTATCTTTATCCATTGTCCAAATGTTGCATTCATCAGAATTGTATTTTTAACCTTTTAACAATTTCTTTGAGAAACCGTTGTTACATGGATAGGGTTGGGAGACTGGGTGCTTTGGCGAATAGCCTAACTATGGATAATGCCTTTCAAGCACGATAGAGAAATAAGGCACAGCTTAGCTTCAAGGGGAGCAGCTGCTTTAAACGTGCGTGAACTTCTAAAACTGGCAAGGGAGAGACTGGAGCGGTACACAATCACTCTCCTATAGCACTGTTCTCCTTCAAAACTGAATGTAAAGTAAAAATAAATAAATACTTTGAAGTACTACTTAAATATTTTTGTTTGGCTATCTGTATTTTACTTTACTATTTATATTTTTTACAACTTTTACTTGTACTCCACTTCAATGTCCACTACAGTCCAAAAGTTTTAGAACTCATTCAATTTTTTTTTTTTTACTTTTACTATTTTCTACATTGTTAAATAATAGTGAAGACATCAACACTTTGAAATAACACATGTGGAATCATGTAGTAAACAAACGTTTTTAAACAAATCAAATATATTTTATATTCTTCAAATAGCTTTCCTGTCTGGGATTTATTTAGAATTCAAGGCACACTTAACCAGCATGGCAACCACAGCATTCTGCAGCGATATGGCATTCCATCTGGTTTGGGCTTAGTGGGGCTATCATTTGTTTTTAAAGGACAATGACCCAACACACCTTCAGGCTGTGTTAAGGGCTATTTTACCAACAAGGAGAGTGATGGATTGCTGCATCAGATGACCTGTCCTCCACAATCCCCGGACTTCAACCAAATTTACATGGTTTGGGATGAGTTGGACCGCAGAGTGAAGAAAAAGCAGCCAACAAGTGCTCAGCATATGTGGGAACTCCTTCAAGACTGTTGGAAAAGCATTCCAGGTGAAGTTGGTTGAGAGAATTCTAAGAGTGTGTTAAGCTGTCATCAAGTTAAAGGGTGTCTATTTTGAAGAATCTCAAATATAAAATATATTTTGATTTGTTTAACAATTTTTTGGTTACTACATGATTCCCTATGTGTTATTTTATAGTTTTGATGTCTTTACTATTATTCTACAATGTAGAAAATAGTAAAAATAAATAGAAATCCTTGAATGAGTAGGTGTTTTAAAACTTTTGACCAGTAGTGTACTTTTTACTACATACATTTTCCTTGACACACAGGAAATGGTGAAATTCACACATCAAAATAACACTCCTGGTCATTCCAACTGCCTCTGATCTGGCAGACTCACTAAACACAAACTCCTCGGTTGTAAATTATGTTTGGTCGGAGTGTGCTCCTGGCTATCAGTAAATTATAAAAAAAAGAATCATGCCTTCTGGTTTGCTTAATTTGAAAATATTTATATTTTTACATTCATTTTAATAATTAAGTATATTTTAGCAATTACATTTACTTTTGATAAATATATTTAAAACCCAATACTTTAGACTTTTATTCAAGTTGTATTTTACTGAGTGACTTTCACTTGAGTCGTTTTTTTTTAAGGAATGACAATTGTGTACCTTTTCCACCCCTGAACGTATGGCTTTTTTTTTAGAGACACGCTCCTGGTCACCCATCTTTCAGAGCACTTAAACACAAACACAAACAAACACACACACACCTTAGAATATTTTCTTCCCCCTCCACATCTGTCTATTGTTTGTATGAAAGATAACAATTTCAAGGCGATGAATAACAAGTGGTAAAACAGAAATGGTGGAACAGTGTTGGGGAAGTAAACTGAAATTCCAATTCACGTTTAATGGCTAGAGAGAGAGTCATGCAGAGTACACCCTCAACTCCAAGATAATGGTAATATAAAAAGACTCACAACATACAGAAGGGTAGAGAGAGAGAGATGTGGGAGCAATGGGAGAGAGAGAAGGGGAGGGAGAGTATTTACCAGAGAGGCACCAGCAGCAAAGGGATTTCAAGAGGGGTGGTCTGAGGAGGACAGGTGAAGAGGGGTCGGTTGAGCCTGGTTAAATCTGCTCTTATTACTGTGTGTGCTAACACTTAGCTCTTAACAGGCTCTCCCTAATGAGATGGCTATGGGAGAGATCTGGGTAGCCAAACAGATCGATGGGAACTGCTCTGTACATGCTAAACTGCACCCTGCCTATAATGAAGGACTGTCTCCCTTGGGGTGGACAGAGAGAGCGGGGAGGGAGGTTTGCAGGGACAGAGAGAAACAGTGTGCAACTGCAAGCCTACAAAGTCTGACAGCCCAGAAAATAGTATTTTCACTCAAATTGCTTGTATAACTCATGCATTGTTTAGAGAACCTTGAAACATACCCTGTTACATTTTCTCAGACGCAGAGAACATGAAGATTACCTTTGAAAGACTCAATGGCCACAATACAGTAATTCGATACAGTAAAATAATAATAATGTATTTTTTTGTGTGAGAATATACTATTCTAGATAGTATATTCATGTTAATTCTCTTTTCATATAATATCCAGCACTTCCATCATCCTGTCAGGTTGTATCACAGCCTGGTACAGCAACTGCACCGTCCTCAACTTTAGGGCTCTCCAGAGGGTGTTGCGGTCAGCCCAACGCATCACCGGGAGCACACTGTCTGCCCTTCAGGACATCTACAGCACCCGGTGTCACAGGAAGGCCAAGAAGAGCATCAAGGACCTCAGCCATCCAAGTCACGGCTTGTTCACCCCACTATCATCCAGAAGGCAGGGTTAGTACATGTGCATAAAACTGGGACCGAGAGCCTGAAAAAACGCTTCTATTTCAACGTCAACAGTGAAGAGGTGACTCCGGGACACCGAGTTGCAAAGACAAAGCCATATCTCAGACTGGTCAATAAAAATAAAAGATTAAGATGGGCAAAAGAACACAGACACTGGACAGAGGAAGATTGGAAAAAAGTGTTATGGGGAGACGGATGTAAGTTTAAGTGGTTTGAATCACAAAGAAAAACACTTGTGAGATGCAGAAAAAATGAAAAGATAGGGAGGAGTGCTTGACGCCGTCTGTCAAGCATGGTGGAGACAATATGATGGTCTGGGGGTGCTTTGGTGGTGGTAAAGTGGAAGATTTGTACAGGGTAAATGGGATCTTGAAGAAGGAAGGCTATCACTCCATTTTTCTACGCCATGCCAAACCCTGTGGACGGCGGTTAATTGGAGCCATTTTCCTCCTACAACAGGATAATGATCCAAAGAACAGCTCCAAACTATTTAGGGAAGAAGCAGTCAGTTGGTATTCTGTCTATAATGGAGTGGCCAGCACAGTCACAGGATCTCAACCCTATTGTTGATGTTGTGGGAGCAGCTTGACTATATGGTACATCAGAAGTGCCCATCAAGCCAATCCAACTTGTGGAGGTGCTTCAGGAAGCATGGGGTGAATTCTCTTCAGGTTACCTCAACAAATTGACAACTGGAATGCCAAAGGTCTGGCTGTATTAGCTGCAAATGGAGGATTCTTTGACGTAAGCAAAGTTTGAAGGACAATTATTATTTCAATTGAAAATCATTATTTATAAACTTGTCAACATCTTGACAATATTTCCGATTCATTTTGCAACTCATTTTACATATGTTTTCATGAAAAACAAGGACATTTCTAGGTGACACTGAACTTTTGAAAGGTAGTGTACATTTTCTTTTATTTTTTTCACCTTTTATTTAACCAGGTAGGCCACTAGAGAACAAGTTCTCATTTACAACTGCGACCTGGCCAAGATAAAGTAAAGCAGTGTGACAAAAACAACATGGGATAAACAAACATACAGTCAATAACCCAATAGAAAAATCCGTATACAGTGTGTGCAAATGAAGTAAGGAGGAAAGGCAATTTAGCACTTTACGCTGGAGTGATAGATGTGGAAATGAGGATGTGCGAGAAGAAATACTGGTGTGCAAAAGGGGATGAGGTAGTTGGTTGGAAGGGCTATCACAGATGGGCTGTGTACAGCTGCAGTGATAGGTAGGCTGCTCTGACAGTTGATGCTTAAAGTTAGTGAGGGAGATAAGTCTCCAACTTCAGTGATTTTTGCAATTTGTTCCAGTCATTGGCAGCAGAGAACTGGAAGGAAAGGTGGCCAAAAGGGGTGTTGGCTTTGGGGATGACCAGTGAAATATACCTGCTGGAGCGCACGCTAAGTACGGGTGGGTGTTGCTATGGTGACCAGTGAGCTGAGATAAGGTGGAGCTTTACCTAGCAACGACTTATAGATGACCTGGAGCCAGTGGGTTCGGCAACGAATATGTAGCGAGGACCAGCCAACGAGAGCATACAAGTTGCCGTTGTGGGTAGTATATGAGGCTTTGGTGACAAAAAGGATGGCACTGTGATAGACTGCATCCAATTTGCTGAGTAGAGTGTTGGAGACTATTTTGTAAATGACATCGCCAAAGTCAAGGGTCGGTAGGATAGTCCGTTTTACGAGGGTATGTTTGGCAGCATGAGTGAATGAGGCTTTGTTGTGAAATAGGAAGCAGATTCTAGATTTAATTTTGGATTAAAGATGCTTAATGTGAGTCTGGAAGGAGAGTTTACAGTCTAGCCAGACACCTAGGTATTTATAGCTGTCCACATATTCTAAGTCAGAACCGTCCAGAGTAGTGATGCTAGTTGGGCGGGCAGGTGCGGGCAGCGATCGGATTAAGAACATGCATTTTCCTAGCATTTAAGAGCAGTTGGAGGCCACGGAAGGAGTGTTGTATGGCGTTGATGCTCGTTTGGAGGTTTGTTAACTTGTTAGGGCCGTGGTTCCGAGGTGGGAACATCAATCAGCGGAAATTTCAAGTGCGCCACGTATAGTTTTTGATAAAACTCAAACTTTCATTAAAATGCACATACAATGTACTGAATTAAAGCTACACTCGTTGTGAATCTAGCTACCGATTCAGATTTGTAAAATGCTTTTCGGCGAAAGCATGAGAAGCTATTATCTGATAGCATACACCCCCCAAAGTACTGCAACGCTACTTAAAACGTCAGATTTTGCGTTACCCGGCGCTACCCAAATCGCTGAAATAAAATATAAAACATTCATTACCGTTGATGAGCTTCTTTCTTGGCACTCCTATATATCCCATAAACATCCCAGTTGGGTCTTTTTCCCGATTAAATCCGTCATTGTATAGCCAAAATGTCATTTTCTGAAGACCGGTCTGATCCAGGAATATTCCGTTTTCCAAGACGCAACGTCACTTTTTAAAATGACAAAAGGTGCCTATATACTTTTACAAAACACTTCAAACTACTTTCTAAACCAACTTTAGGTATTAATAATCTTTCCCATTTTAATAACTTCCTGTTGACAAACTGAAACAGGAAAGGGTAAAACGTAATAGAACCAAGGATTAAGTCTGCTCAAAATGCCAGCACTGGTGACATCGTGTGGAAGCTGTAGGCGTTTACATTACTGCTTCATGTATTTGCGTTCGTCTTCAACAATACATTGACTGGCGGAGTAATATATTTTTTGTGTTTTTGAAGAACAGTTTTTCGAGGGATTTTTACTGCTAAACACGTTGTGTTATAACCACAGACACGATTTAACCAGTTTTAGAGACTTCAGAGTGTTTTCTATACACACATACTTATCATTTGCATATACTATATTCCAAACATGAGTAGCAGGACTTTGAAATGTTGCACGATTTTTTACTGCGAAAATTCGCAGCTTCCTTAAGTTAACAGTGTCCAAATAAGGGCCAGATGTATACAGAATGGTGTCGTCTGCATAGAGGTGGATCAAAGAATCACCCGCAGCAAGAGCGACATCATTGATATTTCCACAGAAAATAAAGAAAAGAAAGAGTCGGCCCGAGAATTTAACCCTGTGGCACCCCCATAAATACTGCCAGAGGTCACTGCCGGACAATACTGCCGGACAACAGGCCCACCGATTTGACACAGTGAACTCTATCTGAGAAGTATTTAGTGAACCAGGCGAGGGAGTGATTAGAGAAACCAAGGCTGTTGAGTCTGCCAATAAGAATGTGGTAATTGACAAAGTCAAAAGCCTTGGCCAGGTTGATGAAGACAGCTGCACAGTACTATCTTTTATCAATGGCGGTTATGATATCGTTTAGTACCTTGAGCGTGGCTGAGGTACACCCGTAACCAGCTCGGAAACCAGATTGCATAGCAGAGAAGGTACGGTGGGATTCAAAATGGTCGGTGATCTGTTTGTTCACTTGGCTTTTGAAAACTATAGAAAGGCAGGGCAGGATGTAAATAGGTCTGTAACAGTTTGAGTCAACAGTGTCTCCCCCTTAGAAGAGGGCGATGACTGTTGCCGCTTCCAATCTTTAGGAATCTCAGACGAAAGAGAGGTAGAACAGACTAGTAATAGGGGTTGCAACAGTGGCTCTAGATCATTTTAGGAAGGGAGGGTCCAGGTTGTGCAGCTCTTTCAGAACATCAGCTGTCTGGATTTGGGTGAAGCACAAGCGGGGGGTGCAGTGCAGTGGGCAGCTGGGAGGTGGTACTCTTATTCTCCATTGAATTTACAGTGTCACAAAACCCTTTGGAATTAGTGCTGCAGGATGCAAATTTCTGTTTGAAAAGCTAGCCTTTCCTTTCCTAGCTGACTGTGTGTATTGGTTCCTGACTTCCCTGAAAAGTTGCATATCGCAGGGACTATTCGAAGCTAGTGCAGTACGCCACAGGGTGTTTTTGTGCTGGTCAGGGGCAGTCAAGCCAAGGAGTGAACCAAGGGCTTTATCTGTTCTCAGTTCTACATTTTTTGAAAGGGGCATGCTTATTTAAGATGGTGAGGAAATTACTTTTAAAGAACAACCAGGCATCCTCTTCTGATGTGATGAGGTCAATATCCTTCCAGGATACCCGGGCCAGGTCGATTAGAAAGGCCTGCTTTAGGGAGCGCTTAACAGTGATGAGGGGTGGTCGTTTGACCGCAGACCCATAACGGACGCAGGCAATGAGGCACTGATCGTTGAGATCCTGGTTGAAAACAGCAGAAGTGGATTTAGAGGGCAAGTTGGTCAGGATGATATCTATGAGCATGCCCATGTTTACGGATTTGTGTTTGTACCTGGTAGGTTCCCTGATAATTTGTGTGAGATTGAGAGCATCTAGCTTAGATTGTAGGACAGCCAGGGTGTTACACATATCCCAATGTAGGTCACCTAGCAGTACGAACTCTGGTGATAGATGGGGGGCAATTAATTAACACACAGTGCCTTTGGAAAGTATTCAGACTCCTTGGCTTTTTCCACATTTTGTTGTTACAACGTTACTCAGAAATGTTTTAAAAAAAAATGTTATTCTTCCCCTTATCAATCTACATACAATACCCCATAATGACAAAGCAAATAAAAGGTTTTTAGAAATTTGAGCAAATGTATTAAAAATAAAAAACTGAAATTGTACATTTACATAAGTGTTCAGACCCTTTAATCAGTACTTTGTTGAAGCACATTTGGCAGCAGTTACAGCCTTGAGTCTTCATGGGTATGACACTACAAGCTTGACACACCTGTATTTGCAGAGTTTCTCTCATTCTTCTCTGCAGATCCTCTCAACCTCTGTCAGGTTGGATATGGAGCATTACCACACAGGTATTTTGAGGTCACTCGATTGTGTTCAAGTCCAGGCTCTGGCTGGGCAACTCAAGGACATTCAAGAGGCTTGTCCCGAAGCCACTCCTGTGTTGTTTTGGCTGTGTGCTTGGGGTCGTTGTCCTGTTGCAAGGTGAACCTTCACCCCTGTCTGAGGTCCTGAGTGCTCTGGGACAGGTTTTCATCAAGGATCTCTCTGTACTTTGCTCCGTTCATCTTTGCCTCAATCCTGACCAGTCTCACAGTACCTGCCTTTGAAAAACATCCCCACAGCATGATGCTGCCACCACCATGCTTCACCATAGGGATGGTGCCAGGTATCCTCCAGACGTGACGCTTGGCATTCAGGCCAAAGAGTGTAATCTTGGTTTCATCAGATCAGACCGTGCTTCTACCCCTGCATTGTTTGCTGTTTGGGGTTTTAGGCTGGGTTTCTGTATAGCACTGAGATATCAGCTGATGTAAGAAGGGCTATATAAATACATTTGATTTGGCAAACTCCAAGAGGGCTGTCATGTGCCTTTTACTGAGGAGTGGCTTCCGTCTGGCCACTACCATAAAGGCCTGATTGGTGGACTGCTGCAGAGATGGTTGTCCTTCTGGAAGGTTTTTCCTTCTCCACAGAGGAACTCTGGAGCTCTGTCAGTGACCATCAGGTTCTTGCTCACCTCCCTGACCAAGGCCCTTCTTCCACGATTGCTCAGTTTGGCCGGGCGGCCAGCTCTAGGAAAATTCTTGGTGGTTCCACACTTCTTCCATGTGAATGATGGAGGTCACTGTGTTCTTGGGGACCTTCAATGCTGCAGATATTTTTTGGTACCCTTCCCCAGATCTGTGCCACACAATCCTGTCTCAGAACTCTACGGACAATTCCTTCGACCTCGTGGCTTGGTTTTTGCTCTGACATGCACTGTTAATTGTTGGACCTTATATAGACAAGTGTCTGCTTTTCCAAATAATGTCCAATCAATTGAATTTACCACAGGTGGACTCCAATCAAGTTGTAGAAACATCTCAAGGATGATCAATGGAAACAGGATGCACCTGAGTTCAATTTCAAGTCTCATAGCAATGGGTCTTGCATAAATAAAGTATTTCTGTTTTTTATTTGTAATACATTTTCAACAATGCCTAAAAACCTGGTTTTGCTTTGTCGCTATGGGGTATTGTGTGTAGATTGCTGAGGAACATTTTTTATTTAATCAATTTTAGAATAAGGCTGGAACGTAACAAAATGTGGAAAGGTCAAGGTGTCTGAATACTTTCTGAAGACACTGTACATATGTCCGCCCTGACCTTAGAGAGCCTTTTTATTTCTCTATTTGGTTAGGTCAGGGTGTGATTTGGGTGGGTATTCTAGGGTGTCAATTTCTTGGTTGGCTGGGTATGGTTCCCAATCAGAGGCAGCTGTCTATCGTTGTCTCTGATTGGGGATCATACTTAGGCAGCCCTTTTTCCTACCTTCAGTTGTGGAATCTTGTCTTTGTATAGTTGCTGTTTAGCGGTACAGAGCTTTACGTTCGTTTGTATTTTTTATTATTTTTTTGTGTCATTTTAAATAAAAGTAAAATGTAAGCCTACCACACTGCACCTTGGTCTCCTTCTAACGACGGACATAACAACATACTCCGGACTCCGACATGGCTTTTCCCAATTTACCTATATTTCTTCATTCCATTATTTTACTTTTAGATTTGTTTGTATTGTTAGATATTACTGCACTGTTGGAGCTAGCAACACAATCATTTCACTTCACCCTCAATAACATCTGCTAAATATGTGTATGTGACCAATACAATTTGATTTAATTTCCAGACGTCAGTTATGAAACAGCAGAAAACAGAATTGCCTTTCACTCTTAGAAAGCTCGGTCTCTTGGCTGCAAATGCTGGGACTAAATTTATATTGACAGCTAGGTCTTCCTCTGTGCCTTTGTTGGACTCACCAGAACATAAGACACTCCTGCAAACAGAGCCCATGTGCATGTAGGCCCCAAAAGACACAGGAAACCTCTGGAGATTGATTGGTCTGTAGTAGCAAAACAAACATTAAACCTGGAAGGCGAGTTGCAGTAAACTACATGTACCTACAAAAAATGTATCTGATAATATCAGGTATTTACTAAACAAAAAGAGGGTAAAATGGTAATAATGCTGTATAAACTCATGTATTGCTTGTTGGTGGTCTGGTAAAAATGCAAACCTTGTAGGGGGGAAATTAATGCTTATTCTTTTTCCTTCTAGGTTGTTACTTGGTAACGGTGTCTTACTCAGCCAAGACCAAATTTTACATTCAGTAATCATACTTCAATGGATTGGACACACAATGTGTGGGCACTGATCTGATCTGATGGTTGCCGTAAAGTGCCCACGAAGAAAAGTCAAGTAATGAGAAAAATGCCAACACCAACAAACAGCACTGGAAATCCCTATCAGTTCCATTTAAGTGGTCTCTAACCTGCATCTTTAGTGACAGAGCGCTCACTCAACCTTACAGCCTCTATCATGATTTGGGGGGGGGGTCCAGAGAAACTGTGCTGCGCCAAAGATGGCAGGTCAGGGTCAAAATGATTCAGCATTTTTGCGCTCTCTCTCCATGGTTGAAAACAGGACTGCTGTACTATACATCTCTCAAGAGACACTACACTCCTTCCTCTCTTGTGCTCTGGTCTTCCTCTTCCTAACATCCTTCTGATCCAGTTGGAACACTAAACGTCCCAGACACAAAGCTCAGCAAAGACTTGCTAAGTCATTTGGGCCTGCCGCTGTAACCAGAGTGGACAGTACTGGAAGGTTACCTGTCGACGTGGCCCTCTAATGCAGCCTGTCAAAGCATTCGTGCAATGTGGAAAAAGGACGCAGCGGAGAACAGTGGTGGTGTGTTCCAGAGGCACGGCAGAGCTTCATCAGGTGGGAACTGATGCAGTGAGACGAAGTGGAGGGCCATCTGTGAAATATTCATAAACTCAGGCTGAGGAACTATCCTCCCCACCCTCACCTTCTAAAGAATAGTGTATCAGGGTCAAGTGACCAAGAGTGCATTAACAATGTGTCTCCACACAACAGCTTTCTGCTCTGTCCTCTATAAGTTCTTGTTATGAGTGGGAACTCGTTAGAAAAGTGAGAGGTGTCAGTAAGATGTTTTGGGGTGCGGAATCCGTGAAAATACTAACATTTTTAAATATTCTGTCTACCAGCTGTCTTCAGTGACAATGGATTCAGAAATCACACTAGCGTAGCGGAACCCCCGCAGTCCCCCAAAAAAACGGGGAACTACGAGGTCTGGGGGCCCATGTGCCCATCATTTCAAACGTATGTCTACATGGAATATTTTTCTATTATACATAATTTTGACAGTTACCCTTCTTTTTAATTTCCAAATGTAGCAAGTGAAGTGTTTGTGTTGTCCAATCTACATCGGTAGTAGTTGAGTCAGATAGACAATATAGTTTTCATGCATAAATTAGCCTATTTTTCAGCGGCACTGGCTGCAGCCCGCCTCTGCCTCCTCACCTTATAGTTTTTTAAAAACAATTTGGTGAATCAGGGCGGACTTGGAAGGAGAGTGAGTGCGTTCTTCAAGATGGATAAACTAGAAGTAGCAGCCAGCCTCCTAGTCCTGACAGAGACCTCGCTGCCTGGGCCCGGCCATGACAGTGGCCTTGATCCTCCTCTTCTTCTTCCCCTTGAGAATAGTGACAGTTCCTCTAGAGAGAGAGCCAGTCTTCCTTCTCCTCCTCCTCTTCTTCCAGAATACCAAGCTGATGACAGCCAGAGACCCAGCGGCAATCATGAGAGCAACCCCTCTTCTGTGAACACTGGTAAGCCTACAAGTGATGAGATGGTTAGCCCCAACAGTGTGGAGTCCCAATTCCAAAGTGTAATATCAATAGACTACCAGCTAAATACTGTATATAGCTATAGATAGGCTTGTAGGCAAGACTGCATTGTCTGCATAATGAAACAATCCCTAGTAAGCTATTGTTTTGACGGTGGACTTATTGTAATTTTTGGCATTAATAGACTGGTTTTAATCAGCACTAACATTCTATCAAAGCTGCAAGAGAGCATGAAGGCGGCTAAGGTAGGCTATAGGCTTACAGGACAGGACTGATTCGTATGCTGTTGCATTGAAAATGCATTTAACAATCTGCAATGTTTGTATTTTCCACAGCCAGCATTCTAAATAGCAGTGCAGCTTCATGAAGCATAAACATTAGGCTTAACATGAGAAAATATCAAAATAAAATTAAACCATAAACCAAAATGTATCCATTAAAGCAAAGCTATAGGCTACTACAAGCACTGGCGCCACAATCTGATAGGCACCCGCGTAGACATCACAATTTCAGAACCGTGGACAGGGATCGGTAGTCAGGGGTCGGTATAATTTGTGAGTGGCTAACACATAATTTGGGGGGGGTCCCAGAGAAACTGTGCTACGTCCATGATTGGCAGGTCTTTCTTTCAGGTACTGCCCCAGAGTCACATCATCAGGTAGTACGAGTGAGTGGTTGGCCAACAATATAGCTGCTCTATACTCTGTCCTTACTCTCCCCTGTCTCGGCCAGAGCACTAATGAAATTGTAAACTCCAAATGGCAGACACTACTTTCCATTATCACACCGTGAAGGGCAGCTAATTCCCATTTTTATGGCTCCCCCCCATTCATTTAACAGTGTGTCAGTCAACACTGCTTGTGTTGTGTTTCTCCCTTTGTTCTTATTAGCAGCAGGAAGCAGACCTATCGTGATTATATTCAGTGTAGTTAATTAGCTCTCTCCCTCCTTGGTGATTGGCCTCCTTCACTGATCCCTGGATAAGGAGCTAGTGGGGCATGAGCTTTTTCCCCGGCTACCACTCCATTCTTAGGGAGAGGTCATTTTTTGGGGGTATGATATTTATGTCTCTTTAACTTTCTCACTCATCATTATTCACGATTTATTCAGGATTATCCATAATCATGTTAGCATCCACATTAATGTAGAAGTGATTAGAAACAAATTTGATTCTTATCTACTATAAACGTGACTACAATATGTCACAATACATGATTAACAATTAATTTCTATTGGGCACAAAATAATCTGAAACACAACCAAAACAAAAAACAAATTCATCCAACAAATTTGTAGTCACAAGCTTGATATAGTCATTGCATGCTAGAAATTTGGGATCAAATACCTAACTTTTTAAGTATTTTGGTCCCCTAAAATGGAGGGACTATGTACAAAAAGTGCAGTAATTTCTAAACGGTTCACCCGATATGGATGAAAATACCCTCAAATTAAAGCTGACAGTCTGCACTTTATTTTCCCTCATAGTCACTGTTTCATAAAAAAATGTGTCACTGTCCCAATACTTTTGGAGCCCACTGTATTTAGTCTAATGTCAGCCACCAGAGTGGGCCCAAAGCTGAGTGGTGTGACAGAGACAGGGAGGAGAGGGCTTGTGAGCAATAATTCCAGTATAATGATGTGTGAAGAGAGATGGTATTGTCAGGGGAAGGTGGGGACATAGCCAGAATCCACTTTACTTCAAAGGGGTGATTAGATGGGCTCTGTTCCAAAGAGCAGAGTTGTCAACTTATTAATATCACTGCAGACACTCCTGGAACATTGGGACTTTATTGGACCTCAGGAAATATGAATATAAGTATATTCCTCAACGCTACCTTGGGCAATGCACTCAAGGAAATGATTTCACAACCTATAGTAAAAAAGGGATTTCCATCAAGTAAATCTCCACCTAAATCACAAAACAGAGACGTATAACTAAATGAATCTGTTGTATTTGTTGATAAAAGTCACGCTGAAGGAGATGTTTGTACACAAAGCAATAGCGAAACATGAATTAAGGGCTCTATTCAATCGGGTTCGCTTCAGCACTTTAGCGGTGTTGTAGATGGAACTGCGTTAGAGCTGTCAAATGCACAAGTGGACATTGCCATACCTAAAGCGGACATAGCCAGTGGCTGTACAGAGTCGCATGACGAGAAATCCCATGCAGCCTTGTTTACAAGACAACGGAATGTAATCTACACCTCGATGTGGCTGATAAAAATCCTTATTATGTAATTGAATGATTTTCAATTTGAGCGTCATTATTTCTATTCTCAGCAAAAAAAGAAACGTCCCTTTTCCTGTCTTAAAGATAATTCGTAAATATTCAAATAACTTCACAGATCTTCATAATAAAGGTTCTAAACACTGTTTCCCATGCTTGTTCATTGAACCACACACAATTAATGAACATGCAACTGTGGAACGGTCGTTAAGACACTAACAGCTTACAGACATTAGACAATTAAGGTCACATTTATGAAAACTTAGGACACTAAAGAGGCTTTTCTACTGACTCTGAAAATACCAAAAGAACGATGCCCAGGGTCCCTGCTCATCTGTGTGAACATAACTTAGGCATGCTGTAAGGACTGCAGATGTGGCCAGGGAAATAAATATCAATATCCGTACTGTGATATGCCTAATACAGTGCTACAGGGAGACAGGATGGGCAGCTGATCGTCCTCGCATTGGCAGACCATGTGTACCAACACCTGCACACGATCGGTACATTCGAACATCACACCTGCGAGACAGGAACAGGATGCAACAAAAACTGCCTGAGTTACACCAGGAACGCACAATCCCTCCATCAGTGCTCAGACTGTACGCAATAGGCTGAGAGAGGCTGGACCGAGGGCTTGTAGGCCTGTTGTAAGGCAGGTCCTCACCAGACATCACTGGCAACAACGTCGCCTATGGGAACAAACCCACCATCAGACAGGACTGCGAAAAAGTGCTGACGAGCTTCACTGATGAGTCACAATTTTGTCTCACCAGGGGTGATGGTCAGATTTGTGTTTATCTTCAAAGGAATGAGTGTAACACCAAGGCCTGCACTCTGAAGCGGGATCGATTTGAAGGTGGAGGGTCTGCTTCACAGCATCATCAGATTGAGCTTGCTGTCATTGCAGGCAATCTCCGCGCTGTGCGTTACAGGGAAGACATCCTCCTCCCTCATGTGGTACCCTTCCTGCAGGCTCATCCTGACATGAGCCTGCAGCATGACAACATGCCATACTGCCATACTGCTCATTCTGTGCGTGATTTCCTGCAAGACAGGAATGTTAGTGTTCTGCCATGGTCAGTGAAGAGTATGGATCTCAATCCCATTGAACACAGATCGGAGGGTGAGGGCTAGGGATATTCCCCCCAGAAATATCCGGGAACTTGCAGGTGCCTTGGTGGAAGAGTGGGTTAACATCTCACAGCAATAACTGGCAAATCAGATGCAGTCCATGAGGAGGAGATGCACTGCAGTACTTAATGCAGCTGGTGGCCACACAAGATACTGACTGTTACTTTTGATTTTGACTCCCCCTTTGTTCAAAGACACTTTATTCAATTTCTGTTCGTCACACGTCTGTTTATGTCTCAGTTGTTGAATCTTGCGATGTTCATACAAATATTTACACATGTTAAGTTTGCTGAAAATAAACGCAGTTGACAGTGAGAGGATGTTTCTTTTTTGCTGAGTTTATATAGCTTACACTTTCTCACT
Organism: Oncorhynchus keta; assembly: GCF_023373465.1. Classification (NCBI taxonomy): domain Eukaryota; kingdom Metazoa; phylum Chordata; class Actinopteri; order Salmoniformes; family Salmonidae; genus Oncorhynchus; species Oncorhynchus keta. The sequence continues at coordinate 35,562,331 of NC_068422.1, forward strand.
CTGAACTTCTAAAGCGAGTGGGACCGATTTGGCTTTGTGACAATGATCAGCTGCTCACCGATTTGACAGCTCCAATGCAGTTAACAATGCGTGTTTTGGCTATCACCGGTTAATGCTTGATGTGATTGACTAGGCCTAAGTGTTAGCGACCATAACTGAAGCTGCTATTTATAACAGACTATGCAGTAAAGTGTCAGTAGACATCAGTGAGTTGTAGTTGAAAGCCAGCTGGAGTGCTACATCATGGGAGACTCGTCGAGGCAGTGACAATGCTACTGACAGCACAGTTCTACCAAGAGCCACTGTTCCACCCAAGAGGAGGTCACAGCCAGCATACCTTGTTGATTGTTTGTGTTAGTACTTCCTGAATCTTTGCATGCTCATGGACATGTCAGTGCTTTCACTGTGCTCTTTGCTCCAGGCTTGCGTGTGTGGACAGTACAAAGTGCTGGCATGAATTCAACTCCAAGTTCAGTGTGTCCTTCAAGTCTGAGAACAAAAGGTTTTCAGAATGGTCTTAGAAAATATAAACATTTAAGAAAAAACATACACAATCCAAAACTTGCATGAACACACAGAGATGTTTAACACCTCTAAGGTTGAGTGGTGTTAGACCATGCGGTCTCTGAAATTGGCAGCTAATTAGCTACTTATTGGGGGACACACACAGTTATTGCAATGACATTAGGTTTTTGTGGGCCTATTATACAATGTTGTCACTACTCTCGCAATACTGTAAATCACAGGATTTCTAATCCAAAAATGACCTGTGATGAATTGATGTACTCTTTGCTAGTCACCACAGATCCAGGTGTAAAATGTATGTAAAGGTAGTAGATGTCTTATCGGGTTTTCTGATTCGATACCTGTGATGCCTGTCTCCATTTGGCTGGACAAGGGAGGTATAATTAAATCAATAAAGCTGGCATAAGTTTTTTCTCTTTTATTTCTGACGATACCCGGCATTAATTGAAACCTAAGTATTTTGAAATTACAGTATGACTACACAATATAATTTGTTCCTGATTTTATGATTACAGTGCTGATGTCCCTCCTCCTGTCCAGTTTCCTAAGCCCTAACAGGTTACATAATAAATTAGTTCCCAGGGAGCCGTCCTCCCTAATCAAGTCTAGTTTCTAACACATTCTCTGGAAGAGTTTTTCTATTAATTTTTTAAATATTTTATGGCAGAGAATGGAATCTGCAACACACTGTGATTCATCAAACTGTGTTTGAAAGTATTTTATCCATAGAGATAGAGATCACTACTTGAAAATAAACCGTTTTTGCATGGGTATTGAAATTGAGGGCTTCCACCATTTTGAAGTACAGTAGCAACATGGTTTCGGAGAAATTCATATTATTCTGTACATAAATCTGTGACACTCCATTTAGTATGCGCAATAGCGATCGTACAATATCATGCACATTATATGACGTATAGTATCATGCATCTTACTTGGTCGTTCAATATCATACGAATTTGATGATGCAACTTATCATACATCTTAGTGGATGTATAGTATTATACGTCTTTCTCTGAGACCAGGTTGTCTGTAACAACAAAGGACAATTATGGGTAGAATTTACATTAGCGTTTAGGGGAACTAACGGCATAGGTTAGCATAATTTACGCAAAAGGTTAGAAGAACAAAAACAGCAAAGGTTAATTAAGTGAATTGACGTAGCAGCTTAGGTGAATTGGGTTACATTTGGAATTTGGGTTAGGGAAAGGGTTAGATAAAATTCTTTAGTTGTCCTTGACATGACTCAAACATGCAGCCTTTGGATTGCTAGACAGTTTTGGATTGAACCAACCCATCCGCCTTGACTAACCTCCCTACTTTAATTTCTGTCTAAAATAACAAGACCATTATTTGGTATCATATGTCTTGAAGGTGCTCAGAAATAGGGGGCGAAAGTAACACAAGGCCAACATTAACACATCCATTTTCTCAGATAAGACAGAAGCTAGAATGACATAGTGACATCAGCATGCTCCTAATGCCGGAGATGAGCTCCCTGCCCAAAAAAACACCCAGTCTGACCATGTATTACAGAGTTATCAACAAGATGTGGTTTTGAGCGATGAAAGTTTAAAAACATTTTTTTTTTAAACAGACCTTGACATTTTTTTCGGTTTGTCAAGTTGTGTTTAGTTTTTTAAAGTTCCCAAAATGTAATTTTGTTAAACCATCTATGGAGTAAATGACAGCATTGGTTTCAAGTATCATGCTAGCTAGTCTTGGATGTATGCCTGGGAAAAGTTACAGGAGAGATGGGTGGGACGAAAGTAACACAATGTTAACTGATGACCTGGATTAAAATCAAATAGAAGTTGAAGCACATGCCATTGTCTCCTTTAATTCATATGTCTTTTATAATGTTAGTAATATATCAACAAGTGACAATGTTTGAAAATGATATATGACATCGTTAGAATTATGCCTTAATCAATTGATTTGATGGATCCACTACTCACATAAGCTTTTATCGACATGTTAGTGGTTAAAAATATATCTTTATGATTCTGGGGGTCAATTACCTTATGTCAAGCCATGGAAATGTGATGAGCATGATGAGTTTGCCATTTGAAGAGAATCAAAACTTCTATCAAGACGAGGAGCGCACATGATAAGGACAGCTAGAGCTTACCTGATTGGTAGGGCTATGCACGAATAGTCATCGAAAATTGTGAAAAACTTCTCAGACTACATTCCCATTAAAGTGAGATTATAAAGGTATGGTTAATATAGCCATTACGTGATCCATTTAAGTCGGAATAATATTGTAAGGCAAAATAGTGGGGTTGCGCAACATTGCAATGTTGACACATTGTTCATTTTTATACATTTAGAACTTAGAGCATTAGTTATTAAAATCGACACAAACAGCATAACAAACCCGAAACATGGAGATTAGACAGATATTGTGCACTTATTGCCAGCTGTTACTTCCATCCCAAAGCTGTGTTACTCCTTCACCACCGACAGTTACAAAAGTAACATTGCAGTAGTTCTGTTCTCAGTCAATTTAATTTCAACTAATTTACCCTAGATATGAAATTACATGGTAGAGGACATACAGTGCCTTGCGAAAGTATTCGGCCCCCTTGAACTTTGCCACATTTCAGGCTTCAAACATAAAGATATAAAACTGTATTTTTTTGTGAAGAATCAACAACAAGTGGGAGTAACACAGCTTTGGGATGTCAGATGTTGAATTAATTGTCAAAGGTGACACATAGCGTGGATCTTCCTGTCCTTCTGCTCAATAGAGGTACCGATGAGGGGTGAGCCCAGATCAACCAAGTCATCCCTCATTATAATGGAGAAGTTTGATGGTGAGTTTTACTCATCAGTCAGCTCTTAGATTAAACAGTGTTTGTAGTAAATCACTCCTCAATTTACTTCACGCTGTACTCTGATTCACATGGTGCTTTAGAAGAAAGCAGTACACCTGTACTTTGATGCATCAATATCAATGATTTACATGGACAAGAGGCACATTGATCTGAATAAATACTTATTGTGACTGAGAGGCAGACTTTCCCTGTGTGTGATAAATCAAAATGGATTATGTCTGATGTTAAAACTTTGATTTAACACTTCAATGTCAGCCTTCACAAATGATTTCCGTGCTCGCTAGCCTAACTTCTTTTCATGGGAAACATTAGCTAGTTAACATCAGCCTTCTACATCTAGCTGCATTTTGAACTTCCATCCTCTCAGGGCGGGGCACAATGTATGAATGTATGGTTAGATCAGAATCTCTGTTACAATCATTGGCCAGTACGGAGAATTAAGTAAAACCACATCAATGGCTAATTTAGAAAAGTACCGATTTGTGACCGACTGGCTCACATTGCTGTTATGTAGCAACATTTGTGTTGCATTCTAAGATGCTGGGTTCTTTTGCTGAAGCGTACTTATAATAAACGGAACAGATTTATTTAATGTTCTCCTTAACACATTACAGCCGACTAAACTCTACAGTGTCTTCAGCCCAACTCTCCAATACATCATTGAACTTTTACCGCCCTTGCATCTCATAATCCGATCACTTCAATGCAAGAACGGAAACCCCATTGTCATTTGTTAATTCAAATAACTCAACCCTTGCATACAAATCCCATTGGCTATTTGCAACCATTTTAAATCTAAACTCATTAACACATAATACATTTCTCCATAGACAACAACATGAAATTATGTGTTTTACATTGGAGAAAAGTAGAGACTCAGAGCTGCAAAATGGTATATCATACACTGCATTTTTGAGCAACAATGGGAAAGTAGTTGTGCTTTGAAAGTTGATATACTTGTTAACTCACCTTTGAGAAAAATGTCCTTTGACTATTTTGTTACCTACTGGAGAGCTCCTCTTCGTCTACACCCATTCAGCATTGTTCACACCCTCTTAAGCCAGCCCCACCCATCTCTTTAAGGATTTACATGTGAGGTCATGTGCTAAACAGTGAGTAGTGTAGTAAAGATTAAGACTGAAAGTGGTAGACTGAGTAGCCTACAATGAGAAAAAAATCCAGGAAACAGAAAGTGTCCAGATATTTTTTTTAAATAAATATTAGATGATGCTTACCCAGACACACTTGTTTAAATTGATGGTCTCTACAGATGGTGTAGAGCCATCCAGTATGTACCTTATGTACAAGAACAATATTAATAACAATATCAGTGATAGATGAGGTAGTTATAGTATATGCATACAATCAGGGGTAAAGTGGCTAAGCAGCAGGATAAAAAAGTAGGAGCAACGTATGGTGTGTGTGTTAGGAGAGAGTCATTTGAATAAAATAACCTCATACAATGCAATAAAAATGGTATTCACCTGAAGTGCTGATACTGCTTGGACTGTGGCAGCAGCCTGAAGTACAGAGTCAGGTGTTGTTGCTAGCCATAGCTTTCCACCAGCACGGTACCATCATGTAGTCCAACCAGCTGTGGGATGTTGACCCCTGTCACAGTGCTGTCCTCCACAAACCTGTAATCTCAGGCAGTGTTCACTCTGGTCTTTCTGAAGTTCTGCGTGATGAGGCCGAAGCACCAGTCGGGGACAAACTTAGTGTTGCCTGTGATCAGGAAGAGAGAGTCCAGACTGTGGTGGAGCTTGTGCATGGTCCACCAGGCACAATACCAGAGCACAAACTTGTTCTTGTTTTGGTCACTGCAGTTATCACAATTCAGGTCCACACGTGTTTCCCCAACTCCGTAGTTGGTGAAGAAATGGTGCATGTAGTCGATGACTGCTGCTGCCTTTGCCGGATGACATGCCTTCATCAATAAAGTAGTTGACTTGTTGTGATATTCCTTTACAGCAGACACCAAACAAGTCACACTTGCGAGGAGTTCAAGAGTAGATGGGACCTGGCTGAATAGGGTCAGAAGGATAGTGCACCGGCAAACAACAAAATAACGTTAAGATAAGTTAATGAAAAGAAAATGTAACGGAAAACGTAATATAATTTCACTTACCAACAAATGTGCAGTGCAGCAGCACAATTTTTTTTTTGTTTATTATTTCACCTTTATTTAACCAGGTAGGCTAGTTGAGAACAAGTTCTCATTTGCAACTGCGACCTGGCCAAGATAAAGCATAGCAGTGTGAACAGACAACACAGTTACACATGGAGTAAACAATTAACAAGTCAATAACACAGTAGGAAATAAAAGGAGAGTCTATATACATTGTGTGCAAAAGGCATGAGGAGGTAGGCGAATAATTACAATTTTGCAGATTAACACTGGAGTGATAAATGATCAGATGATCATGTGCAGGTAGAGATATTGGCAAAGCAGAGCAGAAGGGCAAAAGCTCGCTTGATCTTGATTTTCAGTATGAATACAGACCGTGAAAGCGGGGCCTCACGATCCTTCTGACTTTTTGGGTTTGGGTGCAAAAGAGCAGAAAAGTAAATAAATAAAAACAGTATGGGGATGAGGTAGGTAAAAATGGGTGGGCTATTTACCGATAGGCTCAGATAGCAGATGTTTGAAGTTGGTGAGGGAGATAAAAGTCTCCAACTTCTGCGATTTTTGCAATTCGTTCCAGTCACAGGCAGCAGAGAACTGGAACGAAAGGCGGCCAAATGAGGTGTTGGCTTTAGGGATGATCAGTGAGATACACCTGCTGGAGCGCGTGATACGGATGGGTGTTTCCATCGTGACCAGTGAACTGAGATAAGGCGGAGCTTTACCTAGCATGGACTTGTAGATGACCTGGAGCCAGTGGGTCTGGCGACGAATATGTAGCGAGGGCCAGCCGACGAGAGCATACAAGTCGCAGTGGTGGGTGGTATAAGTTGCTTTAGTGACAAAACGGATGGCACTGTGATAAACTGCATCCAGTTTGCTGAGTAGAGTGTTGGAAGCTATTTTGTAGATGACATCGCCGAAGTCGAGGATCGGTAGGATAGTCAGTTTTACTAGGGTAAGTTTGGCGGCGTGAGTGAAGGAGGCTTTGTTGCGGAATAGAAAGCCGACTCTTGATTTGATATTCGATTGGAGATGTTTGATATGAGTCTGGAAGGAGAGTTTACAGTCTAGCCAGACACCTAGGTACTTATAGATGTCCACATATTCAAGGTTGGAACCATCCAGGGTGGTGATGCTGGTCAGGCGTGCGGGTGAAGGCAGCGAACGGTTGAAAAGCATGCATTTGGTTTTACTAGCGTTTAAGAGCAGTTGGAGGCCACGGAAGGAGTGTTGTATGGCATTGAAGCTCGTTTGGAGGTTAGATAGCACAGTGTCCAAGGGGGCCGGAAGTCGTCTGTGTAGAGGTTCGCCCGCAGCAAGAGCAACATCATTGATATATACAGAAAAAGTCCCCGAGTAGACGGGCCGGAAGTATATAGAATGGTGTCGTCTGTGTAGAGGTGGATCAGGGAATCGCCCGCAGCAAGAGCAACATCATTGATATATACAGAAAAAAGAGTCGGCCCGAGGATTGAACCCTGTGGCACCCCCATAGAGACTGCCAGACGACCGGACAGCATGCCCTCCGATTTGACACACTGAACTCTGTCTGCAAAGTAGTTGGTGAACCAGGCAAGGCAGTCAGAGGAGTAGTATGAGGGTGTGGCTAAAGGCTATCAAAACTGGTCGCCTAGAGCGTTGGGGACAGAGAATAAAAGGAGCAGATTTCTGGGCATGGTAGAATATATTCAGGGCATAATGCGCAGACAGGGGTATGGTGGGGTGCGGGTACAGAGGAGGTAAGCCCAGGCACTGGCTGATGATGAGAGAGGTTATATCTCTGGACATGCTGGTTGTAATGGGTGAGGTCACCGCATGTGTGGGAGGTGGGACAAAGGAGGTATCAGGGGTATGAAGAGTGGAACTAGGGGCTCCATTGTAAACTAAAACAATAACTAACCTGAACAACAGTATACAAGTCATATTGACATTTGAGAGAGACATACAGCGAGGCATACAGTAATCACAGGTGTTGGATTGGGAGAGCAAGCTAAAACAGTAGCTAAAACAATAGGTGAGACAACAACAGCTAATCAGCTAGCACAACAACAGCAGGTAAAATGGCGTTGACTAGGCAGGGAGGGCCGTATTAACTACACACAGAGCCTGAGTGCGGCTGGGGCCGACAGATAAAACATAAACAAGCAGAATGGAGTACCGTGATTAATGGACAGTCCAGCATGCATCAGCTATGTAGCCAAGTGATCAGTGTCCAGGGGGGTAGCGGTGGATGGGGCAGGGAAGCTGGACTGGCGAGTGTTATCCAGGTAAAAAAAAACTGTCTGGTTGTGCAAAAGGTAAAAGCCGCTAGCAGTGGCTAACAATGACTAAATAGCTTGTAGCTAGTTAGCTTCTGGAGGTTCTTGAGTGTGTTCTAAAAATTAAAAATAATAGCGATTCCGTAACACATTGGGTGAGGCAGGTTACCGGAAGGTATAAACAAATAAAAAATCGAAAAGAGATAGAAAGTAAATATGGGTCCAGTGAGTGTTTGGGACGCGGCGATTCAGACAGTTAGCAGGCCTGTGCTAACAAGCTAACAGTTAGTAGGCCAGGGCTAAACAAGGTAGCAGTTAGCGGACCGGGGCTAAACAAGCTAGCAGTTTTAGCAGGCCGAATTAGCAAGCAAGGAGATAGCAAGGGCTAGAAAGTTAGCCTTTGGGGGACGTCGCGATGGGGTGAGTCTGTTTATTCCTCTTCATGCGGTGAAATCGATAGACCGGTCGTGGGTCCGGATATTGTAGCCCAGGAGTATGCTTCGGTGGTAGCACAGGAGCTCTGGCCGGGCTAGCTTCAAGCTAAGTGGGTGGAAACACTAGACAGGAGTAATCATCCGGGGTTACGGTTAGCTAGATAGCTAGTTGTGAAGAATCCAGCTGAAAATGTTCCGTTTGTGGTGGGAATCCGGTGGGAATCCGGGGATAAAAAATAATAGGTTCGTTACGCTCTGGTTAGAGTCGCGTTGTTCGAACTGGCGAGAGCTTTCCGAGCTAAAGGTTAGCTGATGACCGGTTAGCTGAAGACCGCTAGCAATGGTTTGCTGACTGATAGCTGGTAGCTAGCTGGCTAGCTTCAGTTGAGGGGTTCCGGATCCAAAGTAGATATAAATACTTTAGAAAAAAACAGCTCCATACAGAAATATAATCTTAGAAACTGGAAGTTAAAATGATAACACACAGCCCGACTGCACATGCCTCTAGAATATACAGAAATAATGTGAGATCAATAAAAGTAGTGCCAATCATGTTGGAGGTTAATTAGATAATCAACATGTGTTGTTTATACTTTACATACCAAGTGTTGTCATCGATTCCTTGTAGAGACGCCACACTGCTGCTTTTGTCACATGGGATGGCAGCCGCCTTCCACCAAAGTGTTAGTGTCCTGGATGTCATCTTGGTAATACTATTGCATTATCCTCTGCGTAGTTGTTGACGAAGTTCACAACTCGCTGCAAGTCCTCATGCTTCATGTGTAACCTGTGCTTGCTTGGGCCAGCTCTCTTTTTGATGGGAGGCATTAGACCATTCTCCTTGTATGACTGGTGGAGGAGTGTCAGGTGTGTTCTACTGATGCTGAAAGACAAATCCCAGATGCAAATATTTTGGCATTATTATACAATAGATAGCCATAATCACTGTCAGACACACCTGGATAACTTGGTGGGTCATGTAATCATCTGGCAAAGTGGAGTCTTTTGTTAAGACATGCTAGCTAAACAATGAACCATAATCCCAATCCATAGAGTACTAGCAATACAATCTGATTTGTTATAGCTAGCTAAATTTAACCAAATAGGTTCAATGTTAGCTAATTAGCCAGCTAACATTAGGCTTTATCTAGCAATGCAAAATGGCATTCTGAGAAAACAACATTACTACACGCAGATCATAAACGTAATGTTAGCTAGCAAGCCAGCTATCTAACGTCAGCTATAGTCAGCTTTAACTTGGGGTCTTTTGTTTATAGATAGAGCTATGTAGTTAAACATTGAACCATAATCCCAATCCATAGAGTACTAGCAAAACAAACCAATTGACATAGCTAGCTAAAGTTAACCAAATAGGTTCAATGTTAACTAGTTAGCTAGCTAACATTAGGCTATAACTAGCAATGCAAAATGGCATTCTGAGATAACATTACTACACACAGCATAATGTTAGCTAGCGAGCCAGCCATCTAATGTCAGCTAGATAGCTAATAGTAAGCTTTAACTTGCAATGAAAACAACTTTCTGACAAAATTTGAAATGTTTAATATCTGAAACTGTAGCTAGACACTTACCCGTATAACGTAAACTCATGTAAACTCGTACATCGCCTTGGTCCGTACAATTGCCCTTATTTTAGCACCCCAAAAACGTAATACTTTCAGATCAACTGTAATGTCAATACCATTGTAAAGCACAATTTCTCCCCTTTCCAACAGAATCAATTACATGACCTAAATAAACACTGTCCATTTCTGCATAATTCAAGCCCCGTCGGGTCTTTAAAAAAATGGCGGGTGGGGGAAGCGAAACTAATGCGTGATAGTGAGAAGGAGAGATCACGTGTGGGAAAATTGCTTTTTTCACTCGATCTGTCCAACTTATCACCTTATCGCCTCTAAAATGTAAATAAAACACTATAAAGAGTTTATATAATGTGTCATTACATACCTATTTGAAGGTTTGTGTTGAATTTGAATCGGGTTTTTAGGGCGGTGCTAAAGTGATCTTAGAAGTAAACAGCGGCTTTGAGAATGATGATCGCATGCAATGATGACGCAAAAAAATGACTAGGTATTCCCCCCTTTACCCCCGTCACTGTCCATTTCTAGTTTTTAAACGATGAGAGAAGTGCTATACCTGGTGGAGAGAGATTGTAAGACAGAAATAGTTGCTTTATGCGTCCTGTACGTTACGACATGACATGCCACGATGTAACGGAGGGTCCGTTTTTTCAATTTTTCTCCAATACTATAGAGCCATTAACATGTCGATCAATGCTTGAATAGAAACCTAGTTCACACCCCCAATTTTGAAGTCAACACAGTCGCTACAGTCCCATTAGTTTTCTTTGTAACCTCGTTTGACTGTTGCGGTTGTGCACATTTGTACAGAATTGGTGAATGCTTTACATGGATGAATGCTTCACGGCAGACTGCAACCCCTTTCATTAAATAAGAGGGGCACTCTATCATTCACTCCGATGCTTTCTCCTGTGAAATACAATCAGCCTTTTGTGAATTGAAATACATTTATGAAACACAGAGAGACTAAATAAAAATTAGTTTATTAGTACCTTTTATTTTTGATATATTTTTTATATTTTTGGTATATTTTTTGAAAGCCTGGCCTCCCTTGGCATCCATGAATACATGTCACTGCATATTGGTGGTAAGGAGAATGTCCGTGCCTGTACACAGAAACAGAAAACATAGAATTTCACACCCGAGTCACACCCTGACCTAACCAAACATAGAGAATAATAAGGATCTCTAAGATCAGGGCATGACAGTACCCCCAGAGGGCTTGATATGTGGTTTCTGGTTTGATATGTGTTTTGGGTATGATGTCCTCTGAGTGACATGTGCTCTGGAGTTTTCTCACTGCGACACTGTTCCTAGACTTCACACAGTTTGCATGTTGCCTTCTTGTCTTACATGACAGGTATCTTTGGCAAGTTATTCAGACATCATTGGTCCAATCACTGATAACCACAGTGAACTGAGGGCAAGTAGATGTATAGCTGCAGTGGGACGTGTCAATGTGAATCTACTCTTCATCACATGATAGGCGGTCCATCAATTTGTAATAAGTCACAAACAATGGATAGATTTATTCAGCGTTAATATAAGGTATAAATCAGGGGGCAGTGGTGGTTTAATGTATTTATTTTTATGGCATTTGAAATTCCAGCTGTCACTTTCAGTAGTACCCCTCCAGAAAGCGAAATCATTATCATTTCATCCTAGGGTTACACACTGTAAAAACGGGGACCCTTTCTACCTCAACATCAGTGCTGAATTCCTATTCAATAGCATAGAAATGATTTTGCCCTGCCTCTGGAGCCACTTCTATTCCTTCGGACATACGCTATGTGTCTATCATCTATCATGGCTCCGGGGGTAATAGACATGAATTCATAAAGTGAGGGTGACTTTTACTGTTCTAACAGGATATCCAATCCCCAAGGAGGCTTGATTCACCAGTTCGGCTTGTCGCCACCTGACAAATATGTTGGATGGGGTAGTAGTTGATAGAGTTTGGCATGAAGGTCTTTGGCCTGGTTGGCAGCCCCCCCCCCCCCAAATGTATGCATGGCTGCAAGTTGCTTTGGATAAAAGTGTCTGCTAAATGGAATATAATGTATCCAGACTGTAACTGAAGCGTTTCAGTTTTCTTTTTATTATTATGTGTACTGTATAATTCCTCCCCTCATCCTAGGGAGATTTGGCTTGTCTAATTTTAAATGTTGCAAATCGGAGGCACCCCCGCTTCCCCCGGGATGTTGTCTACCAACTTTGAATAAGGATTGCGCCTGTGTGGGTGTTGCATATTAAATGTTGCTGTGTTAACGTGGCTCTTGGGGGGAGGATGCACATCTGGGAGAGAATGAGGGCTGTCATCTATGTCAAGTGGAGACCATTCTGATATAATCTCCTGCCATTTAGCTGCTGGTGAGGGGTTGTATGACCAATGGTGATGAAGGTTAGCCAAACACCTCGCAGATTAGGGACATGCATGCTTTCCATGTGAAATTACAGCACTGGTCAGAGGCAGACAGAGAGAGCTCCACTGTTGCTTAAAGGGATATTTCGTTTTTTGGCATGTTAGACCACATTTTCCACATACTTTTATTGTTGAAGCATCATCCGGACAGATATTTTGGTAAAAGTTCCATTCCTGAGATTTATTTGGCTGGCTTAGTTGCTTGCATGATACATATAGTGGTATTGACCAAACATGCTTCAAAACGTCTCCACATAAAATTCTAAAGACAATGCGGATAAGGAAAACAAGCAGCATTTCACTAGCTTGTCCGGGGATAAGGATACGAACAGCATTGATGTCGAAGAAAAAGCTACATAGATAGTTGGATTGTTAAAGATGACAAAAAATAGCATTTCCAAATTGTGAAAATCTATTTAGATTGTACTACACGGGAATCCACTTCCATCAATGTCCATTACTTAATTGTGAGAGATTGAAGCTGTGGCTTCATTTGAATGTACATACCCCGATGGACCGAACTAAGAGGTGGTGTGTTTTGTAGCTAAAATTTTACCCCAGAGGACTACAGTCCAGGGATTTCCGAAAGCAAACCCATCCTCAAGAGCAATGCTGTACTGAATGTTCAACTGAGGAGAGCAGACAAAACGTCAGTAATGTTTGTATTTTGCTAAGCAGCTTGCTATCTTGTATTAAATGTAATATCGGCATGACAAAATACCTAGCAAAGTATGTATTGTCATGTGTGTGGAAACAAGGGTAGGTACTATTACTCAATACCTGTCATTACATCATGTAGCTAATACACTTGAAATATAAAAACATGATGAAAATATCCCTACAAAATCGTACTACACCGGCTCCAACGCTCGTCGGATGTGGCAGGGTTTGCAAAATATTACAGACTACAAAGGGAAGCACAACCACGAGCTTCCCAGTGACATTAACCTACCAGATGAGCTAAATTACTTATATGCTCGCTTCGAGGCAAGTAAAACTGAAATATGCATGACAGCACCAGCTGTTCCGGGCGACTGTGTTCACGCTCTCAGTAGCCAATGTGAGTAAGACCTTTAAACAGGTCAACCTTCAGACGGATTACCAGGATGTGTACTCGGAGCTGACCAACTGGCAAGTGTCTTCACTGACATTTTCAACCTGTCCCCGACTGAGTCTGTAATACCAACATCTTTCATGAAGACCAACATAGTACATGTGCCCAAGAACACTACGGTAACCTGCCTAAATGACTACCAACCAGTAGCCCAGTGCACAACTGAGCAAGAGGACAAGTACATTAGAGTGTCTAGTTTGAGAAACAGACACCTCACAAGTCCTCAACTGGCAGGTTCAATAAATAGTACCTGCAAAACACCAGCCTCAACATCAACAGTGAAGAGGTGATTCCGGGATGCTGGCCTTCTAGGCAGAGTTCCTCTGTCCAGTGTCTGTGTTATTTTGCCCATCTTCATCTTCTCTTTTTATTGGCCAGTCTGGGATATGGCTTTTTCTTTGCAACTCTGCCGAGAAGGCCAGAATTACGTAGTCGCCTCTTCGCTGTTCGCTGTTTCTGGTACTATTTAATGAAGCTTCCAGTTGAGGACTTGTGAGGCGTCTGTTTCTCAAAATAGACACTCTAATGAGTTTCAGATACTCATCTAGTCTAAAGAAGGCCAGTTTTATTGCTTCTTTAATCAGCTCAACCGTTTTCAGCTGTGCTAACATAGTTGCAAAGGGGTTTTCTAATGATCAATTAGCCTTTTAAAATTATAAACTTGGATTAGCTAACACAACGTGCCATTGGAACACAGGAGTGATGGTTGCTGATAATGGGCCTCTCGTACAGTCGTGGCCAAAAGGTTTGAGAATGACACAAATATTAATTTCCACAAAGTTTTCTGCTTCAGTGTCTTTAGATATTTTTGTCAGATGTTACTATGGAATACTGACGTATAATTACAAGCATTTCACAAGTGTCAAAGGCTGTTATTGACAATTTACATGAAGTTGATGCAAAGAGTCAATATTTGCAGTGTTGACCCTTCTTTTTTAAGACCTCTGCAATCCGCCCTGGCATGCTGTCAATTAACTTCTGGGCCACATCCTGACTAATGGCAGCCCATTCTTGCATAATCAATGCTTGGAGTTTGTCCGAATTTGTGGGTTTTTGTTTGTCCACCCGCCTCTTGAGGATTGACCACAAGTTCTCAATGGGTTTAAGGTCTGGGGAGTTTCCTGGCCATGGACCCAAAATATCGATGTTTTGTTCCCCGAGCCACTTAGTTATCACTTTTGCCTTATGGCAAGGTGCTGTATTATGCTGAAAAAGCTATTGTTCGTCACCAAACTGTTGCTGGATGGTTGGGAGAAGTTGCTCTCGGAGGATGTGTTGTTACCATTCTTTATTCATGGCTGTGTTCTTAGGCAAAATTGTGAGTGAACCCACTCCCTTGGCTTAGAAGCAACCCCACACATGAATGGTCTCAGGATGCTTTACTGTTGGCATGACACAGGACTGTTGGCAGCGCTCACCTGGTCTTCTCCGGACAAGCTTTTTCCGGATGCCCCAAACAATTGTAAAGGTGATTCGCCAGAGAAAATTACTTTAACCCTGTCCTCAGCAGTCCAATCCCTGTACCTTTTGCAGAATATCAGTCTGTCCCTGATGTTTTCCTGGAGCGAAGTGGCTTCTTTGCTGCCCTTCTTGACACCAGGCCATCCTCCAAAAGTTTTCGCCTCACTGAGCATGCAGATGCACTCACACCTGCCTGCAAGCTCTGTACTGGTGGTCCCCCGATCCCGCATCAACTTTAAGAGACAGTCCTGGCGCTTGCTGGACATTCTTGGGCGCCTTGAAGCCTTCTTCACAACAATTGAACCGCTCTCCTTGAAGTTCTTGATGATCCGATAAATGGTTGATTTAGGTGCAATCTTACTGGCAGCAATATCCTTGCCTGTGAAGCCCTTTTTGTGCAAAGCAATGATGACGGCACGTGTTTCCTTGCAGCTAACCATGGCTGACAGAGGAAGAACAATTATTCCAAGCACCACCCTCCTTTTCAAGCTTCCAGTCTGTTTTTTAACTCAATCAGCATGACAGAGTGATCTCCAACCTTGTCCTCGTCAACACTCACACCTGTGTTAACGAGAGAATCACTCACTGACATGATGTCAGCTGGTCCTTTTGTGGCAGGACTGAAATGCAATGGAAATGTTCTTTGGGATTCAGTTCATTTGCATGGCAAATAGGGACTTTGCAATTAATTGCAATTCATCTGATCAATCTTCATAACATTCTGGAGTATATATAAATTGCCATCATACAAACTGAGGCAGCAGACTTTGTGAAAATTAATATTTGTGTCATTCTCAAAACTTTTGGCCACGACTGTATACCTATGTAGATATTCCATATAAAATCAGCCGTTTCCAGCTACAATAGTCATTTACAACATTAACAATGTATACACTGTATTTCTGATCAATTTGATGTTATTTTAATGGACAAAAAATTGCCTTTCTTTCAAAAACAAGGACATTTGTAAGTGACCCCAAACTTTTGAACGGTAGTGTACATATTACCGCAATTACCTGAACTAACCTGTGCCCCCGCACATTGACTCTGTACCGGTACCCCCTGTATATAACCTTGCTTGTTATTTTACTGGTGCTGTTCAATTATTTGTTACTTTTATTTTCAATTAATTACTTATCTATTTTATCTACTTATCTACTTAACACTTATTTATTCATTTTTGTTATCTTCTTAAATCATTGTTGGTTAAGGGCTTGTAAGTAAGCATTTCACATTTCAATACCTGTTGTATTCGGCGCCTGTGACAAATAAAGTTTGATTTGAAAATTGCTTATCAATGGTGTCCCCCTCTCCATGAGGTTGAGGGAGTTGATGTGAGAACAGAAGAAGGTGCTTTAGTTATTCCCCACACACACCGTAATGCCCCACTAGAGGAAATGGAGATTAATAATAATATAATATATGCCATTTAGCATACGCTTTTATCCAAAGCGACTTACAGTCATGTGTGCATACATTCTACGTATGGGTGGTCCCGGGAATCAAACCCACTACCCTGGCATTACAAGCGCCATGCTCTACCAACTGAGCTACAGAAGGACCACTGAGATTGCTGCTGTTTCTCAGTCCACCCCCCCCAAAAAAATGCCCAGCTCTTCACACAGTACATTTCCAAAGACTACACCACACATTATATTACAGCTGACCAGTCACCATCCGGGAGTTATTTTGCTGTACCTATACCCTGGAAACAGGGTAAGTCAATCATAGTTTAAAAAAAAAATACAGCCATGACAGTGATGTGTGATTATTTGAATAATTACATTACAGAACAACGTGTTAAACTTTATGCAGGTCTGAAACACACACTCTGCTTTTTATTGCTATAATTTGCAGAATTTCTAAGTGGTGTTAGTGAAGTGGCACCAGAGGTGAGATGTAATCAGTTACAAAATGTATGACCCCTTTCAGAAATTCAGTTGTTATTATGAGTACAAATTCTCAAAAAAGTTTTCATTACACCATTACTAACAGATCTAAAAATCATTGTCTTATCAGTGTCACAAAGTGTATGACCCTTGACCCCTAAGAGCAGTTCCTAAAACAGTTTCCAGTGTGACATTTACTATCTTTTAGAAATGAGTCATTTCAAATGTAAGTCTAACTACAAAAGTCATTGTTACTGTTCCCTGTATAGAGGCGAGAGGCGGCGGCTCAGGCTGAACAGAGGCAACACATGAAGCAGAACCACATGCACCACTAGAAGAACACGACTCATTTTGGGACATCAGCATGACCTCGGTGGAGGCCGCTATGGATGCTGCCGATTCAGAAATACCTTACAGGTGGCAGCAACACTGTCTCTACTCATTTATCATCTGAGCTTGCGACATAATCTATGGGCGGGTGGTATGAAAGAAAGTGTATAGTTAACAAATCAAAACTTATGGAGCTATTCAAAAACTGACACCATTGTGGAATGTTTCTTCAAGTTTTTTTTTCTTCACACATGACCTGATGTGCGTGGAATGTCAGAGAACAACCTATTAGCATGTTCATCTATCTTGTTCACTGGAACTACTTACACAGACATCGCTAATTGGGCAGTCCTCAACCTACAGTGTTTAACAACATACAGTCTTTTACTTGACTTGTGTGATAGAGCAGGCATACCATGAGCAACAGACTGTCAAGAGGGCACAGTTGATTATCCAAACACAAGAAGGAATAGGCGTGGATGTGTGCGTGGACAGCCCTCTATTAGCTTCCAAAATGTAAGTAGGTATATCTAGCTGTCTGATAACACATTCGGATGGAATGGCTTATCCTGGACATTGATAAAACCTAGAGTGCATTGAGTGAATGTTGAAAAATGATATTGGTTCCTTTGTAACCATAGCAATGTGAATGCAACAAGGACCACAAAAGAGGTGAAGTGGTAATAGACCGGTAATAGATTTGCATCTTCATTCAAAGGCAAGCGCAGTGTGAATACAAAGAGAACTGAGTGATATCGCTTTTTTTGACGAGGACGGATATTGGTTCTTCTAAAGAGGACTAAATGGGAAAATATCCTCAGGTTCTGATATATTGCCACACTATTTTTGTTCTATTTCTAAGTCCATGACAGAGACACCAGCTGTTTGTGTATTGATTTATGTAGCGTAGGCTACGGCCAAACAGTAGCCTGTGGGAGTTCAGGTTAATAAAATGTTCAATTTGAGAACTCTCCTCTGTAAAGTGGCAGAAATGCATTTCTAATCACCTGCAGTAGTCTTGTAGTACATATAGAGGCAATCACTTTTTCACATTCCATGTATTCAGATATTCCCTGATTCGAGCCAGAATTACATACTTCATTCATGATCATGTTTTACAACTCATATCACTCATGGGCTTCTGTAGTGTAACCAACAATGTAGGCTATACGATTGACACTGACACCACTTTTATGATATTCAATATATCTGTTGAAAAGAGATTTATTATAATAGCACTCCACATTTATGTACATGTTTGATCAGGAGCTCAGAGACTGTTGGTTAAAGTCCATGCTTTAACATGTTTGTAGAATCCACCAATGGACAGGGGATGGAGTGGAACACAACTACCTCCATGACAGTCTTTCAGAGGACCAACAGGGGAGGAAGATATGGCTGAAGGAGACTGGCCAGCTTTCAAGGCTCTGTCATCTGTAGTGTATGACAAAGGCCTAATGAGAGATATTGGTCAGGTATTTGATCTCTAACACAAAAGTATAGTGTACTACTGATGTTGTGTATTCATAAATCAAAAAGGAAAAACATGTGGGGTTCGTATCATGCAAGGTTATGCTTGATTTTCCCAATTTATTACTATTTGAATGTGTAGCTTTGTACAATTTCTTTCAACAATTCCCCTCTATAAGATGTTGATTGAGGGCAATAGTTTTGTGTCTACCACCCCAGCACATCTCTCCACCTGAGGAGCAAACACAGGAGATGCAGAGAGCAACCACATTCACCAATATAATAACTATTTAAGTGATAATGCCCGAGACACTGGTGTTTGAAGGATATATTGGCACGGGTGTTGTTAGGCCCGAAATGAAGTCGAGCCAATATATGCTCCAAACACGGGCTTCAAGGGCATTATCACTTTTATACAATGGGTTACCAACATATTAAAATAATGATTGACATATTTTCATTAAAACCTTTTTATTTTATTAAAAACATATTTTTCATCCATCCACAAGATATAGTCCCGACACATATCTAGGGTTGCTACACAAGCCGGCTGGCCGTTCATTCTATAGGTCCGGTTGCCAAAGACGCGACCCAGTTGTTCTGTCACGATCGTCGTAAGGACCGGACCAAAATGCAGCGTGGTATATGTTCATGATGAAGTTGTTTAATTAAAGAAAGCACTGAACACTGAATACAAACTATACAAAACAATAAATGAATAACGACAGTGAAGCTATAATGAGAACTGTGCTGACACAAGCAACTAACATAGACAATTACCCACAAACAAACAGTGAAACCCAGGCTAACTAAGTATGATTCTCAATGAGAGACAACTAATGACACCTGCCTCTGATTGAGAACCATACTAGGCCGAAACATAGAAATCCCAAAATCATAAAAAAACAAACTGCCCACCCCAACTAACGGCCTGACCATACTAAATAACGACAAAACAAAGGAAATAAAGGTCCGAACGTGACATGTTCAGTCTTTTTGTTCTCTATCTAAGGATGCGACTCAGTTGTTCGTTCTAAATGTTCCATTGCCATAGTGGCTGGCAACATTCTTATATTTTCCTTGCTAACTAGCCAACTACGGCTAACTTACAGTCATGTCAAACATTGCAGCCAAACTAACAGTAGCTGCATTTGTTTTCTAGTGACATTTATTTTGATACATCCATAACAATGTGCTAATGAGGCACCTGGAATAGAAAATGTACGCTCTCATTGGGACCATTGTTCAGAGAAGCTCGCCAACAACACAGCTAAAACAATCACTTCAAACTGAAGCTAGAAAGACTGCAAACCAGCTGCAATTTGTTTTCATTTGACCTTTTTTCAACTGACTTTGCTTTGTATATATCCATAAAAACTAAAGTCATGCACAGTTATCAGTTTATTATTTGGTTTATATTGCCCATTCATTGTCAGTTAGAGACACAGTAGTGCATTGGAACCCAAAAGCATAATCATTGCTTTAACTCCCCCTTGGTCATTAGGGCAAATCTGGTCTTTGATGGGGGATGGGGAAGGTTTCACACCTAGCACGGCTATTAGACTATGCATTAGTAAAGGTTGAATAGTCTATTGTTCAGCTATTAGTCCCCCTCCCCTACTTGCAACAAATTGTTGTTACTCCCATCTCCTTCCTCGCTTTCATGCACTTCCACACGTCATTCTCCGCCTGAGTGGCTTTCTTGTGGGCGTGCTGGCAGGATATGGCAGCATATTCGGTTGTGCATTAAGAATTCTGCATAGAAAGTTTGCATGAAGGTCTGGTTATTCACAGGCAAATTGTTATATGCTATGGAGGTACATTTGTATATTTTTGTGAAGAGCAATTTTTTTTTTTCAATCTTAAAGAATTGTTCTGAAAGCAAAAATGAGGCTTCAAAGTAAAAAAAAAAATTGCAATCAAATATTTTGTTATAGAGCGCAAAACTTGTATGTGAAAACAAAACTTTTGGCCATTTTTTTGTGTCAGTTTGGCTACAACCAATACTGTTCAGTCTTTCTTTCCGACACAAGGGAAGTCATACGAAGAACTGTGTGATGATGTCATCTCAGGTAAGCAGCACTGCGCGTTGTTCTATCCAACTTATACATAGCTAGTAGTTAGCTCATACGATTCAGTGTCGGTTCAAAACATTCTACTATATCGCATACATACCTATGTACCATAGAATGATTAATCATGCATTTATTATTCTCAAGCTAACCAAAAACATTTAGCTATGAATGCTTGTTCTCGCCATTTTCAGTTGAATTCATCAAACTTTCTTTCGTGGCAACTCATAAGCAGGCCATGTCCTATTTGTTTCATAGTCGTGATGTGTCTATACTATGAATGAAGTGATATATGACATGCTATTTTATCAAATAATTTCTCTGTAATTAATATTACCTGAGTAAACTAATCATGCAAATGTAATTTACTAGGAAGTCGGGGCACCACAAAATAATATTTATAGAGCTTTTGTCTTCGGAATAAACTCTAAAGACCTGGTAATCTTTCATATCAATAGCAGTCAATTATTAATGGTCACCTTATTCAGTCTCATCTGAACATCGTAAAATTATTGGTTATCTTCACGAACCCTGACTACCAAGTTGAATCAGCAATACAACATTTGGTTTAATTATTTATTTACTAAATATCTAAATAATCACACAGAATTACATATACACAGGATGGATCATACTTTGATTACTAATTATGTCATACAAGATAACGTCCCTAGCGGACAGAACTGATATGATGGCTGGTTACACAAAGAAAGGGGGTTGGGTTTGAATAAAAGTGTGGTAAGACTGAGGAACAAAAGGATTGGGTCTCTATTGAACCTTTTGAAGCTAGAGTATCGTAAATACAGAACCTTATGCATTCTAAATAACCTCCCATTTGGAAAAGGAAAATGCAAGAAATATTTACTCTGATCTGCGCTTCGATAGATTGGTCGAAAATTGAGATTTGCCTTGTCCTTTGAAGAATATGTCTTGTGGTAGAAAGGATATGTTGTAGTACCATCGTCGTGTGGTAGAACGGATATGTTGTAGTACCCTGTCTTTCTGAAGAGAATGTCCGTCCTTCCCTAGCCCACGTTTACAGCTGCTGCAGCAAACTCGACGTCTATGATGTATCACTTCTTTAGTGAATAAGAGTTCAAAGTTCATGTAAAGTTGCCATACTAAAAGCTCATGCTACATTCTATAGTCGAAATTCATCCTTCCAGTGTGTCGATCGTCACCCCCATGTTGAAAATAGCCCTTTTAAACGTATGGACAGCTGTCCTCACGTCCTCAGGAACAAAATGTTAATTTCGTTAGGTTGTGTCGAGAAAAGCTACTAAGATGTATAATGTCTCCATCAAATCTAAGAAGTTATTTAAACTTTTTTATTCATAGACAAATTTTCAATGTTGTATGAAATTGGAGTTGTTCTTCACCAACTGGATATACATAAATAATGAAGCAGGTTAATAGGTTAAACATGTCACTTTTAATTCCAATGCTTTTTTTCAAGATACAACATTGGCATCTTTGGCGGTATAGATGGATTTTCAAGGAAGGTAAGTATATTATTTTGTATGCATATTGCATATTTCCAGTCACCTAATATACAACCACAATACCAGTCTGGTGTTAAGCTTTATGTGCTGTATTGACGTATCCTGTAAATGACATCTGCTGCTATTGAAAGTCAGCAGCAACGGATGGCTTGCGTCAAATTCGTCATTGGAACCACTCGATATGATTGGTCATATAAAAACCTTGGGACCCAAATGCATAAAGAGTGCTCTAGCTCCCCCTGCGGTGGTCTGGAGCAATGAAGCCATGATGCCTGGTACCTCTATTTCCTGTCGTGTAACATTGTAACTTTTAAAGGAGGAACCACTGTAACAAACAGTTACATGACCTACAGCAATTTTTCCGACATTTTCAAAATACTAAAGAACTATTGATTAAGAACCATGAAGAGATACCGCAAGTCGCAAAGAAAACAGCAGCTGCCTCCACCATTCCAGCACAATTTCAACTTCAACATCATCTAATCACCTATACTTAGCCTAATACAGTGACACCTAAAATATATAAAAAATGATTTAGTACAATCAACATAAGCTAAATATGATGTGGCTGTCCATGGTACTGATTTGTGTGGTGTGTGGGGTGTGTGTGTGTGTGCATACATGCAATTAGAGAAACATGTTCACTCACCCAACTTCTAGAGACAATGCCAGCTTCCTCTTTCATGTTGTCTAAACTGTCTATGACTTTGTCATACAGTGCACAATTGTAGTTTTTGTTGTCCAAGGCTACCTGGCTGAAATGCTTGCTAGCTAGCACGACTTTCTATTAATTGGAAACGATGCACCAGCTATTTAATGTTAGCACACTACTTCTATCTGCATCAGGTATTCCCAAACTGGGAACACCTGATAGTCCCGTACACCTTCAAACATTCAACCTCCAGCTGCATAACCTCTCTAGCACCAAGGTCAGCGCACTCTCAAATATGATTTTTTTGCCATCATTGTAAGCCTGCCACACACGCACACTATACGATACATTTATTAAACATAAGAATTAGTTTTTGTCACAACCCGGCACGTGGGAAGGGACAAAGAGCTCTTATAGTACCAGGGCACAAATATAATAATATAATAAGAATCAATCATTTTGCTCTTTATTTCGCCATCTTACTTATATACAACTTTATTTGTTCATCGAAAATTGTGAATAACTCACCACAGGTTAATGAGAAGGGTGTGCTTGAAATGATGCACTTAACTCTGCAATATTAGGTTGTATTGGAGAGAGTCTCAGACTTAAATCATTTTCCACACACAGTCGGTACCTGTATTTAGTTTTTATGCTAGTGAGGGCGGAGAATCCACTCTCACATAGGTATGTGGTTGCAAAGGGCATCAGTGTCATAAGAGAGAGATTTGCTAAGGCATGATACTCTGAGCGCAGCCAAATCCAGAAATCTGGCAGTGGCTTCTGATTAAATTACATTTTCACAGAACCACTTGCTGCAATTTCGATGAGGCTCTCTTGTTCAGATATTGTTAAGTGGACTGGATGGCAGGGCATGGTGGAAGGTCCTTGTAAATGCAGACAGAAAAGAGCTCCAACTTCTTAATCATAGCCTCAATTGTGTCCCGCACATTGAATATAGTTGCAGAGAGTCCCTGTAAATCCTAGATTCAGATCATTCAGGCAAGAAAAAACATCACCCAGATAGGCCAGTCGTGTGAGAAACTCGTCATCATGCAAGCGGTCAGACAAGTGAAAATGATGGTCAGTAAAGAAAACTTTGGCAGCAAGAGCCCTTACATTTACATTTAAGTCATTTCAGTGGATGCTGCAGTGTACACACGTGGCGTCAAGAGGAACTGCTTGCAACTGCTTCCACATCAGTACAGATACGAACACATCTTGACCACCAAAGTCCATTTGATGTCACAAAGCTGTCAAGTACGTAAAACAATATCCTCTCCTGTTGTCCTGGTATCCAGTTGTTTCCAGTGGTTTCTCTGTCCAGTGTCTGTGTTATTTTGCCCATCTTCATCTTTTATTTTTATTGGCCGGTCTGAGATATGGCCTTTTCTTTACAACTCTGCCTAGAAGGCCAGCATCCCGGAGTCGCCTCTTCACTGTTGACGTTGAGACAAGTATTTTGCAGGTACTATTTAATGAAGCTGACAGTTGAGGATTTGTGAGGCATCTGTATTTTCTTTTAAAGCAATATATAAAGCAAATTGTGGTGAGAATACTGGACATACTTTTAGCGGTTGATCTGCTTCTGTTAAGTGGGTGGCAATGTGTGCTCTTTTCGAAGAATGGGTCCTGGCCTTTCGGGGGGGACTAGGGATCCGGGGAGACGGGGTTAGTCTGCCGGTCACTGAGATGACAACCCAACTTGGGAGGGGTTTTGGTGGGTGGAGTATTGGAGAACATTTGGAGGGTTAGTAGCAATGCAAAATATCATGGTACAGCTATATGGACACTCAATCACTATTGTACTTTTTAATGGTAAATTTACAAACATATTATGATGAATATATTTGAAACTTGTATCACATTATGTTAAATGGTGAAATAGGTATAGTCAGATAATTGTAATGGCTTAGCAGTTAATAAGAACAGAAGAACAATATTTACCCGGGTCAAAGAGAAGGAATATATTTTTGACTGTTCACAGGACACTCATTCAACATGTTGTGTCTTTGGCAATGCCGGATTAAGTGATATGACATGGTTTTCTATAAAATTCTTTCTCCGTAATTAATATTACCTGATTGAGCTAATCATGTAAATGTAATTAACTACAAAATAATATTTATAGAGTTGTTATCTTCCGAATAAACTCTTAAAGACCTAGAAATATTTTACATCAATAGCAGTCAATATTAATCGTCACCTTAATTCAGTCTCATCTGAAAGTTGTAAATTCTTGGTTATCTTCACAAATCCTGGATAACAAGTTGAATCAGCAATACAAAATTGGGTTTCATTATTTATTTACTAAATACCTAACTAATCAATACATAATTACATATACACAGAATTAATCACATCTTGATTACAAATTACGTCATGAAGGAAAATGTCCCTTGCAAGCGGAACAGATATGACAGCTGGTTACACAAAAGAAAAGGTCTGGGTTTGAGTGAAAGAGCGGGAAGACTGAGGATTAAAGGAAGAAGCTGTGCTATCGTAAATACAGTATTTTATGCATTCTAAATTACCGGCCATTTGGAAAAGGAAAATGCAAGAAATATTTACTCTGAGCTGCGGTTGGTTTGTGGTAGATGGAAGGCCGTGTTGCCAAACCGAGTCCTTTGTCCTTTGAAGAATGTCTCTGGTGGTCAATTGGATACGTTGTAGTAATGTTGTTATATGATAGACGGAATACTCTGTCTGTTCCTTCCTAACCCTCGTTTGCAGCTGCTGTTGCTAACTCAACGGCTAGGAGGTATCACTTCTGTAGTGAATAAGAGGTCAAAGTTCATACCATTCGGAACCAAAACTCACGCTGATGTTGGCTTCGTTCTGTAGTTATTATTCTGTAGTTATTATCTGAACCATTCTGACATCTGACCGTCGTCCTCACATCCTCGGAACAGTAGGTTACATTTTCATCAAGGGCTTGTATAGTGGAGGGAGAAAAGGGGTGTGTTTCATAGTTTACAACCTAGGTCCTTCTGTAGCTCAGTTGGTAGAGTATGGCGCTTGTAACGCCAGGGTAGTGGGTTCGATCCCCGGGACCACCCATACGTAGAATGTATGCACACATGACTGTAAGTCGCTTTGGATAAAAGCGTCTGCTAAATGGCATATATTATTATTATTATATTATTATTATTATATTATGTCTCTTCACGTGGGCGGGCCACTGAGTCGGGCCTAATTAACTCAAGAAATCCCAATTCTCACATTTTAGAAGTTAAAATCACATTTCATCCCATCATGAATAATTTCATATTCAAACATTTAAATGTAACAACAATTTCATGTGAATCCGATAACTCTGATGTGTAGACGTTACACTGTAGAGTTTGTCATCTTATCATTGATGAGAATGTCTCAGATGACAACCCGAACTGACATCATATTCATTAAGTACCACTGCATATGTTCAATTGATCGGATTACCAGAATATAGTTCATTTCCCCCCACCTTCTGATGTTCCCAGAATCTCTATGTTAACCAAGGGGTTTTCAAATGTAACATCAGCAGGGTAGAGAGAGAAAAAGGGGTAGGGGGTATTTATGACTGTCATAAACCTATCCCCAGGCCTACGTCATGACAAACATTTTAGATGAAAGTTTGTGGAAAATTGACTGGGTGTGTAAATATGAAATAATAATATTTTTGTTCCGAATGTGCAAATTGTCCAAATAGTGTCACTACTTCCACCGAAGGTAACTCCTCTCCCTGTTCAGGTTTACAAGCCGCCACCGATCCCTTTTTCCTTTTCTGTTTGTTTTGTCTGTGATTCTTTTCAAAACCTGGTTTCATTTGTGTTGATTTCTGTGTGTATAAGGGTAACCTGTTGCCTGCCTTAGTTCGTGCGGGATTAGACTTGTGTGTATTGTGCTTGATTGTACTTGATGTTTGTTGTTTTCACGGTTACGCACGTGTATGTAAAGTGTCGGAACAGTGTTTGTTCCTCCGTGCAAGTTCTGAGTATCGAGAGCGTAGTTTTGTATTTTCGTGTGTGCCATTTTTGTATTGGTGAACTATATAATTAAACACGCTTCTCAGACATCCCTGCTCTCCTGCGCATGACTCCTACACCTCTCACCGAGATGCACGCTATCACAAACAGATCCACCAGGTGTATGGATGATATTAAAACTGTTTTTGGACCATAAAGAGATACGGCTCATTAACCTTTACGGACCAAATAATGATGATCCACACTTCTTTGAAAATATAATAAATAAATGATCAACCCCGCAAGCAATACATGACTATTATTATGGTAGGAGATCATAATACTGTTTTAAATACCTCTATGGACCATAAAATAAATCACTCTACAAACTATCACCCTCGTGCTCTTAACGGGATTGGCGCGCAAAGGGATCACTAAGAATTTAAGGAAATCATGAATGTCATGGGTATATTTGAACTAATGGATATATGGAAGCTTAAATATCCTGACCTAGTGAGATATACAGTTAACGTTGGAAGTTTACATGCACTTA
Source organism: Oncorhynchus keta (assembly GCF_023373465.1). Lineage (NCBI taxonomy): Eukaryota > Metazoa > Chordata > Actinopteri > Salmoniformes > Salmonidae > Oncorhynchus > Oncorhynchus keta. The sequence continues at coordinate 35,589,529 of NC_068422.1, forward strand.
GTTTGGAGTCATTAAAACTTGTTTTTAAACCACTCCACAAAGTTCTTGTTAACAAACTATAGTTTTGGCAAGTCGACTAGGACATCTACTTTGTGCATAACAGAAGTCATTTTTTCCAACAATTGTTTACAGACAGATTATTTTACTTATAATTAACTGTATCACAATTCCAGTTGATCAGAAGTTGACATAAACTAAGTTGGGGCAAGGAGTTCCCCTCAGGGAACTCCACCCCCCACCCCGTTCAGCTGAAAAGGTGGCGCAGGGAATTCAAAAATATTCTTTAGAAATATTCAACTTTCACACATTAACAAGTCCAATATCTCAAATTACAGATAAACATCTTGTTCATCTACCCATCATGTCAGATTTTAAAAATGTTTTACAGCGAAAACACAACATATATTTATGTTAAACCACCACCAAACCAAAGAAAAAACGTAGCCATTTTTTCCAGCCAAAGATAAAATCACAAAAGCAGGATTAGAAATAAAATGACTCACTAACCTCTTGAAAATCTTCATCAGATGACAGTCATATGACATGTTACACAGTACTCCAAAATATCCGGAGGAATTATAGAAAGCTACGCCAGATAACAGAAATACTCATCATAAACTTTGACTAAAGATACATGTTCTACGTATAATTAAGGATACACTGGTTCTTAATGCAACCACTGTGTCAGATTTATTTTAAACATTACAGAAAAAGCCTAACATTGCAATAATCGCGCTCAGACGTATCCGCCATGTTGGAGTCAACAGAAATACAAAATTACAACATAAATATTCCCTTACCTTACCTTTCATTAAAATGTAGTGCAAGGAGTCCTAGTTCCACAATAAATTGTTGTTTTGTTCCATAATGTCCAATACTAGTGTCCAAGTAGCTGCATTTGCTATCACTTTCAGCTCACGTGCCCAAAAACTGACTGCTGGTCCAAGATAACTCGCACGAAAACTTCCAAAAGATATATTCCAGGTCGAATAAACTGGTCAAACTAAGTAGAGAATCAATCTTCAGGATGTTATTATCATATATATCCAATAACGTTCCAACCGGATCATACGTTTTCATCTGGAGCCGAATGGAACAGCCGTAGCACCCACAGAGAAATGCGCCACAGCAAAATGGCATTCTGTCAGGACACTGATTATTTTCCCTCCCATTAGGTCAGAGTTCACAGCAAATGCTCCATTACACTTTCTACTGAATGAGGACATCTAGTGGAAGGCGTAGGAAGTGCTTCCAGATCCATATCTTGATGGGAAAGGAGGAGACGATGACGTCAAAGTTGCCCCAACTTTCAGAATTTCACTTCTTGTTTGGATGATTGCCTGCCCTATGAGTTCTGTTATACTCACAGACATAATCCAAACAGTTTTAGAAACTTCAGAGTGTTTTCTATCCAATAGTAATAATAATATGCATATATTAGCAATCTAGGACAGAGTAGGATGCAGTTCACTATGGGCACGGAATTAATCCAAAGTGAAAATACTGCCCCCTATCCTCAACAAGCTAAGTTGACTGTGCCTTTAAACAGCGTTGAAAATTCCAGAACATTTGTCATGGCTTTAGAAGCTTCTGGTAGGCAAATCTACATAATTTGAGTCAATTGGAGGAGTACCTGCTGCCGGTGTATTTCAAGGCCTACCTTCAAACTCAGTGCCTCTTTGCTTGACATCATGGGAAAATCAAAAGAAATCAGCCAAGACCTCAGAAAAAAATTGTAGACTTCCACACGTCTGGTTCATCCTTGGGAGCAATTTTCAAACGCCTGAAAGTTCTAAGTTCCTCTGGACAAACAGTAGTATGCAAGTATAAACACCATGGGACCACGCAGCCGTCATATCACTCAGGAAGGAGACGCGTCCTGTCTCCTCGAGAAGAACGTAATTTGGTGCGAAAAGTGCAAATCAATCCCAGAACAACAGCAAAGGACCCTGTGAAGATGATGGGGGATACAGGTACAAAAGTAAGTATATCCACAGTAAAATGAGTCCTATAAGTTATTTTTGGAGAAATGTCCTCTGGTCTGATGCAACAAAAATAGAACTGTTTGGCCATAATGAGCCAAAGAATACCATCACAACCGTGAATCACAGGGCTGGCAGCATCATGTTGTGGGGGTGCTTTGCTGCAGGAGGCACTGGTGCACTTCACAAAATAGATGGCTACATGAGGAAAATGAAGTGAATATATTGAAGCAGCATCTCAAGACATCAGTCAGGAAGTTAAAGCTTGGTTTCAAATTGGTCTTCTAAATAGACAATGACAACAAGCATACATCCAAAGTTGTGACAAAATGGCTGAATGACAGCAAAGTCAAGGTATTGAAGTAGCATAGAAAATAGAATAGAAAATTTGTTGGCAGAACTGAAAACGTGTGCGAGCAAGGAGGTCTACAAACCTGACTCAGTTACACCAGTTCGGTCAGGAGGAATGGGCCAAAAAATCACCCAACTTATTGTGGGAAGCTTGTGGAAGGCTACCCGAAACGTTTAACCCAAGTTAAACAATTTAAAGGCAATGCTACCAAATACTAATTCAGTGTATGTAAACTTCTGACCCACTGGGAATGTGATGAAAGAAATTCAAGCTGAAATGAATCATTCTCTCTCCTATTATTCTGCATTTCACATTCTTATATGGCATGGCTGTCACATAGGGCCATGAAGGTTCGGATATCTTTTAAAAACTGAATTTTGTGTTTACTTGGGTTAACTTTCTGCTGTATAAAAATTTGTTTGATGATCTGAAAAATGTAAGTGTGACAAATGTGCAAAAAAATAAGAAATCAGGAAGGGGGCAAATACTTTTTCACAGCACTGTATATTATATCATATATATATATATATATATATATATATATATATATATATATATATATATATATATATATATATATATTTTGCCAAAAAATATACGGGGGATTGGAAGTGATGCAGACAACTACATTGATGGAAGCCACACTCTATGTGCATTATTAAAGCTGATCTACAGGCCTGGTCTTTCCCCTTAAAGTGTTGTGCTGTTTCCTCTCCCTCGCTATCGCTCTGTCCTCTCTATTAATTATATTAGAAAGTATGTAACGTCATAACTCCGGCGCTCCTTTCATTTTCGTGCTCTGCCTGGCCATGATAACTCCCGTCCAATGGTCTACAGCTATATGGTTGCATAGGAGTGGACTCAAACTACATTAATAAATGACAATATCACTTTGGCTTACATACATGAATCATATTCTACCTAACAATTGGTGCTTTGCAATATCATGGTCATTTTATGACAGTCATTTCATTTTCAAAAATGTATTCTGCAATAACTTGATATGTTAAGTCATTCTTTGTAATCAGTTCCATCTCGAATAAGGGCAATATTGTATCTTGAATAATGGCTATAATGGCTATATTGCTTCCCAGCAGCAAACCAAGTGGCAGGGTGGCCACCAACAGTAATATATAAATTACTTCAGTTAATGTATCTTGCCTGTAGCCTATTAATGCTAATTTCATGTTTTTTGTCATCATTCTAATAATTGTGTTAATTGTTACAGATGGGGCTTCAGTTTCTAAGAACCGGGTTACATCTTGCCTGAACTGATTTGGGGGAAATGTTTCTCTATGCAAGCTTTAAATACATCTTTCCCAACTAACATTGGATGGTCTCAGATTCACCACATTCCTTTTGCAAATTAAGGCTATCCAGAAATGAGTTCCACAAGCAACAATGTCATTATTACCAAAGTGGTGGCATTGGCCAGCTAAATCACAAAATATTTTCTGCTTGAACTGCTGGACACATTACTTGTTGTATATCTCCCACTCCCTCTCCAGGGAAGCATGTGCTGCTCTGTGGTCCTTAATGTACGAAGACAAACAAGCTAAGCCAAATCGGTCTCATTATATTTTAAGAGGCCCAGAGATACAAATTCTGATATTTTAACGTAGATCCTTCCCATAGTTTAATTTGTTGAGGAAAGGCCCATCAGGAATTGTCTTATTGTCCTTGTATATGTCTTCCTAAAAACATCTCACAAAATGTTGGCTTGAAGCTTGTGAGAATACACAGAGGGGACAGTTACACAGAATGCACAGTATGGTATCATACTGAAATGTCTGCTCAAATCCTTATCACATTGGAAAGGGGGGTTCCAAGGCTAGGAGTGAGTCTTCATATTTAGACATAGCTCGCTACTAATCAGCTGATAGACCATGGGTAGAGAGAGAGCTGAGCTGACAATAACAGCATCGAAATTGGTTATAAACAGCCCGATGGGCTAAGAAGCTATTTAACGTGGTCATAGAGGTGCTTGCAACAGCAACAGTAACACAACAGCAGTAGTCTTCACATCCCATTAAACATATTTAACATGAAACGTGGGCATGTGAAGTTTAGTTTTGTAATAAGGTCTGACACGGGAGGGGTTTTAACAATGCATTATGTTACATTCCAATAATTGATTCATCATGCACTACAGGTAATAGAAACCACACATGTTCTGTGATACTGGATCACGGCACATTTCATACACACGAAATAAAAACGTATCCACATATAAACATCTTGTTGGCAGAAAACAGACGGTTCTTCTATTGTCGCAACCGTCCGAGAAGTGAAATGCTGCCACCCCCTCCGAATTAGTTAGTAATTAAGGCTTCATTTGAATCACTTCCGGTGAACTAAACAATTTGTCTGGCCAATAATTTCAAGGACGCTTAGGAGGACCCCCAGAGCCTACTATACTGTATGTACTTAAACTCGGAAGTTGCCATGGTAACACAGCCAGGTAGAAGAAAATGGATGAAAGGAGCACGGAGATGGGGATGATAGGTGTTTCTTTCCCATTCCTCAACTTATTTACTGTACCGTATCTCCCCAGCCACAGCGTCAGCAAGTATTATTTTTTAAGCAGTTCTGTGTTGTCTTTGTCTGAAAGTGGAGGCAATGTGTTAGAGCAACATTATTGAATTAGTTGGTTAGGCTTTTTTTTGTTGGTAAAGAAATGATGTGTACAGTTGATATTCTGCAGAAATTCACCAGGCTGAGCTGTAGATGATGCTCTGGCAGGTAGAGAGACGTACAACTCAGTAATGCCCAGGTTTTCAGTCTAATGTGAAAAAAATCATACATTTATCACACAGCTGAAACATTTTGAGTTTGTTTGGCTGGAGAGTTTAACTGTTAGTTTGGGAAAAACCTGTCAAATCCACAACACAATTGCAAAAATGTTACACTTTCCTAAATGTGTAAAAATACGTTGCAATAAATACATTAAATTGTATTAGGAAATGAATACCTTGAGGCAACAATCAGCATTGAGACTTTAGGGAACACCTAAATCAAAATTAATTTAGATGAGTTATAAATGTGTATATTATGCCTCATCCACCCACTCAATGTTGATTTAATTAAATTTCGACAATTAAACCAATTTGTCAACTCTCTGTCAAAACATTGAACTTAATATACATTTAATTCTTTGAAGTAAAGAAAACTTTTTTTAATGAAGATTCAATATCCTTCTGGAAAAAATGCAATTACTTTTTAATTACGATTTACATAATGAGAAAACAGTTTGTTTTATTTGGTTGACAGGCCCCATTATTGAACCTATTTGAAATGTAAGACTTAACAATGTCTGGTACTGTATAGTGCATGACACCTAATGTTTGATAACAATCAGAATATATTAAAGCAATAAAAAATTAAAAGTGTCTCAAAGGACTTTCAGTGAGACAGCAAATGTATGGGAGCTTCAGAGAATACACAAACAACAGGTGCTCTTGGAAATTGGCATTTAAAAAATAACTTACTATTGTTTGCTGGTGAGAACATTACATTACTCCTTTGAGAGTAGAGCAAGGTAAGATAAGGTAACTTGGTGCCACAACAATCCTGAATGTAAATACAAACTCATCTTTACAGCAGCAATAGAAACAAATAACAAAGTGTTTTCCTCATCCCTGATTCAGTAAAAAGCTGAGGGATGGGGCTGGATAAATGTAGCCACTCTCAAATTGTTACATCTGCCGCTGCCACACCCTCTACTGCTCATCCTGTGTCTCCTTGACCTGCCGCCACTCCCGCAGTGTCCTCTCCATCTGTGTGTGTGTGTGTGGGGGGGTGTGATTGTGATTGTGTGGACGGAGACAGGTGTGCTGGCGTCCGAGCCGATTCACCCCAGTTGCAACCTGTTCCATAATCAAGACCTCTACATAGTCCTGCCTCTTCCACACTGCCAGATCGTAATCTCTGCTCAGTCAGTCTACGTTTCTAGCTGTTTGTCACTGTTTAGATCCTGTTGTGCCTGTTTTCCTTGCCTGATATTGTTTTCCTCTCCGCTACAGTTTACCTCCTCTGACTCTGGTCCCTGTCTCCAGTCCCACATCTTGTCATTCTGCTACTCTGTCCTGGATTCCCCGCTCTACTACTACTCCCTTGGATTCCCCTCCGGGCCTGCTTACCCTGTCCCAACCCTTCTCGCTCCAGCCTCAGCCTCCGCACCTGTTTTTTACAACCTGCCCGAGCTTCCCCTGACACACACTCCATCTTCCCATGTGTTTCAATAAATACCTTGGTTACTTCATCCCAGTCTCCTCGCCTGAGTCTGCTCTTGGGTTCCCCTGTTCCACTCCGCGTAACACAAATAGACAGAGCTATGGATACAAGGACTGACAATCCATGATATAAACATTATCATTTTAAACATTTGTTATGCTATATTGTGTTTGTTTACATTTGCAATAACTAAAGTTATGTTACGTGAAAATAGGTTGTTGAAAACCAATTGAAATGGACAATTAAAGAACAAAACCAATCATACTTTGTTGACCCGTACAACCTTTCCTCTTTATTTATTTGAATTGATAGACCTCAGTGTATATCAGTTATTTTACATGTATGGAATAAAAAGTTATGATCAAATAGAAGTTCATTTGCACCTATAATTAATATTTTGTATTATTTTTGCTCTGGTGAATCATTGGCATTGAATTAAATCTGTTTTACATCAATGATGATTATATTAGTTGATTATCTTATAAATAGATTTTTTTCACAATCAAACACGCAAACGAGGAAACTGACAAATGTGTGTGACGTGGGGCTTTGAAGCGTTACAGATTGCCCAGATAGAAATGTAAAGGTAATTCCCAAATGAGCCGACATATGCAGAGTTTTACCGTGAATGCAGTCTCCGCTAAACGTGGCAACTTTGCCTTTTGATTTAAATCTCTTGGTATGGATTGAAAAGCACCCTTGATGAATTAATCATATTTGGAGGTTAGCATCCCACTGCTGTTGGGGCTAGGGGGCAGCATTTTCACTTTTGGATGAAAGGCGTGCCCAGAGTAAACTGCCTCCTCCTCTTTCCCAGATAGGAATATATGCATATTATTATTACTGGTGGATAGAAAACACTCTGAAGTTTCTAAAACTGTTTGAATTATGTCTGTGAGTATAACAGAACTCGGTCTCATTGCGCGCGGTCACGAGAGAGTGTCCTCCCGTTCCTATGCTTTTCTTCAGACAATGAAATTCTCGGGGATGGAACCTTATTTCTGATTAATGTTTGAAACATGCTAAATATGGATTGCATACATCATTTGACTTGTTTCTATGACCTGTAACGGAACTTTTTGAGAGTAATTGCTCGTGCTTTTTGAGGATTGAATGCTGGGCTGAACAAGCTAACAACAAGTGGCTAAATTATGGGCTTTTTGGAACTTTATGGAACAAATCAGTCATTTATTGTCGAACTGGGATTCCTGGAACTGCCTTGGGATGAAGATATTCAAAGGTAAGTGAATATTTAGTGTTTTTTGTAGCTTCTGTTGACGCCAAAATGGCGGCTATTTCTTTGGGTTCTGAGCGCCGTTCTCAGATTATTCTTTTTCCGTAAAGTTTTTTAAAAAACTGACACAGCGGTTGCATAGAGGATACATTTATCTTTAATTCTGTGAATAACACTTGCATCTTCTATCAATATTTATTGTGAGTATTTCTGCAAAATCACCGGATGTTTTGGAATCCAAACATTACTGCACATAACGCGCCAATGTAAACTGAGATTTTTTTATATATATATATATATATATATATATATATATATATATATATGCACATTATCGAACAAAACACACAATACATGTATAACATGATGTCCTATGAGTGTAATCTGATGGAGATAATCAAAGGTTAGTGATTCATTTTATCTATATTTATACTTTTGTGACTGCGAAAAATCGCTGTGTGTGTTTTTGAATCCAGCATAAATATAAATATATAAACATAAATCGGGCACTATGGGTAAATTAACAAGATGTTTATCTTTCATTTGCTGTATTGGACTTGTTAATGTGTGAAAGTTAAATATTTCTAAAGAATATATTTTTCAGCTGAATGGGAGGGGATGTTCCCTTGCGCCCCCCTCCCCCCAACAGGTTAAACTTTCTTAAAATCTATTTGATGGGGGTTCAGAGCTAGGTACTCATTTACATAGCTTTTATTAATGGATCTCATCAATTTATAAATTACAATGCATGGAAAATGCCATTATTAAATTCAGAAAAAATAAAGTAGATGCTTTTCCAATTGGATCTGGAAGATTCGCTCAACCTTATTAATGGCTTCCTCACGCGTAAAAGTGCTGGAATTATGAGGGAATTAAGTCAAGTTCAGAACACTGCTTATCTGTAGACACACCTCCGCCACACCTTTATTTCTTAGCTCTCCACCCAGACCAAATAGCAGGTGGATAGCATGCTATTCAGACCCAGTGCCAGCATAAAGTGACTGAGGGGGCAGTTGAAATTGGTGAGGGGGGCACAATTATGGGGGGTTCCAGCATTGGAATTGTATTGAATTCGGCTTATATCACGCTATACCACAATACATATACAGTTCAAATGCTTAGACTCCAAGACCATTGAGTGCTTTTGAAGTGAGATGTTGGACGCGAAATCTGTAGCCTATCTCCGCTGCACTGTATCAGCACAATGGACAGCGCCCTACACACTAAAACAAAGTCACTTTGGTATAGGCTACAAGATAGATAAGGTAATTCACCTATTACAGACAGTCTATGTGAATGCAGCCATACACACAGCTGTTTTATGAAAATAATCCAGACTAAACACTGAAAGTAGTAGCCCAGTCTGGTTTACTGGCGTGCCTCTAAAGCTAAGCAGAGTTGGTCCTGGTTGGTCCCTGGATGGGAGACCAGATGCTGCTGGAAGTGGTGTTGGAGGGCCAGTAGGAGACATTATTTCCTCTGGTCCCCCCCAAAAAGTATCAGTTTGGCCCTCATACAATCATGGCCACTTAATCATCCCCAGCGTCCAATTGGCTCATTGGTCCCTCCTCCACTCCCCTGTAAATATTCCACAGGTTGTTGCTGTACATGAGATTGTGTTATCAGTTAACTTACCTGGTAAAATAAATGTAAAAAATATATATACTGTACAAAAATACAAACACGTGTTCCCATGTTTTATGAGCTGAAATAAAATATCCCAGAAATGTTTCTTATGCACATAAAGCTTATCTTTCTCAAATGTTGTGCACAAATTTGTTTACATCCCTGTTAGTGAGCATTTCTCCTTTGCCAAGAATCCATCGGACAGGTATGGCACATCAATATGCTGATTAAACATCATTACACAGGTGCACCTTGTGCTGTGGACAATAAAAGGCCATTAAAATGTGCAGTTTTGTCTCACAACACAATGCCACAGATGTCTCAAGTTTTGAGGGAGTGTGCAATTGGCTTGCTGACTGTAGGTATGCCCACCATAGCTGATGGCAGAGAAATTAATGTTAATTTCTCTACCATAAGCTGCCTCCAACGTTGTTTTAGAGAATATGGTAGTACGTCCAACCGGCCTCACAACCACAGACCACGTGTAACCACGCCAGTCTAGGACCTCCACATCCGGTTTCTTCACCTGCGTGACTGTCTGAGACCAGCCAGACTGTCTGAGACCAGTCACCCGGACAACTGATGAAACTGTGGGTTCGCACAACTGAAGAATGTCTGCACAAACCTTGAGAAACCGTTTCAGGGAAGCTCATCTGCGTGCTTTTCATCCTCACCAGGGCCTTGACCTGACTGCAGTCCCCAATGCATGCTTTTAGAAGGCGAACTGACAATTCCACTGTTGTTGTTCACAGCACACACATCAGCATGTCCCCTTATCTCATTACCAGCTGATTATCAGCTGTTGTCAAACACACGTGAGTCTGGAAAGACACTTCTCTTCCTCAAATTTTTCAGCAAATTTGTTGATGAAAAGCTGAAATGAGTATAACAAAATATTGTCTATTATATTGACAAGATATTTGAGTGCCTGTCTCTAACAATGGAAATACATGTCCTCAAAGATGTCAGGCTGGCGAGAAGTGGCGACATCAGGTGGGAACATTTTAGCCAATGAGAGAGCAGACAAACATTCTATTTTCGTATACGTAAAATGCCTACTATTTAGAATGCAGGTATGGGTATTCAGACACGGCTACTCACTCATACATGAAAATAAATTATGGATTACAAAAGCGACGTGGTACAAAAACATGTTTTATAATTCTTTATTGTTTTCATATGAAACAAATCAACTCTTTCCACTGACTTTGAAGTGTCTTTTCATAAATTTTGTACATTCATATAATGTTAATTTGAAAGAAAACATATTTGAACTTGGCACTTAGAAAACAACCAGAAGGAATTATCACCTTAATTCAGAACAAATTTTACAAAGCCATTCAAACAGTAATTTTTTTGTATAATTTTGTATCTGTTTTTTAAACCCAACTTAAAAAATTGAGAATATTCAAAATACAGTTGTTTTTTCCCCTCACCTCTTTCTGTCCTTACTTACAAATATGTACATGAAAGTCATTTTCCTAATTCTGTTTTCCTCCATATTTCTTCAGCGAAAAATAAAATAAAATGCCAGACATTTATATTTTCTCTCACCTGTGACGATTGATCCTTTAGCCTATAGCTCACCACAGTCAACATGAATCCTGATCTTGTCCACATTCTGATTGGGCCCACATTTTCAGACATGGGGTCCACGCATTGTTGACCAGATTTCCTGGTCCCTCCCTGTATGCAAAATATTTAACAAAAGCATATTTCCAAATAATATATATTTTTTAATACACATACAGTATTGATGCCAAAAGTAAATTATTTCAGAGGGTTGTGTAATGATGACTTAAATGGTTTCACTGTCCAGATCCGTCTACACTTGTAAGATCTGCTCACAATCAGATCACAAAACATCTGTCCATTATCTACACCTGTCAGAAAATGTGGGCACAATCAGAATGTGGAGGTAAAAAGATGCATGTTAGAACCTAGTATAAACGAAGCTTGAGTGTCTGTGATTGCCCTGAGGCTGAGTAGTCAGATTGAAGTCCCATGGCTTACATCAATGGCTTCTGGAATGGTTCTTCCAGGCCCTGATTGGTATGACTTTGGCATTGGTGTCTTGACAGGGCTCTGTTGGCAGAGCCCCCCGTTGGGCGCCCTGTGTTTGCAGCGGATAGCGGGCATGGTGGCGCTGCTGAGGGGTAGGGGGAGGGTTCTGCCAGTGCCCCTGCCAAGTGTCCTTCCTGCTCCTTGCCCCTCCTGGAGGAAAGTGGTCACAGAGACCGACTCCCTGTGATGGCCCAGGTAGTGGTCCCGTGAAGGCAGGCCTTCCAGGGACTGGCTGGGCTGCATGCTGCTGATGTCCAGGGCAGAGATCTCGATAGATTGGCCCGGCAGCTGCTTGTGCACCATGTCCTCGTCCAGGAGGCTGTTCAAACGCTTGTGGACCTGCTCTAGATTCACCTCTTTGTCCTGGAGAGAGAGCAAGAGAGAGTGGAGGAGAGAGAAAGGGAGAAAGATACACAGAGACAAAGGTTATTAGGGAGGAGAAGTGCAAGAAAAGTGAAAAGGGGGGTAAAGAAAGGTTTGAAGGAGAAAGAAGCTGTGATGAGCAATTGTTTGATTTAACATAGTTAATTCTCCACATGGTCTACATTACATTTCCTATTGGAAAAATATGGAATTTGAAAGTTTATTTACTTCAAAACAATACTATTCAAGGAACACTAAGGTAAAACCCATGTCAACACTACACTGCAATCACAAGCTGGAAAATTCAAGCATAATGGTGGTGAGACATTACCTGATAACAAAAAACTAAATGATTTAATCTGAAATGTGTTATTTTAAGCATGTATCCACAATTACAATGAACTATTACCAGAAAGTCTCTTCCTTCACTACACAGCAAATTTGAAAGTATTAATTTAACACCAGGCATGTTAATTTGAACACTCGTCCAGTGTTTATTTAGGTACTTTCTCATCAGTGTTAATTTAACACTTTTTGGAATGCTAATATTGAAATTCTAAATGTTAAGATATAACACTTCAGGTGTTGTTCAAATGACCCATCGGAGTGTTTTTTCAACACTCATCCAGTGTTTATATAGGGCCACTCAGTGTTAATTTATCAGGTTTAGTGTTCATATTGATACAGTTGGGAGTGTTAAAATATAACACCTCAGATGTTGTTCAAATGACCCATGGGAGTGTTTCTTCAACACCCCCAGTATTAAGCAGCAACGCCTTTCAGTGTTGGGGATCAACTCTAGAGAATGCATCCTGTAGCTGAATTGACACCAGGAAGTGCTAAATATGCATACTAGGAAATAACCATTTTTTGTCGGATTTTCTCCCACTCATAAATCAAGCCTGCAAGTAGAAGGCAAGTTAAAAGAAGAAATAAAGGATTCGTTACAAGAGTAGTGACTCTGCTTTGTTTCATTTATTTATGCCACAAATAGTGCATCACAGGCACATTAAAATGAAATCAGTGTATCACAGGCGCATCACAGTCAAAACAGTGCATCACAGGCACATTAAAATTATTTGCAGAGTTGCTATTTAAAACAAGTGGAAGCCCTCAAAAGACTCGGTATGCAATTTTCTTGACAAAGTTGCCAATAATGTCATACAAAGGAACAACATAAAGGCTCTCATCAGCAACATAAGCACTTTGAAGGATAAAAGGATTATACAATTTCAGATCATCAACATTGACAACAACACTATCAAACACAGCGAATGCATGGTAATGTTCACTGAAATTATCAGTATGCAACTTGTCCAGCAATAGGTATACAATATAGTCAACCACAAAAGTCTGGGATTTCATGCTCCATCTTACTGCAAACTAACAGTCCCTCTCTGTACTCTGTGCCATCCATCTTAACCCAGCTGGTAAAGTAAATGGCTTTCTGCATAGTGACCTGCCAACTCCTCACCACCAGTAAAATCACTCAGGGAAAAAACTTTCACCGGTCCATAATGTCACACCCTGGCCATAGAGGCTTTTTATTCTCTATTTTGGTTTGGCCAGGGTGTGACTAGGGTGGGCGTTCTGTTCTTATGTCTATGTTTTTGTACTTCTTTGTTTTTGCCTGGGTATGGTTCTCAATCAGGGACAGCTGTCTGTCTTCGTCTCTGATTGACAACCATACTTAGGTAGCTCTTGTCCACATGGGTTTTGTGGGTAGTTGTTTTCTGTTTTGTGTTTCTGCACCTGACAGGACTGTTTAGTATTCGTTCCTTCTCTTTGTTATTTTGTTTTGTGTTCAGTTTAAATAAAAATAACATGAACACTTACCACGCTGCGCTTTGGTCCACACCTCCCTCAGACGAACATCGTTACACATACTCTGTATGTCGCAATGGTGATATCTTCCTGTGATGGCCTATAACAAATGTGTGTTTTTTGGAAAGGAACTTAGTAATGTTCTTGAGGGTGTTTTTAAAGAGTTTGTACTTTTCCTCAAACCTCATGCTCCACATTATGCCATAAAGGACCGATTTATCTTATGCATGCTGGGTAATGTATGCATGCTGGGTAAGTGATGTTAAGGCATTATCAAATTTTTCAGATACACAGTCATGCCCTGGCTAAGAAAAGGGGAAAAAACTGTTGATTATTTGAAGTAAGATGAGCAGTAAATTCCAGTTCTTATTTCCTGGTGGAACATCACCCAAAATCAAGTGAACATTTCTCACAAGGCACAGAGTTTGAATATAATTAAGTGCTATGCTATTTCTACTGTTCTCTAGGTTGACTTTAGTTGGACGGTTTTTGTGCTGCAAGTACCCATAGTCAAACGAGTAGATTCCAGAGAGAAGCGCACATTTTGAAATCAAGGGGTTATCCATAGGCATAACTGACAGAAGAGCTTGTTTAATTTGGGAGTGCGGCCCAGTAGTAAGCTCATCTAAATCACACACTACTGTAGACACGACACCACAAGTAAGCAACTTGTCAATGATGGAGGCACACATATCTTTAGCAAGACTGTAAAACAGCACCGGTAAGTAAAATGGCACCGGAGCAGAAGGCAGACGTTTTACGTTCCCCCAACCGATTGTTTTTTTTGTTAGTTTATCTGTGTAATTTGTAACTTATTGTTTTACTGTACATAATGTTGCCGCTACCAACTCTTATGATGGAAAATAACTTCTAGACATCAGGACTGCGATTACTGACCACGGACTAGCAGAATACTTTTTCTTCTTTCACGACTCTGACGAGCCCGAGGCGGAGGATATACGGCTCCCTCGGGAAAAGGCCCCGACCCCAGTGATCTGCGTGAAGAGAAGGCGGAGGGCGGCCTGCCTTCTGAGTAGGAGGCGATCGGGAAAAAAACACACCCCTCAATTCTGCTCGCAAACACGCAATCTTTGGAAAATAAAATGGACAAGTTACTGGGAAGATTAAACTACCAATGGGACGTTAAAAACGAACATTTTATTCTTCACGGAGTTATGGCTGAACGACAACAATATCAAAATACAGCTGGCTGGTTAAACGATGTACCGGCAGGATAGAACAGCGACGTCTGGTAAGACAAGGAGCGGCGGTCTATGTATTTTATGCGCAGCTGGTGCACAATATTTAATGACGTCTCAAGCTATTGCTCGCCTGAGGTAGAGTTTTTCATGCTAAGCTGCAGACTACATCACCTACCGAGAGAGTTTTCATCTATATTCTTTGTATCTGTTTACATACCACCACAGTCAGATGTGAGCACTAAGATAGCATTAAATTAGTTGTATTCCGCCATAAGCAAACAAGAAAACGCTCACCCAGAGGCGGCACTCCTAGTAACCGGGGACGTTAATGCAGGGAAACTTAAATCCGTTTGACCTCATTTATAACATGTTAAATGAGCAACCAGAAGGAAAAGAACTCTGGACCACCTATACTCCACACAGAGATGTATACAAAGCTCTCCCTCGCCCTCCATTTTGAAAATCTGACTATAATTATATCCTCCTGATTCCTGCTTACAAGCAAAAAGTAAAGCAGGAAGCACCAGTGACTAGATCGATAAAAAAGTGGTCAGATGAAGCAGATGCTAAGCTACAGGACTGTTTTGCTAGCACAGACTGGAATATGTTCCGGGATTCCTCCAATGGCATTGAGGAGTACACCACATCTGTCATTGGCTTCATCAATAAGTGTATTGATGACGTCCCCCCCACAGTGACCGTACGTACATACCCTAACCAGAAATCATGGATTACAGGCAGCATCCGTACTGAGCTAAAGGCTCGAGCTGCCGCTTTCAAGGAGCCGGACTCTAACCCGGAAGAAATCTCACTATGTCCTGCGATGAACCATCAAACAGGCAAAGCGTCTATACAGGACTAAGATCGAGTCATTCCACACCGGCCCCAACGCTCGCCAGATGTGGCAGGGCCTTTAAAACATTATAGACTACAAAGGCAAGCACAGACAAGAGCTGCCCAGTGACACAAGCCTAACAACACAGGGGCCCCCCAGGGGTGCGTGCTCAGCCCCCTCCTGTAGTCCCCGTTCACAAATGACTGCACGGCCAGAAACACCTCCAACATCATCCTATAATTTGCCGATGACACAACAGCGGTAGGCCTGATCACCGACAACAACGATACAGCCCATAGGGAGGTGGTCAGAGACCTGGCCGTGTGGTGCAAGGACAACAACCTCTGCCTCAACATGATCAAGACAAAGGAGATGATTGTGGACTACAGGAAAAAGAGGACAGAGCATGACGGGGCTGCAGTGGAGCAGGTTGAGAACTTCAAGTTCCTTGGTGCCCACATCACCAACAAACTAACATGATCCAAGCACACCATGACAGTTTTGAAGCGGGCATGACAAAACCTACTCCCCCTCAGGAGACTGAAAAGATTTGGCATGGGTCCTCAGGTCCTCAAAAGGTTCTACAGCTGCACCATCGAGAGCATTGACCTGACTGGTTGCACCACTACCTGGTAAGGCAACTGCTTGGCTTTCGACCACCAGGCACTACAGAGGGTAGTGCGAATGGCTCGGTACATCACTGGGGCCAAAGCTTCCAGCCATCCAGGACCTCTATACCCGGCGGTGTCAGAGGAAGGCCCTAAACATTGTCAGAGACTCCAGCCACCCTAGTCATAGACCATTCTCTCTGCTACCACATGACAAGCGGTACAGGAGCGCCACATCTAGGTCTAAGAGGCTTCTAAACAGCTTCTACCCCTAAGCCATAAGACTCCTGAACATCTAGTCAAATGGCTTCACAGAATATTCACATTGCCCCTCCCCTCTCCATGCAACTTTCTGTTGTCAAACTATGCATAGTCACTTTAATTAACTCTACCTACATGTACATACTACCTCAACTAACAGATGTGCCCCCGCACATCGACTCTGTACCGGCACCCCCCTGTATATATTGTTCTTTTTTTACTGCTCCTCTTTAGTTACTTGCTACTTTTATCGCTTATTCTTATCCGCATTTTTTGAAACGACACTGCCGGTTAGGGGCTCGTAAGTAAGCATTTCACTGTAAGGTCTACACGTGTTGTATTCGGCGACTAATAAACCAATAAGATTTGATTTGAATGTCCATTCTTCTCAAAACAATCACTTTGAGTGTTATCATGTGTGACACCAATGTCACCACCCATTTGTGGAGCTTCTGACTGGACTGGAGAATCGGCAACATGATAGGGCCCTTCTCAGCTTAATGCATCAACCACTTGAACAATATTCTTATGAATACTATTCAAATGTTTTCAGAAACCTGAGTATGTTGAAAACTGCAGTCTACAAAGCAGCATTCCCCAAGAGAGGATAGCTTTCACTTCAGCAGTAATAAATTCATGAACTTCTTTGAGGAAAAGATCATGATTATTAGAAAGCAAATTGCGGACTCCTCTTTAAATCTGTGTATTCCTTCAAAGCTCAGTTGTCCTGAGTCTTCACAACTCTGCCAGGACCTAGGATCAAGGGAGACACTCAAGTGTTTTAGTACTATATCTCTTGACACAATAATGAAAATAATCATGGCCTCTAAACCTTCAAGCTGCATACTGGACCCTATTCCAACTAAACTACTAAAAGAGCTGCTTCCTGTGCTTGGCCCTCCTGTGTTGAACATAATAAACATCTCTCTATGCACCGGATGTTTTTTTAATTTTATTTTACCTTTATTTAACTAGGCAAGTCAGTTAAGATTTGTACCTGATCCGCTCGGGGATTTGAACTTGCAACCTTCCGGTTACTAGTCCAACACTCTAACCACTAGGCTACCCCACTAGGCTACCCTGCCGCCGCCCGTGTGTACCAAACTCACTAAAAGTGGCAGTAATTAAGCCTCCCTTGAAAAAGCCAAACCTTGCACCAAAAAATATAAAAACCTATCGGCCTATATCGAATTTTAGAAAAGGCTGTTGCGCAGCAACTCACTGCCTTCCTGAAGACAAACAATGTATATGAAATGCTTCAGTCTGGTTTTAGACCCCATCATAGCACTGACTGCACTTGTGAAGGTGGTAAATTACCTTTTAATGGCATCAGACCGAGGCTTTGCATCTGTCCTCATGCTCCTAGACCTTAGTGCTGCTTTTGATACCATTGATCACCACATTCTTTTGGAGAGATTGGAAACCCAAATTGGTCTACACGGACAGGTTCTGGCCTGGTTTAGATCTTATCTGTCGGAAAGATATCAGTTTGTCTCTGTGAATGGTTTGTCCTCTGACAAATCAACTGTAAATTTCGGTGTTCCTCAAGTTTCCGTTTTAGGACCAATATTGTTTTCACTATATATTGTACCTCTTGGGGATGTCATTCGAAAACATAATGTTAACTTTCACTGCTATATGGACGACACAGAGCTGTACATTTCAATGAAACATGGTGAAGCCCAAAAATTGCCCTTGCTAGAAGCCTGTGTTTCAGACATAAGGAAGTGGATGGCTGCAAACTTTCTACTTTTAAACTCGGACAAAACAGAGATGCTTGTTTTAGGTCCCAAGAAACATAGAGATCTTCTGTTGAATCTGACAATTAATCTTAATGGTTGTACAATCATCTCAAGTAAAACTGTGAAGGACCTCGGCGTTACTCTGGACCCTGATCTCTCTTTTGACGAACATATCAAGACTGTTTCGAGGACAGCTTTTTTCCAACTACGTAACATTGCAGAAATCAGAAACTTTCTGTCCAAAAATCATGCACAAAAATTAATCCATGCTTTTGTCACTTCTAGGTTAGACTACTGCAATGCTCTGCTTTCCGGCTACACGGATAAAGCACTAGATAAACTTCAGTTAGTGCTAAATACGGCTGCTAGAATCATGACTAGAACCAAAAAATGTGATCATATTACTCCAGGGCTAGCCTCCCTACACTGGCTTCCTGTCAAGGCAAGGGCTGATTTCAAGGTTTTACTGCTAACCTACAAAGCATTACATGGGCTTGCTCCTACCTATCTCTCTGATTTGGTCCTGCCGTACATACCTACACGTACGCTACGGTCACAAGACGCAGGCCTCCTAATTGTCCCTAGAATTTCTAAGCAAACAGTTGGAGGCAGGGCTTTCTCCTATAGAGCTCCATTTTTATGGAATGGTCTGCCTACCCATGTGAGAGACACAAACTCAGTCTAAACATTTAAATCTTTACTGAAGACTCATCTCTTCAGTGGGTCATATGATTGAGTGTAGTCTGGCCCAGGAGTCTGCAGGTCAATGGAAAGGCTCTGGAGCAACAAACCGCCCTTGCTGTATCTGCCTGGCCGGTTCCCCTCTTTCCACTGGGATTCTCTGTCTCTATCCCTATTACAGGGGCTGAGTCACTGTCTTACTGGTGCTATTTCATGCCGTCCCTATGAGGGGTCACTTGAGTGAGTTGAGTCACTGATGTGATCTTCCTGTCTGGGTTGGCGCCCCCCCCTTGGGTTGTGCCGTGGCGGAGATCTTTGTGGGCTATACTTGGCCTTGTCTCAGGATGGTAAGTTGGTGGTTGAAGATATCACTCTAGTGGTGTGGGGGCTGTGCTTTGGCAAAGTGGGTGGGGTTATATCCTTCCTCTTTGGCCCTGTTCGGGGGTATCATCGGATGGGGCCACAGTGTCTCCTGACCCCTCCTGTCTCAGCCTCCAGTATTTATGCTGCAGTAGTTGATGTGTCGTGGGGCTAGGGTCCGCCTGTTATATCTGGAGTACTTCTCCAGTCTTATCCGGTGTCCTGTGTGAATTTAAGTATGCTCTCTCTAATTCTCTCTTTCTTTCTCTCTCTCGGAGGACCTGAGCCCTAGGACCATGCCTCAGGACTACCTGGCATGATGACTACTTGCTGTCCCCAGTCCACCTGGCCGTGCTGCTGCTCCAGTTTCAGCTGTTCTGCATGTGATTATTATTATTTGACCATGCTGGTCATTTATGACATTTGAACATCTTGGCCATGTTCTGTCATAATCTCCACCTGGCACAGCCAGAAGAGGACTGGCCACCACTCATAGCCTGGTTCCTCTCTAGGTTTCTTCCTAGGTTTTGGCGTTTCTAGGGAGTTTTTCCTCGCCACCGTGCTTCTACACCTGTATTGCTTGCTGTTTGGGGTTTTAGGCTGGGTTTCTGTACAGCACTTTGAGATATCAGCTGATGTACAAAGGGCTATATAAATAAATTTGATATAACCATCCTGAGCACAGATCATTCTGAACTTGGTGGAGGGATAGAAGCTATTCTCAAATTAAATATCAATGACTGGCTGTTTCTGTGCAACAAAGCACCGTAGTATACATTTATATAGTTTGGACGTTTTGTCCACAACTATCACGCTAGGGGTCTCTCTTGTTTTGTCTACATCAATGTTGTAGATGGTTGTCTGCACAAATGTATAGAAGTTGACAAGCGCATCAACATACATCAGGTTAAAGACAAAGTGGACTTTTGAACAGTTCAAACGCACACAGACCACTAGCTGCCTGGCAGTGAACAAGCCTCTTGTCCACCCCAATGTAGTAGTTGTCAATCTTGCTCTGTCTTCTTCTGACGGCAAGGAGGTATGGCTGTTGACCATGGCTCACATCAAGATGGTCTTCAATGCTGCAGCATGACTGCAAAACACAAATGGTATTTTTTAAGTCACTCTCCACATGTTAAGATAATGAAGAGACAATCCAAAAAAGATATTACACAACAATTACTGTATCATCTTACCTTATGAGAGTGCACGAGTCTGCCCACAGCATCGCTGGCACTGATCTTGGTCCTCGTCCCTCCTGCTGGTGGTAGGAGGAGATGAAGCAGCAGCAGCATGGAGGACATATCATTGTCCCAGTCTGAGCACAAGAAAATGCAAACATCCCAAATCACATAAAACAATATCGCTGAGTTTGAAACATTGCTTTAACCATGAGATAATCCACTTACTGGTTTCGCTGTCATTCTCTGGCAGTTTTCAGCAGGCGACACAAATCGGTGGTCGTTGTCGGGATTTTGCCAATTTGATGACTTTAGGCTTCAATACAGTGTCCAACTTTTCAATGAATTTAGAGGTTGTTTCATTGTCAAACATCAGCAAAAAGTCCCGATTTACCTAAAACAAAGTGGATCAACTCAACTTCAACATCTAATATGTCTTACCCACCAGGTCTACTAGTCAGGGCATCTCGGACCATCTATTAAGACAAGAGAAAAGTTAAACAATTTCGGGTTGTTTTATGCTGTCAGTATCTCCATGAAGACCAAACAGAGAAATGGGATTATCAACATCCAATATCAGTTATGGCTAAATCTCCTGAGTTTGTTTTGACCTTTTTAGATAGCCTTTCTGGAGATCTCAGGTCTAAATCACTTGACGAGAGGGATAATGTGTCTATGCACGAAGTAGATGTTAGACAGCCGGCAGGAAAAAGTCTGAACACAAACAATGGATCAAAGCAATCAATCTATACATTCATGTTACTTGAAAACATTGTGAGACTGTAGAAAGATTGTGAGGCACAGGTCTGGACTGGCCTCAATCAGGTCCAGCAGGACATCCTCCTCCACCTCCTTTTGTGAATCATCAATAACGTGTATTTGTGCTGAAGGGGGCAGTCCAAACCTATTTTGGACTACAAAAAAGAGAGACTAATCAGAATACAGGGAGATATGCCACCAAGGGGGCAACAATAATAGGTCTGACCCAAATCAAGCCCAAGTGTTCAATTTCAGAAAATACATCAGACAGTTCATATATTCACCTTGATTAATGAAATCTCTGATTAATGAAACCAGGCTGCAACTTCATAAACTTCTTGCATTTTTGGTATTGGACCTTCACCAACATGTTACTCTGCACTCCTGCAAAATGTGATTACATACAATGTCATATTTAAGTTAAATTTGGTTGCAAACATTTTATGGTAAAGCTTTACATATAGAAACAATCACACAAAATTCCCCCTTATACTGTCTCCCCTTTGTCTTCCCTGCAGTGGATCAACCATTTGTTCCAAATGCCACTTTCATGATGTAACAGGTTTCTACCTGCCTGCAGATCTGGGGCGTGGCAAGGTAATATTCCAGTGAAATCAACCAACCAAACTAACTAGCTATCTAACTAGCTACAAACAGTTACCACCACCACTCAAATATATTGGAAAGTTAAACTGGCCAATACATTTCAAGCTGTATTGGCATGAACACAATGTCTGATCTGTGATTAACAACAAACACACACCATAGACATGTTAATCTAAATGGCTGAGGAAAACCCTACCACGTCTGGCCATGTGTGCTAGCTAGCTAACGTTAGCACTAAGTTACGGTTGAGGTCGGTGTTGTAGGTAGCTATATAGCTAGCTAACAATTTTTTTGCCAGACAAACATTCTTAGTTATATGTGTTTTGAAGAACAAATTAGTAGATATTAGCCATTTTGTAACCTTCACTTCCTGGCTAGCTACATGCTGCACCAAACATGGCTCAAATTGATCACACTCGGTCACAACCCAATCTAATCGTTTGCTAATTTTAGCGAACTAATGAAGTTGAGATAAAGTTCCCGCTAACATTTAGCTAGATAGCTAATTAATCTAACGCTATCATTAACTAACCACATTAGCTAGCTAGCAACCTTCTAAATCTAAAGTTCACTGATGTAGCTATTATCTATAAACAAAGATCTCGACCATTCACTTAGCCAATATAACAAGTTTGGCCACCAGCTAACTATTTAAAAATATTTTGAAACATGAACAAATTACTTACCTTACACTACTGCACAATTCAAAGCTGCCGTTGAACCATAGGCAATTAGATGCACAGGAAGGTTCAAGTTACAATTGGAACTCTCACCTGGGAGTTATATTAGTACAGAGGGTGTAAAATCTACTCTTAAATCAACACCTCTTAACACAGCTAATGTAACACCAAGAGAATGAACACTTGTTAACACTGGCCAATTTGCTGTGTAGAATGCCTTTCTTTAAATAAATGTTTCTATGGACAACAGATGCTGTACCTGTAGCATACTACTGCATGAAAAGAATCACGTCCTTATAGACCGACAGGTTGAGATGGGTATACAATGCCAATGCATCACACTTTGTGGGACAATATAGACACAATGAAGGAGACAAAGACCTAAAATCACTTAAAGAAATCATTTTTTGAAAGTCTCTATATTTTTGGTCATTCAGTTGAGGAGCAACCAAAAGTGCCAAAAGAAATGTTATGGATAATAGGATCGCGCAGAAAAATCTAGTGCACCGGAAAACAGCCAAAAGTATGGCCTCCTAGCTACTTCTCCTTCTCCTTCCTCTCATTGTTACCAAACATTTCCCATGCATCCATTCTGTTTAAATCATAACATAAAGACGCCAAACAACAGAAGAGACCATGGAGTAAGACGACCAGTGAAGCGATACATATCTACTCCTACCCATCGCCCATCGCCCACGCCCTCCCCCCAACCCCACACAGTACCCCGTATATCTCAGGTCTCTCCTGACCTGTGTGAATAGTTTCTGCCTCCTCCCAGTCTCTGTCTGTTCAGATATCACACCTGCTTTCCGGTGAAGCACTTGTAATGTCATTATATGTCAATGGACCAGAAACCCTTTCCAGACTGTAGACCTTAGTGGCCTGCATAGGATCACAGACAATCATACAGTACGTAAATAACCAGCATGGTATCTGGACATTGACATATAATTGCAAAAACGCGTATTTGGACTGGGTACAATTTACTGGAAATTGTTGTCATATTGTTTACATACACTGTAGCTGTCATAAGTGGTCTTTGTAGCTCAGTTGGTATCGCATGGCTCTCGTTAAAGCCAGGTTAGTGGTTCGATTCCCAGGATCACCCACACGTAAAATGGGATGCACGCTTGACTAAGTCGCATTAGATAAAAGTGTCTGTTAAATTACATATATTGTGAAATAACACCTGTCATTGAAGAACATGATAGGTTATGACATCCAAAGACACCTTTATGATGGAGTATTACACTAAAGGACAATAAATGGTTAATGTTTAATAAATCATCACTCGATAATCTAATGCTCCATTAATCATATGTAGCCATCATGACAACAATTTTACATTAAGTATTTTCTGTGGGACTTACTGCTTTATTGTATTGTCCAATCAAACAGACAGTGTCTTGTTTGCTCAGACTTTAGTTTAGGGATCCTTGTCAAGCCTTTTATGTCTGCACACCACCAGGGGCTGCCCAGTCTCTAGCAGGATGACGTTGTGTTTAAGCTGTTTGGAAGCAGTAATACATGGATGGATGGGCTAAAGAGAGCGTTTGCATTGAATGAGGCAGCAAATAACTACCCCGAAGTGCAACGTTGTTGAATTAATAAACCAACATAATTGTCATTATTCATATGTTTCAGTTATCATTATTGCTATCCATGATAATGACTCACTTTTAAGCAGAAACAAGCAAAAACAAGCAATTAATTGCATGTTTAAGTATCTTAATAATCCTTCAAAGGCTCTTTTGAAATACAAAAAACCCAACCCAACTTCTCTCCCACTCAAAAACAAAATGAAAAGATCACAACAATTTGGACTATCATCAGGGCACACCTATAACTGGGTGTACTGCAGCTCTACTAAATCAGGGCTGGCGTCTGCACCAGGATCCATAAAGTAGAGTGTGGCAGTGGCATCTCTGGGCAGGACCGGGGGGCCCGGGGGTCTGGGTCTCGGCCGGGGCCTAGGGAGGGGCCGCGGTGGGACCAGGCCCTGGATCGGGGCTGCATTCTCGGTCACCTCTTTGGGCTGCTCACGCCGGCAGCGGTTGCTGCTCCACCAGGTCTCCAGGGCGGCCACCAGGCAGGCCAGCAGCAGCCCTGCTGCCAGGATGCAGAAGACCCCAGCGAAGCTTTGGAGCCTCAGGGACCTGCCCTCTGGCTGGGCCTCCAAGTGGCTGTCCAGGTCACAGCGACCCTTCCTGGGCCACCACTTCTGCTTCAGGATGTCCAGGTCCCCTTTCTCCTGCAGATCCAGGATCCTTACAAACACAGAGAGAGGAGTTTTATAGTTTTGGGGCTTCACTGAAAGCACGGGGGTGGGTACTGTGCTAGAGTGAATTCCAATTCAAACATTAGTGATAGGATTAAAGTAAATGGAGTGAATTAAATTGGACTCAGTTGTCAAAATGTCAGATTTCTGGTAGAGGATATGTTAAATTAATGTTTTTAATGTGAAATATTACAATGTAGAGATCTTATTGTGTCATATAAAACCAGGTGGAGTTAGTTGTATGATACTGGATTAAAGTTAAATCAAACTGGCCATAAGAAAAGATGAATAACAGTCCTTTAAACTGTGGGCAGGAAAATGGTGACTCTTTCAAATTAATTTGTTTTGAAGTGAGTTAAACAGGAGCTGCCATCCTGATGATGAAAGGCTAAACAGAGCCCATTAGTAATCTTACAGTATGGATGAGAATGGATATCGGAGAATGATGGCTGAAGTGGCTGAAAAGTGAACAAAGATAGTGATTCTCTCCCAACCGAGAGGATGGCTAAGCACAGGGTCATTATTTAACCCCCTTTACAACCACACATCCCACACACATAGAGCAACATACGATACTGAATTGTATATTCACACTTATGCATAATCGCCATTCAAGTTTTCCCCATTTGGTATCTGTGTCATTCCACAAATAGAATGCCTTTGGATAGTGTAATTTTGTAAACAAATTATATTTATTTAACCAAATTTGAACATTCTGTCATGAAGAGCACGCCCAAATTCATAACAAACATGTTCCCCCATCTCCAGAGTTAAACAAAAACAAATAAAATACAGACTATAAAAGGTGACAATTAAAGTGACAGGATTGACAGTAGCAGAGTTGACCTTAACAGGGTTGACAATTTCATCTTAAATCAGCTATAACTCCACTTATGACAGGGGGAATGGAAGCTGAGCAACAGGAAGAGGCAATTGACCGTTCACTAATCCCTGCCCCCCTTGGTTACTGTTACAACCTCGGACAACATTTTCCTGGGAAGCCCAATTCCCCATTTAATCACTTGCAAAATCCCATCAAAATTATCTCAAACTGTGTTTCTACACAATGAAATTAAACACAGACTACCCCTTGTTGAAACTCTTCAATATGTTGTGGTAGAATGTCATTACAATTGCTTCACAGGAACATGGTAAAAGGATGTTTGTAGTGTAGCTAGCACTGAAGGCTCTGAATTCACTATCACCATGCAGTCAAAGCTATAACCACTTTTGGAGCTGACTAGTGCTCTCAAATTGTATCTTGATGTTGGCAGCAGATGGGGTTAACATTGCTAATTTAGCTAGCTAACATACATTTTGAGAAAACAACGTATATTTACACTCAGAGTGCTGGAATTCTATTACTACTAGAATGGCCATGAAAGTCATTGTAACCATTGATATTTCAGTTGTATAAGTATTCCATAAAAAAATAACAAATTAATAAATTGGTGCATGTATTATGTTAAAAATCTACATTGTAATCAGTCAGAAAATGTGTTGACTGTAAATAGTGAAATGAGATGATAGTGTATTTTCTGACTAAGACAGTAGTTGCCTGCCCAGCTGGCATATCCAAACTACACCTAAACGAGATTGAAACTAAAGAGAATAAAGAGACTGATGACCTCTGCAGCTGACATTGACAGCATGCATTAACAAATAAGCGAGGTTACCAAATAGCACTTCTTACATATCATCCTACAGAGGTCCAGTTTTGATTGTTATACCCTATCAGAAAGAGCAGATTCCAAAGATTCTAACCTATTTTTGCAACAACAAAAAAACTCTACAAATTGCACGGATGGTCTCTGTTTCAAAACATAACTTTTATCTAGAATTACCATGGCTCTGTGCATTCCTCATGTGGCTACAATCAGCAATAGCCATTTGGGGAAAACATCCTTTCTATTTTCTTCTGTTACATTCCATAACATTCTTACTGTCAAATATGTGTGCTGACTGTGGTAGAGCAGGGCCTGTGATATCTGCTAAATGACAAGTTGATTTCATGGTGCAACCATAGCCTTGGCTACTTAGCACAGACCTGGGTTAGGGTTTGGCTGGGATAGGCTGTGATTTTAAATTATTTGTTCTTAACTGACTTTCCTAGTTAAATAACGGTTAAATCAAATAAAAAATACAACTGTAGCATAATATCAAGTTAACACCGGATCGGGTCCACTTGGAGGATTGGATTGTCTGACTACAACCTTTATGAATACGGTATTTCATGTGTTTTAGTGTGATGTACACCGTGATGATTTATGTAGTTAGTTGTAGTCGAGGACTAATTAATAGTTGATACGCTTTTGATGGTGGTAAAATAATTGTTATTTTGATTATGATTTGATACTGGGTTTACGCTACACTTGTATGAACGGACAAACATTGCGTGACTAAGGTCGCTTGAGCTCCCTGAACTTCTTTTCCCAGGCTGGACTCTTAAGGCCCGAGGTACAGAACATTTCAGGAGGAACCAGAGCTCATTATTTGTTGCATTGTTCTGTGTGTGTGAATGGTTGGTAATACAACCCACACAAAATAAGTTGTTTTTGAAGTTCTTTCCAATGTTTAAGGCTTTATGAAGTGTATTTCCATCCTGACCATTACATAAGTTCTTTGTATTGGGGTAGACTTGACGGACCAGATGGGACTCATTCCCTCCCAAACCAAAAGGAGAAACCAATGTTCTCTGGTAGGCACAACCTAACTGGCACCCCTATAAATAGTAACCTCAAGTCCAAACCGTTACACTACACAAGTGTACAATACATTAACAACACCTGATCTTTCCATGACATAGACTGACCAGGTGAAAGCTATGATCCCTTATTGATGTCACTTGTTAAATCCACTTAGATGATTGGGCGGAGACGGGTTAAAAAGAAAAAAGAAATTCAGCCTTGAGACAATTGAGACATGGATTGTGTATGTGTGCCATTCTAAGGGTGAATGGTCAAGACAAAATATTTAAGTGCCTTTGAACGGGGTATGGTAGTAGGTGCCAGGTGCACCGGTTTGTGTCAAGGAACTGCAACGCTGATGTTTTTTTTAACGCTCAACAGTTTCCTGTGTGTATCGTGAATTTTCCACCACCCAAAGGACATCCAACCAGCCTGACAACTGTGGGAAGCATTGGAGTCAACATGGGCCAGCATCCCTGCGGAATGCTTTTGACACCTTGTAGATTCCATTCCAGTCTCAAATTGAGACTATTCTGAGGACCAAAAGGAGGGTGCAACTGAATATTAGGAAGTGTTTCACACATAACAGCAGATGAAATTAATAAAGTATAGTATGATGGGGGAGAATGGGTATGTTGATGAGCGAGGGGCAGCGAACAATGCATTTATGTAATCATCGATTGTGAATACTAATCTATTCTAATTACACAATAGAATGGCCCGCCTTGTTTTTCATTCACAATCGATGATTACATAAATGCATCTCAAAACAGTATACCCTGTACCAGTCCACCGGATCCAAGCAGTCTTATTAGTCTACTCTAGGCCTATTTGGAGTAGGCTATACAATGAGAGAGTGCATAACTTACAATGGCAATACCAAGACGAATGGATGCACATGCAATGTTAGAGTTGCTACAAGATCTGAATGAACGTGACTCAGATGGCAGGGAGGAAATAGATCCTAACCTCATTGCAACTCCCCTCCAAGTCTCCGACCACTACCTTGTATCCTTTTCCCTCTCGCTCTCATCCAACACTTCCCACACTGCCCCTACTCGGATGGTATCGCGCCGTCCCAACCTTCGCTCTCTCTCCCCCGCTACTCTCTCCTCTTCCATCCTATCTTCTCTTCCCTCTGCTCAAACTTTCTCCAACCTATCTCCTGATTCTGCCTCCTCAACCCTCCTCTCCTCCCTTACTGCATCCTTTGACTCCCTATGTCCCCTATCCTCCAGGCCGGCTCGGTCCTCCCCTCCCGCTCCGTGGCTCGACGACTCATTGCGAGCTCACAGAACAGGGCTCCGGGCAGCCGAGCGGAAATGGAGGAAAACTCGCCTCCCTGCGGACCTGGCATCCTTTCACTCCCTCCTCTCTACATTTTCCTCCTCTGTCTCTGCTGCTAAAGCCACTTTCTACCATTCTAAGTTCCAAGCATCTGCCTCTAACCCTAGGAAGCTCTTTGCCACCTTCTCCTCCCTCCTGAATCCTCCCCCCTCCCTCCTCCCTCTCTGCAGATGACTTCGTCAACCATTTTGAAAAGAAGGTCGATGACATCCGATCCTCGTTTGCTAAGTCAAACGACACCGCTGGTTCTGCTCACACTCCCCTACCCTATGCTCTGACCTCTTTCTCCCTCTCTCTCCAGATGAAATCTCGCGTCTTGTGACGGCCGGCCGCCCAACAACCTGCCCGCTTGACCCTATCCCCTCCTCTCTTCTCCAGACCATTTCCGGAGACCTTCTCCCTTACCTCACCTCGCTCATCAACTCATCCCTGACCGCTGGCTACGTCCCTCCCGTCTTCAAGAGAGCGAGAGTTGCACCCCTTCTGAAAAAACCTACACTCGATCCCTCCGATGTCAACAACTACAGACCAGTATCCCTTCTCTCTTTTCTCTCCAAAACTCTTGAGCGTGCCGTCCTTGGCCAGCTCTACCGCTATCTCTCTCAGAATGACCTTCTTGATCCAAATCAGTCAGGTTTCAAGACTAGTCATTCAACTGAGACTGCTCTTCTCTGTATCACGGAGGCGCTCCGCACTGCTAAAGCTAACTCTCTCTCCTCTGCTCTCATCCTTCTAGACCTATCGGCTGCCTTCGATACTGTGAACCATCAGATCCTCCTCTCCACCCTCTCCGAGTTGGGCATCTCCGGCGCGGCCCACGCTTGGTTGCGTCCTACCTGACAGGTCGCTCCTACCAGGTGGCGTGGCGAGAATCTGTCTCCTCACCACGCGCTCTCACCACTGGTGTCCCCCAGGGCTCTGTTCTAGGCCCTCTCTTATTCTCGCTATATACCAAGTCACTTGGCTCTGTCATAACCTCACATGGTCTCTCCTATCATTGCTATGCAGACGACACACAATTAATCTTCTCCTTTCCCCCTTCTGATGACCAGGTGGCGAATCGCATCTCTGCATGTCTGGCAGACATATCAGTGTGGATGACGGATCACCACCTCAAGCTGAACCTCAGCAAGACGGAGCTCCTCTTCCTCCCGGGGAAGGACTGCCCGTTCCATGATCTCGCCATCACGGTTGACAACTCCATTGTGTCCTCCTCCCAGAGCGCTAAGAACCTTGGCGTGATCCTGGACAACACCCTGACGTTCTCAACTAACATCAAGGCGGTGTCCCGTTCCTGTAGGTTCATGCTCTACAACATCCGCAGAGTACGACCCTGCCTCACACAGGAAGCGGCGCAGGTCCTAATCCAGGCACTTGTCATCTCCCGTCTTGATTACTGCAACTCGCTGTTGGCCGGGCTCCCTGCCTGTGCCATTAAACCCCTACAACTCATCCAGAACGCCGCAGCCCGTCTGGTGTTCAACCTTCCCAAGTTCTCTCACGTCACCCCGCTCCTCCGCTCTCTCCACTGGCTTCCAGTTGAAGCTCGCATCCGCTACAAGACCATGGTGCTCGCCTACGGAGCTGTGAGGGGAACGGCACCTCAGTACCTCCAGGCTTTGATCAGGCCCTACACCCAAACAAGGGCACTGCGTTCATCCACCTCTGGCCTGCTCGCCAACCTACCACTGAGGAAGTACAGTTCCCGCTCAGCCCAGTCAAAACTGTTCGCTGCTCTGGCCCCCAATGGTGGAACAAACTCCCTCACGACGCCAGGACAGCGGAGTCAATCACCACCTTCCGGAGACACCTGAAACCCCACCTCTTCAAGGAATACCTAGGATAGGGTAAGTAAGGGTAAGTAATCCTTCTCACCCCCCTTCTCCCCCAACAAGATTTAGATGCAAGTGGCTGTTCCACTGGTTGTCATAAGGTGTATGCACCAATTTGTAAGTCGCTCTGGATAAGAGCGTCTGCTAAATGACTTAAATGTAAATGTAAATATCGCCGATTATTATTCTGATTCATGCTGAACAGCTTTCCGTATCTGGGTAAGGATCCATATAGGGCTGCAGATAAGCGTGTGTTGGATAATATTTAAGATCGGATAATGTTTCAGATCAGATGGTACTGAAAGGAGGAATTCGCCGCTGGCCTGTTGCTGTGTTTTACAACATGCTTGACTTGGCCGCAATCAACTCTACCTGTTGTTTAAATGCATGAACACCATGAGCAGGAGAGACTTCATCATGAGTCTGACAAGCAGGCTATGTGAGAGACATATGAGGTGTCAAAAGACAGCAGCAAAGATTCAGAGCAAATTGCAAACAGCTCCCGGGGAGGAGAAACTACAAAGTGAGCTGATGCACTCGGAACAGAACCCATGACACCTGGTTCAAGTGCAAGCAACTTGTTTGTGATCAGTGTTGCAATCAAGTGAAAGTGTTGAAGATTTGTGGTAACTGTTAGGACAAAGGATAACATCTAAATGAGATCCACCTGTTGCACGAAGACATACCATACTGTAAGCACGAACGAGGCCACAAACAATGTGTCTTAAGTGAAACTATTTTGACCTGTCATATCAACACTTATATTAATTATATTGCAATTATAATGGTGATTTTCACTTCACAAGCACGCTTGGCGCTTATACTGATGTTTAGGCTACTCACATTTTCTGATTTTCTTCATTGACCATGTGTCTTGCGGTTTGGGTATTTTTGTTGTGTCTTTATCAAAACAAGCTTTTACTGTGTTTCAACACACATGCTTTTTGTTTCATAATTGTAAAAAAGGCACTCCACAAAACATTTATTTTACACTTGAAATTATGTTTTTAGTTTTCTTCATTTTACAGAGCCTACAATAACAAACTAATGAAAATGGGGACAGGTGGGTTCAAGGAGGAAATGGCTTTATTGACAAAATCATGTACTATCCCATCACATAAGTTCACATAACAAGGTTGCCTAACCTTGAGGGACAAATGTAAATGAATTACTAATCACATTAAATAAATAATGCTGTATAGAAGTTACTTTGTCAAAGCACTTGGGGAAATTTGGGGGTTAAGTGGGTTCAAATCTACCGAGAAGTCAGACAAACATGAAATAGGGCATGCCAAATTGGGGATTTTCTGAAAAAAACTAAACTTATTTTAATAGATTGGCCACGGTTCAAAATTCTTTAGAACCCTCTTCCCGGTAGATTAAAATCTGTGTGCTCTATTTGTTCGGCTGCCCAGAGAACAAGCTACTCATCAATTTCAGTGATGAATGGAGATTGGTACTCATTGTAATAAACTTTGATCAAATCCGAATCAATGTCTGCAAGACCACAATGATAGTAACTTATTCACAAAACAAAACAGAATATAATAGCAAAGTATAACATTACTGTAATATATAAATTCTTATATTTTAGGATGATCGTGAGAATGGTCGCATTTTTCTCTCACGTGGCCAATCCTCAAGTGTGCCACTAGGCAAAATGTGCTTAGATTGAAACAAAAGGTATGATACAGGTGTGATACAGTTATATAACACTGTTCTTTGTAAGAGGATTACATAATAACTCAAGATCTAAATGCATATTCCCATGAAACTGATTGAGAGCAAATGGTTGGCATGTAGATGCTGCATGAATGTTTCACTGGAAAAACTTGAAGAATTCTCATTCACATTTGACTGAGAAGGGGGCAGGGTGACCTCAAAGTTGTGCCTAAAGCAGGGCCAGATTAGCGCATTTCGGGCCCCGGGGCACCAACCTCCAGGGAATTTCAACACATTTTGACATGGGGTAGGAAGAAATATGTGCAGTTTTATAATGCAATTCTACACATTTTGTCATGAGGCTGAGAGAAAATGTACTGTTTTGTAGCACATATCATGCTATTCTTCACATTTTTATCACAAGGATGAGAGAAGTTTGCAGTTTTGAAGCCAACTTCCTGCTATTCTACACATCTTTCCATTATTTATGACGTGTTCAAATCTGGGAAGCCCCCAGGTTTTTTTTATTTGGGTTCCCTGTGTGCCC
Source organism: Oncorhynchus keta (assembly GCF_023373465.1). Lineage (NCBI taxonomy): Eukaryota > Metazoa > Chordata > Actinopteri > Salmoniformes > Salmonidae > Oncorhynchus > Oncorhynchus keta. The sequence continues at coordinate 35,622,475 of NC_068422.1, forward strand.
GTTCAGTAATCCGGCCTTGGCGTAAAGCAGAGATAAAAGAAGCATATGTGCAGAATATTTTTTGCACTGGGGAAGAGGGTTCCAGGGGGATGGGACAGGGAGGAACGTAACGGGTGGTTACCTTTGATACAGTGTGAGAGGGAGAGGGAGGTGCTTCTCTAACAGGTGGAGGAGGGAGTGACGAGGTGAGGGAGAGACGAGAGACGCAACCAACCAAACCGACTCGCGTTATGTTAGACTAATAGCTGCCATAGCTAGGTTATTCATCATCAAATATGATCATGTAGTACCGGTCTTGACTGCATCAAACCAGGAGAAGCTAGATATGCTAGTTAACATTAGCTAACTAGGCTAATTGAGGCTGCAGTGCATGCGCTTTCATCATACAGTTACAAATAACTCCATTCAGAAAATTAAGTAGCTGCCTACCTGTTGGCTCTTGGTTGTTGTAGCCTATCCTCCTTTTATCTTTTAAATTCCGTTGATCAGATATCCTAATTTTTGCCAAACATGGAGGCTCTATGACTGTAGCCTATCACCGCTGTGATGACTTATGATTGGCCGCCAACAATAACAACAACGAGCTACACGCACCACGCTCCACTCTCGGGAAAAGTAACAGCAGCAGCATAAATTATAAAATGTCTCTCTCTACTGCAGCAGTCGTGTTCGGATCTGTACGGGGCCTTCCGGACATGTCAGTTAAAATGACACATACCAGACCTGTGACATTATTTAGAATTACGGATCAGGTCTTGGATATTCGGGTACAGGTGGATCTGTGAAGACCTCTAGTCTCAAGGACCCAAAGATAAAACAAGGTGGCATAGTACGGCTAAAGCAATAGCTATTTATATGTTAAATCCACAAAGTTACAAAAACAGACTTGGAATTTGTTTGTTACAGCTGAGATGTATGGAATCCAACTAACATTGTGTTTTATCGAAGACTAAAAAGGCACTATTCGTGGAACCACCCATCTACAGTACAGAAGCATAAATACAGTAGGTGGCCGTTGGGACAAGTTGGCTGGAAGGGGGAACTTACTTCTGGGAGAAGAGGTCTCTGTAGGGGCTGCCATGTTGCAGGGCCAGGCCATAGCCCTTACTACTCATACTGTTGCCTGTCACTGTCAGGGTGCAGTCATCATCTGTCAGAGCAGCATACTCCACCACAGCCATGTCCCACAGGAAGGCAAAGGAATCTCTCTTGGCCTGGGGAAGAATATACAAAGGGGTTACATTGAGGGGATAGTGGAACGAATAGGCAAAACAGACATACAGTTGAAGTCGGAAGTTTACATACACCTTTTTTACCCAGTTTTTCACAATTCCTGACATTTAATCCTAGTAAAAGTTCCCTGTTTTAGGTCAGATAGGATCACCACTTTGTTTTAAGAATGCGAAATGTTAGAATAATTGTAGAGTGATTTATTTCATATTTCATTTCTTCCATCACATTCCCAGTGGGTTAGAAGTTTACATACACAATTAGAATTTGGTAGCATTGCCTTTAAATTGTTTAACTTGTGTCAAATGTTTTGGGTAGCCTTCCACAAGCTTCCTACAAAAGGTTGGGTGAATTTTGGCCCATTCCTCCTGACAGAGCTGGTGTAACCGAGTCAGGTTTGTAGGCCTCCTTGCTCACACACACTTTTTCAGTTCGACCCACAAATATTCTATACGATTGAGGTCAGGGCTTTGTGATGACCACTCCAATACCTTGACTTTGTAGTCCTAAAGCCATTTTTCCACAACTTTGGTCATCACAGCCATGAGTTATATTTTTGTTTCATCAGAACAAAGGTAATTTCTCCACAAAGTATGATCTTTGTCCCCATGTGCAGTTGCAAACCGTAGTCTGTTTTTTTTATGGCAGTTTTGGAGCAGTGGCTTCTTCCTTGCTGAGTGTTTTTCTGGTTATGTCAATATCGGACTCGTTTTACTGTTGATATAGATACTTTTGTACCCGTTTCCTCTAGCATCTTCACAAGGTCTTTTGCTGTTGTTCTGGGATTGATTTGCACATTTCGCACCAAAGTACGTTAACCTCTAGGAGACAGAACACGTCTCCTTCCTGAGCGGTATGACGGCTGCGTGGTCCCATGGTGTTTACACTTGCATACTATTGTTTGTACAGATAAAAGTTCAAGCGTTTGGTATTTGCTCCCACGGATGAACCAGACTTGTGGAGGTCTACAATTCTTTCTGAGGTCTTGGCTGATTTATTTAGATTTTGACATATTGTCAAGCAAAGAGGCACTGAGTTTGAAGGTAGGGCTTGAAATACATCCACAGGTACACCTCCAATTGACTCAAATTATGTCAATTAGCCTATCAGAAGCTTCGAAAGCCATTACCTCATTTCTGGGAATTTTCCAAGCTGTTTAAAGGCACAGTCATTTTCTGACCCACCGGAATTGTGATACAGTGAATTGTGATACAGTAAAATAATCTGTCTGTAAACAATTGTTGGAAAAATGATTTGTGTCATGCACAAAGTAGATGCCCAAACCAACTTGCCAAAACTATAGTTTGTAAACAAGAAATTTGTGGAGTGGTTGAAAAACAAGTTTTTAATGACTCCAACCTAAGTGTATGTAAACTTCCGACTTCAACTGTACACACGTGTCCAATGGTCACCAGCCTTTATCACAAACTTAACCAGAGTCTATTTTCAAGTCCATGACACTCAGTCATTGCTGTTCACTGTGGCGTTAGTTAAAATGAACTAGGTAGTTTTCAGTAAGAGTGAACATGGCACATCTGTTTTCTCAGGGTATAAAGCAGTTGATCGCTTGACCATGACTAATGAACAGTAACAGAACCTCTAAAATCCTTTCGGAGTGAATATATATTTCTCTGTTTATCCTGGCATTTTCCCAAGAGTCCCAGGTATTCCAAGGTCATTATTTCACAAATAAAACCCTTCACAGCCTGTCTGTAAACACAATTTATTTACACAAGGTCTTGAACGAAAACTCCCAAACTAAACTTCATAAAGTCAGAAAATAATAATTTTCTTGTCATTTACCATTCGAACAGTATCTCAGTTCAAATCACTATCATACTTTTGGTTTTACGACTTTACTCTTTTTTTTAGTTTAACTAACATTACTGTTCATCCAACATGATTTTATTTTAAGTACAAACTCACTAAGCAATTACCCCCTTCACTAAGTATCCGGTTTAATAACTGGAAAATAGCTCAGGTTACTATGTCTGCGTGTGAGTGCACCTATGTACTACTGTGAATATTCTCAATTAGCATTCACACTGAACATTATCTCAGCTCAAATCTCTCTGAAACCTTTGGTTTACTCTCCTTTTGTCAAAACATATCAACAATGGTTACAGTTTTTGAATGTATACAGTGCCTTAAAGTATTCACACCCCCTGACTTGTTCAATGTTTTGTTGTGTTACAGCCTGAATTTAAAATGTTGTAAATTGAGATTGTGTCACTGGCCATCACACACTATTAAATAATGTCAAAGAAAAGTTCACAAATTCATTAAATTAAAAGCTGAAATGTTTTGACTCAATAAGTATTCAACCCCTTTGTTATGGCAAGCCTAAATAAGTCCAAGGGTAAAAATGTGCTTAACAAGTCACACTCTGTATTCAAGTGTTTAACAGGATTTTTGAATGACTATTTCATCTCTGTACCCCATACATGGAGTGGGTCAAGAGCTTCAAGTTCCTCGATGTCCAAATTACTAAAGACTTAACATGGTCCACACACATGCACAGCCGTGAAGAAGGTAAGACAGCTTCTCTTCCCACTCAGGATGTTGAAAAGGTATGGCATGGGCCCTCAAATCGTCAGGTTCTACAGCTTTGGCCCCTTTTTTTCCGCCTTCACGCAAATCACGGGGTTCTGGTTCTGTTCCTGGGAGAACAGTATATCATTCACGTTGGGCATTAAGCTACGAGGATCGCCGCCTCTGGGTGAGCGCTTTCTTGTTTGGTTATGGCGGAACACAGCTCATTCAATGCAGTGTTCGTGCAAGCCTCAGTCTGTGGTGGCAAAAATTCAGAACCACACTACCTCAGGCAAGCATTAGCTTGAGACTTCCTTAAATATCGTGCACCAGGTGTTATTTACAAAAATACATAATCCGCTGCCCCTTGTCTTACCAGATGCCGCTGTTCTATCCTGCCGGTACAGTGTGTAACCAGCCAGATGTATGTTGATAGTGTTGTCATTCAGCCACAACTCCATGAAGCATGAGATATTACAGTTTTGAATGTCCCATTGGTAGTTCAATCTTCAGCGTAGGTCATCAATTTTATTTTCCAAAGATTACACGTTTGCCAGCAGAATGGAAGGAAGTGGGGTTTTTTTTTCAATCGCCTACGAATTCTCGGAAAGCAGCCCGCTCTTTGGCCCATTTTTCTTCGCCTTCACAGGGATCTGGGTCTGTTCTCGGGAGAGCAGTATATCATTCCCGTCAGGCTCGTCTGACTTGGTAAAGGGGAAAAAAAAGGATTCTTCCATTACGTGATGAGTAATCGCATTCCTGATGTCCAGAAGTTATTTTCGGTAGTCAGTATATGAATGTTATCTGTTAGTAGCAAGTTATTGATTTCATGAACCTAGTTTAGTAGGCTAGATATATTAATGTGGGATATTATTGCTTTACTTAGAGGTAGACATGACAGCGATAGTTATGTTTTACCACAGGGTGAACTGCGCAGTGGAATATTCTACTTGAGCAAACCCTCTCAGTGCTAACAGTATAACTCAGGTTCATAGGCTGATTACTGCTGACAACAGCTGTAGGATTGACAGAGGCATTTAGGGGAGATACAGGGACATAAATTAGGTTACTTACTCTATGACCGCAAACACCCCCGGGACAATGTACATTTACAGCAACACTATGATAACTCAGCGACACGATGGTAGGGATTATCTGAGCAGGGTCACATATCTACCTCTATCACTTCAGTATCCCTGCACATTGTAAATATGGTACTGGAACTGACTGACCCTGTATTTAGTATGCCTAATTTTTCTTGTTCTTATTTCTTTTGATCTACCTTATGTTATTTTGATGGGTAAATGTTTTAAAAAGCAGACATTGAATATCCCTGTGAGCATGATGAAGTTATTAATTACACTTTGGATGGTGTATCAATACGCCCAGTCACTACAAAGATACAGGCCTCCTTCCTAATTCAGTTTCCGGAGAAGAAGGAAACCGCTAAGGGATTTGACCATGAGGCCAATGGTGGCATTAAAAGAGAGAGTTTAATAGCTGTGGTAGGCGAAAACGGAGGTTGGGTCAACAACATTGTAGTTACTCCACAATACTAACCTAAATAACAGAGTGAAAAGTAGCTTGTAGAGAATAAAACATATTCCAAGACATACATCCTGTTCGCAATAAGGAACTAAAGTAAAAATGAAAAAATATGGCAAAGAAATGACCTTTTTGTCCCACTTCATAATTTCAGGCATGGTGATGGCTGCATCATGATATAGGTATGCTTGTCATTGACCAGGACTAGGGAGTTTTTTTGGATAAAAAGAAACGTAATAGAGCAAAACACAGCCAAAATTCTAGAGGAAAATCTGTTTGAGTCTGCTTTCGGACAGACACTGAGAGAAAATAACTTTTCAGCATTACAATAACCTAAAGCACAAGGCCAAATGTACACTAAAGTCGCTTACCAAGACTACATATAATGTGCCTGATTGGCCAAGTTACAGTTTTGCCTTAAATCAACTTGAAAATAGCTGTCTAGCAATGATGTAGCATTTAAAAAAGGGGAATTAGCAAATATTGTACAATTCAGGTGTGCAAAGCTCTTAGATACTTACCCAGAAAGACAGCTGTAATTGCTGCCAAAGGAGATTCTAACATGTACAGTTGAAGTTGGAAGTTTACATACACCTTAGCCAAATACATTCAAACTCAGTTTGACAATTCCTGACATTCAATCCTAGTAAAAATTACCCATCTTAGGTCAGTTAGGATCACCACTTTTATTTTAAGAATGTGAAATGTCAGAATAATAGTAGAGAAAACATTTTTCAGCTTGTATTTCTTTCATCACATTCCCAGTGGGTCAGAAGTTTACATAAACTCAATTAGTATTTGGTAGCATTGCCTTTAAATTGTTTAACATGGGTCAATCGTTTTGGGTAGTTTTCCACAAGCTTCCCAAAATAAGTTGGGTGAATTTTGTCCCATTCCTCCTGACAGAGCTGGTGTAACTGAGTCAGGTTTGTAGGCCTCCTTTCTCACACGCTTTTTCAGTTTTGCCCACAAATGTTCTGTAGGATTGAGGTCGGGGCTTTGTGATGGCCACTCCGATACCATGACTTTGTTGTCCTGAAGCTTTTTTGCCACAACTTTGGAAGTATGCTTGGGGTCATTGTCCATTTGGGTGACCCATTTGCGACAAAGCATTGACATCCTGACGGATGTCTTGAGATGTTGCTTCAATATATCCACATAATTTTCCTACCTCATGATGCCATCTATTTTGTGAAGTGCACCAGCCACACCTGCAGCAAAGCACCCCCAAAACATGATGCTGCCAACCCCGTGCTTCACGGTTGGGATGGTGTTCTTCGGCTTGCAAGCCTCCCCCTTTTCCTCCAAACATAACAATGGTCATTATGGCCAAACAGTTCTATTTTTGTTTCAACCGACCAGAGGACATTTTTACAAAAAGTACGATCTTTGTCCCCATGTGAAGTTGCAAACCGTAGTCTTGCTTTTTTATGTCGGTTTTGGAGCAGTGGCTTCTTCCTTGCTGAGCGGTCTCGTTTTACTGTGGATATATATACTTTTGTACCTGTTTCCTCCAGCATCTTCACAAGGTCCTTTGCTGTTGATCTGGGATTGATTTGCACTTTTCACACCAAAATACAGGATGTGTCTCCTTCCTGAGCGGTATGATGGCTGTGTGGTCCCATGGTGTTTATACTTGCGTACTATTGTTTGTACAGATGAAAGTGGTACCTTCAGGCATTTGGAAATTGCTCCCAAGGATGAACCAGACTTGTGGAAGTCTACAATTTTTTCTGATGTCTTTAGATTTTCCCATGTTGTCAAACAAAGAGACACTGAGTTTGAAGGTAGGCCTTAAAATATCTCCACAACTACACCTACAATTGACTCAAATTATGTCAGTTTTCCTATCAGAAGCTTCTAAAGCCATGACATAATTTTCTGGAATTTTCCAAGCTGTTTAAAGGCACAGTCAACTTAGTGTATAAACTTCTGACCCACTGGAATTGTGATACAGTAAAATAATCTGTCTGTAAACAATTGTTGGAAGAATTACTTGTGTCATGAACAAAGTAGATGTCCTAACTGACTGGCCAAAACTATAATTTGATGACAAGAAATTTGTGGAGTGGTTGAAGTTTTAATGACCCCAATCTAAGTGTATGTAAACTTCCGACTTCAATTGTATTGACTCAGGGGTGTGAATACTCATATTTCTGTACTCCATGTTCAATAAATGTGGAAACATTTCTAAAAACATGTTTTAACATTTTTAATTATGGATTATTTTTTTGTAGATGGCTGAGAAAGTATATTGATTCCATTTTGATTTCAGGCTGTAACACAACTTGTTGAATAAGTCAAAGGGGATGAACACTTTCTGAATACATTGTAACTAAGATTGTTGTTCATCCAAAATGCTTTAATTTTAAGTACAGAAACACAAAGCAATTTACCATTACACCAAGTATCTGCAGAACACTACAGATATTGCCTCAACTAATTGCAATTAGAGGTTCAAAGATTCCTGAGAGTCAATGACAAGTGTGTGTGACTAGACTCTGTTATAACTAATTTGTTTAATTACTGGAACATTTCTCAGGCTGTTGTGCGTGTGTCTTAGGCTGTGAGATATTCACTTCAGCGTAACCATTAACTTCTAATCAGAAAAAAAAAAAAAAATACACTATTCAATAATAGATTAACAATTCCATTTACTCCCACACCTCCTTATGAGTAGAGCCAAGTAATTGTCTCTCTACGGACCTCATAGTATGCCCAGCATAGATCTGTTTTTGTGTGTGTGCTGAAAGGTACTTTACCTTGTATAGCTGTATTGATTCAGAATTAAACATCCTCATTTAATCTCACTCATTTAGAAAAACTTTCCTAAGTGGCTACAGTTTTCTGAAATCAATTAGTTTAGACCCTGCTGTCCCTGAGCTCACCTTGCTGATGCCTTCAGATGGGCTGGAGACTGAGTGTTCGTGTCCGTTATTCTTGTTGATGGTTCTCCAGAGCTCAGAGAAGGTGCTGTCTTGCTCCAGAGCGTTGGTGCCTTTGGCTCTGAAGTACTCATACACGGCTGAGTCTCTCACTGTTCCGTAGGCTAGGTCCATCTGTTTGGACAAGTCCTGGAATGTCCTGTCGAAAGCGAACAAAGGATATGGGTCACATGGAGGATAAGTAGTCATGTGCTTTTGGAGGTCGCCCTATGCGACCAGAATGATGCATTTGTCAATATTTTATTTTGAAGCGTACACAGTACACTGGATTCCTACTACTAGTTCCCTTCACAAATGCATACAAGAAGCAACACTAATCGAATGTGTTAATTCAGGTATTCAAATGTTTTATATTCAGTTTAACTTGGAGTACCACTACATAAATAATAGTAGATCATTGCAATTCAACCACAGTCAAATCTTGCCTTAGCACTTGAAGTTGTGCCTAAGTATCTTCTCAAATCCTCTAAATTACAGGGAAGCAACTAATGAACAAAACAATGAAGAGGTGTTAAGTGCCAAATGTTGACGTCTTATCATAGGAAAATAAGAACAGCATATAGCTGCAGGCAACAAATAAAGGATGACAGAAAGGACAGTCGGATAACAAAGCAAGCACTCTATCATGTAGGAACTCTTCCTATCCGTGCCATCAGTGGAAGCATTACCATGTTGACCTCTCAATACTACAAGGATGACGCAAGTGAAGATGTCATTGTTAAAGTCATTACTTAATTGTTGAGTTTATATACCCATTCTGGGGTCAATTCGACTAATGGTTTGTTAATATTTTCAGCGTTACTTTCACAATGTTTCACATTGATTGTATGCATAATTTAAATGTAACATTAATTTGGATGAGACAAAGTCCACTTGATCAATTTATTTTATTTTTTATTTTTATTTCACCTTTATTTAGGTCAGTCGAGAACAAGTTCTCATTTACAACTGTGACCTGGCCAAGATAAAGCAAAGCAGTGCGACAAAAAAAAAAACAGAGTTACACATGGGATAAACAAACGTACAGTCAAAAACACAATAGAAAAATCTGTATACAGTGTGTGCAAATGAAGTAAGGAGGTAAGTCAATAAATAGGCCATATTGGCGAAGTAATTACAATTTAGTCATTGCTCTGGTAGCCTATGGTGCCAATGACATCTATACTGCCAACAACTAGTCTGGTGCAGCCATCTAAGGTTGCAGTAACTTTATATTCGCTAATTCGCTTCATATTCGCTAGTGCTAATGTGCATTTATAGGTACATTACGGCCAAATTTGAATGCATAAACTACTCAAAACCATTCAAATCTTGAGTGAATCGTATGGATGGTTCATGAGGATTAGATGGTTTTGTGCATTAGCGTTACATATGCAAATAATGAGTTAAAAGTTTCCCTGTTTTTTCATAGTTTTAAGTTCAGTGAGGTTCATGTTAGGGACATGATAGTGATGACACGTTTCAAGTTGGTAGGCAACTGTGGATTGTATTTAAATTGGTTTAATTCAGTGGTCACCAACCGGTCAATCGTGATCGACTGGTCGATCTTCAAGGCATTCCTTGTTGATCACCAAACATTTCTGTGAAAAACCCAACGATTGCGTTGTTATTCAGTACTGTCAACACTTTGTTTAACACTTTTATTAGTATATTGTCCCTACTGCAGTTGCAACGAATGGCTATAGCAAAGTATTTCGATAAGCTTGCGCTGTTATTATTAGCAACTTGTCTTTTTTAATATCAACAAATATTTCACTTTCTCTGGTCATAGGAGTAACATGAATTGGTGCATGAGAATTAATGCAGTGCGACTTGAGTTTTGCCATCAGTTGGAAGACGGTCGGTCCCCTTTTCTCAGAGATGGCAAGGAGAGGGGAGGGACGGTGAGTCGGGTGAAAGGCAGCCTCACCGCTGCTACCTCCCCTCAGACTGACCATCAGATGCAGGCCATAAGTCCAGAAAAAATACTCATTATTATGCTCACTCAGCTGTGCCTCACAAGAAATACAACAAATTATCTATTACCAGTGTGATCATATACCTACATTTTTTTAAATATAATTTTGAAATGGTCTGAGAAGAACAACTTTGGCAGGGCAAATCAAGCATAGCCAATATATTGTATTTGTATTTATTATGGATGTTCAAGGACCGGATGTTGGGAAAAGCTTGTATTTGTATTTTATTACAGATCCCCATTAGCTGCTGCCAAGGCACCAACTACTCTTCCTGGTGTCCAGAAAAATTAAGGCAGCTTATACAATTTTAAAACATTACAATACATTCACAGAATTCACAACACACTGTGAACTCAGGCCCCTAATCCACCACTACCACATATCTACAGTACTAAATAGATGTGTATAGTGTGTGTGTGTGTGTGTGTGTGTGTGTGTGTGTGTGTGTGTGTGTGTGTGTGTGTGTGTGTGTGTGTGTGTGTGTGTGTGTGTGTGTGTGTGTGTGTGTGTGTGTGTGTGTGTGTGTGTGTGTGTGTGTGTGTGTGTGTGTGTGTGTGTGTGTGTGTGTGTGTGTGTGTGTGTGTGTGTGTGTGTGTGTGTGTGTGTGTGTGTGTGTGTGTGTGCCTATGTTTGTGTTGCTTCACAGTCCCCGCTGTTCCATAAGATGTTTTTATCTGTTTTATTAAATCTAAATTGTACTACTTGCATCAATTACTTGATGTGGAATATAGTTCCATGTAGTCATGGCTCTATGTATTACTGTGTGCCTCCCATAGTCTGTTCTGGTGGACTTGGGGACTGTGAAGAGACCTCTTGTTGCATTTTTTGTGGGGTATGCATGGGTGTACGAGGTGTGTGCCAGTAGTTTAGACAGACATCTCGGTGCATTCAACATGTCAATCAATACCTCTTATAAATACAAGTAGTGATGAAGTCAATCTCTCCTCCACTTTGAGAGCCAGGAGAGATTGACATTAATATTAGCTCTCTGTGTACATCCAGCCGTGCTGCCCTGTTCTGAACCAATTGCAATTTTCCTAAGTCATTCCTTGTGGCACCTGACCACACGACTGAACAGTAGTCAAGATGCGACAAAACTAGGGCCTGTAGGACGACCTCTCCATCTTAGATACTATTGTATCAACATTTTTGAAAATTACAGTTTACAATCTAGGGTTACTCCAAGCAGTTTAGTCACCTCAACTTGCTCAATATCCACTCCATTTATTACAAGATTTAGTTGAGGTTTAGAGTTTAGTGAATGTTTTGTCCCAAATACAATGCTTTTAGTTTTAGAAATATTTAGGGCTAATTTATTCCTTGCCACCCACTCTGAAACTAACTGCAACTCTTTATTAAGTAGCTGACGTGTATAGTGTTGAGTCATCCGCATACATAGACACTCGGGCTTTACTTAGTCAGTGGCATGTCGTTAATAAAAATTGAAAAAAGCAAGGGGCCTAAACAGCTACCCTGGAAAATTCCTGATTATACCCGGATTATGTTTGAGAGGCTTCCATTAAAGAACACCCTCTGTGATCTGTTAGACAGGAGGTGTAAAGCCATAACACATACGTTTTTCCAGCAGCCGACTATGACCGATAATGTCAAAAGCTGCACTGAAGTCCAACAAGACAGCCCCCACAATCATTTTATCATCAATCTCTCAGCCAATCATCAGTCATTTGTGTTGTGCTTGTTGAGTGCCCTTCCCTATAAGCGTGCTGGAAGTCTGTTTACTGTGAAATGGCATTGTATCTGATCAAGCACAATTTTTTTAGGAAGTTTACTAAGTGTTGGTAACAGGCTGATTGGTTGGCTATTTGTCTTGGGCCTATAGCCTACTGAACAAACCTCATTTACTCCAGAACTGTTTTTAATTGGTTAATGTTGCATAGGCTTATGTTTTTTTAAATCAAGTTTTTTTTTGTATCTGAGCAATAGATCTCTGCTTGAATTTTAAGTGTTGTGAGCTGACCAATGGTTAAAATGGACACGTAAATTGTTATTTATGATTTGTCAATTCAGCCATCTTTTGACTAATCGCTTAGATGTTTTTATACTCCCAATCACAGCCAGATGTGATACAGCCTGGATTCAAACCAAGGACTGTAGTGACACCTCTTGCACCGAGATGCAGTGCCTTAGACCACTGCGTCACTCGGGACTACTGTATTTGCTAATATACATCTACAGGTGGCCATCTTTGTATGCATCAATGTTATTTTCTCAAACTCTATAGGGACTATTGTGATGAGTGCAAATACCAAATTTGGAGTGAATCTGACTTTCAGTCCTTGAGAAGAAGAGTTTGTATGATTATTTTAAGTATTAACTTTACATTGTAAAAAAAGTTATGGTTAATAGTTTCCTTTTTTAAAGATATCAATGCCAAACCTAACATGGTTCATAATGGTAATGTATTTGATGACCCCCAAAAGCTTCAAGTTGATAGGCCCTTGTTGAGTGGATTTAAATGGACAAGTGAAATCTGATTTCTCATTAATTTAGCCATCGCTTAACCAATCCCTTAGTTTTTCTCAATTTAAGTTAAGAGATGTACCTTGGGCCTTACATACCACAGTACTGTTAATTGGATTTACAGATATAGGATCTTCATTTGAGCCAGTTTCCTACAGTAGGAAAATAATCCTGCAGTTAAAGGAAATGTGAATCGTTATGTGAATTATTATTAATGGACATATTTTCTAAGGGTTTATACATTTTTCACTAGGGAAAATCAAGTCTGAGATTTCCAAGTTGAAATTACAAACTGTAGATGCCTTTGGGCCAGCATCCCTGTGGAATGCATTCGACACCTTTTTAGAGTCCATGCCAAGACAAATTGAGGCTGTTGTGAGGACAAAAGGGGGACTCAGTATTAGGAAGATCTTCCTAATGTACACTTAGTGTATATTATATGATCACAATAATGGGAAAACATAGTTTAATACTAATACAATTGAGAGAAAAAAATTGAGAGCTTTTGATAAACAATTAATTTCTTAAATATCTCAAAGATAGGGGTCAACATTATTGGCACCCCTAATACCGTTCAATACCTCACCCTGCGAGGAAAACGGCACTGAGCCTTTTTTTCTAAAACATTTTATGAGATTGGAGAAGACATTTGGAGAGATATTAGACCATTCCTTCATAAATAATATTTCCAGATCCTTGAAATAATTTGTCTGTACTTGTGGACTTCCCTCTTCAATTTAAAAACCAGATTGAGACATTGCAAAATGTTGATTTTGTGGTCAATTAACCATTTATTTGAGGATTTTGATGGGGGCTTGGGGTTATTGTCTTGCTGGAAGATTCACTTGATGCCAAATTTTAGCCTCCTGGCAAAGGCAACCAGGTTTTTTGATAAAATGTCCTGGTACTGGGTAAAGCTCATGATCCTGTTGACCTTAACAAGGAATCCAGCACAATTAGAATCAAAATAGCCCCATAACATCCACCACCATTTGTTACAGTAGGTATTAGGTTATTTTCTGCATAATTGTCCTCTGACGCCAGACCCACCACTGGTGTGCATGGTGAAAGAGCTCTATTTTCATGTCTCAATTGGTTGGAAGAGCATTTGGAAATGTTTTGGCGAAAACATCCCTGACAATGCTGCTATCATGAAGTTACTCAGTACTGTCTATTTTGGTAAGGTTTCTCGAAGGTTTTAATCTAAGGGACATTTTACTGTGCAGGTTTTCCTCAGTGCATTTTTGACTGTATTCCAGACCAGGTCTAATAACTTGCCAATTGTCTATATGTTTTGTATGTCACACAAATAAACCCTTGTTACTGGTTATTAGTAATTAGTGAATCGGTGTGAATAGGAGTTTCTCATATCGTTCAGCAGAGAGACATTCATCAATCTGAAGCAATACATTTAATCACAGTCCTTTAATCTCACCTCTCCACCCTGAGGCATGGTGATTACGCTCTCTGATGTTTAAATGAAGAATGATAAGTAATTATCACACCAGTTTATTACATTTGGTTTATGGAATGATTCAAGAAAGCAAATGTTGGCTGATGGCGCAAACAGCATTTATCGATTAAATCTTTCCTGCCACTTACACACGTTAACACTTTGATTTACACACGCACATATGAACGCATGCATGTACACACACCCTTTTCATTTTTTCTAGAGTCTTGATTTGGCCCCAAGACAATACAGGTATATCTTCTGTAATTTTCTCCTTCCTCTGTGTCCAATTTGTAAGTCGCTCTGGATAAGAGCGTCTGCTAAATGACTTAAATGTAAATGTAAATGTGTCATTTCCACTCTAAACAGCTACAGCTGAAGTCGGAAGTTTACATACACCTTAGCCAAATACATTTAAACTCAGTTTCACAATTCCTGAAATTTAATCCTAGACATTTAATCCTAAAAACTCATTGTTTTCGGTCATGTAGGATCACCACTTTATTTTAAGAATGTGAAATGTCAAAATAATGGTAGAGAATGATTTATTTCAGCTTTTATTTCTTTCATCACATTCCCAGTGGATCAGAAGTTTACATAAACAAGTTAAAGGCAATGTTGAGTTAACTTGGGTCAAACCTTTTTGGGTAGCCTTCCACAAGCTTCCCACAAAAAGTTGAGTGAATTTTGGCCCATTCCTCCTGACAGAGCTGGTGTAACCGAGTCAGGTAGGTAGGCCTCCTTGCTCGCAAACACTTTTTCAGTTCTGCCCACAAATGTTCTATAAGATTGAGGTCAGGGCTTTGTGATGGCCACTCCAATACCTTGACTTTGTTTTCCTTAAGCCATTTTGCCACAACTTTGGAACTATGCTTGGGATCATTGTCCATTTGGAAGACCCATTTGCGACCAAGCTTTAACTTCCTGACTGATGTCTTGAGATGTTGCTTCAATCAACATTGAAGGTAGGCCTTGAAAAACAACCACCTCCAATTGACTCAAATTATGTCAATGAGCCTATCAGAAGCTTCTAAAGCCATGACATCATTTTATGGAATTTTCCAAGCTGTTTAACGGCACAGTCAACTTAGTGTATGTAAACTTCTGACCCACTGGAATTGTGATACAGTGAATGATAAGTGAAATAATCTGTCTCAACAATTGTTGGAAACATTACTTGTCATACACAAAGCAGATGTCCTAACTGATTTGCCAAAACTATAGTTGAACAAGTGTGGAGTGGTTGAAAAACAGTTTTAATGACTCCAACCTAACTGTACATAAACTTCCGACTTCAACTGTATACAGAGACATAATAATTGTGTCTGAGCAGTAGAAATATGTTTTCTACAAATATTATATTTTTGTACTAATGGGCACGGTGTTTGGGGGTACAGATGATTGAACAATAATCCGTGATATAAAGGATCTAGGTGCTATTTAGCATTCTCCCCAGTAACCAACATGTTCTATTTAGACAGGAGTGTGCTAAATTGGATTTATTAACAAATAACATTTGGACTGAGGAGGGAAATCTTCTTTTAATGAGTGGGTTAGGAATTACAATTGTCTGTCAGTGTGTGTGAATCACACTTGGTCCATATTCATGGGCTTGTATAAGTGAGATAACATGTCAGCAGCCTGCCCAACTTGAGTTTATTGGTATGTCTAATTTTGCCTAAATGGGTGAGATCTAACCCACAAAGACAAAAAAACATCAGGAAATTGGCAGTGCAGGTCAATGCTGTAAAAAGTAAGACATACCAGTATCCTTGCCAGTTGAAGACACTTACCACCAGAAAATCGCCACATCATTCAATGAGTCTTAAAGATAGAAGGATACACTGTACAACAGTGTTGATAAGTTGATAACGTACCGCACAGCGTTGTCCATGCGGGATACCGTGAGGTAGGCTGCCAGGTTGGCCGTGTAGGAGGAACACACAATGAGGGTGAAAAGCCACCAGCTGCCCATGACGATACGTAGAGCCACAGAACCCAGGATGGAGTCTCCCCCTAGAAACACAAGATAAGTTAGTATGTATTGTATGAAGTCTTGAAGTCTTATGTGGATTTGATTCATTATTTGTGATATCACAACTTATTGCACCATTACTCTGTCGGTTTGGTTTTAGCCTGTTGATCCTAACGAGCTGGTAGATTTTTTTTATAATGGAATTGTATTTTTCAGGACCTCTAAATTATTCTGCTCTCTCTCGCCTGTCTCTGTATCATAGCACTTCATCGTACTCTTTCTAACTGTCTCTGTCAATTTCGGTCTCTCTTTTTAACCCTCTTAATACCAAATGCTTTTCCTCTCATTCCCTCTCCCTCACATTACCACTGTTTGCCCAGGCAGCTAGCTGGCTCTCTCTTCCTGTAGCAGAAGTCTAAGCACTCTGTCTCCATACATGGCCTAAATTCACAGAAAGCGGACGAGGAAATGTCAATATGAATTATCATTTTGAAGAGTAAAGCCACAGAAATGTCATCTGAGAGATTCAGGTTGTGAGAAAAAAGCATACATTTGTCTCCAAGTGTCACTATCAATGATGTACCCTTAGGACTTTTTCAAAAAAGAAAAATAAGAAAACAGAGTAATATTGTGTTCATGCGGCACTAATACCAAGGTCAAGAGTTTCTAGAAGATTTTTTCAGAGAGGTGTTTGTGGAAAATCTAAATGCCATAGGGTTATATAAAGAAAATATATATATATAGTGGGGCAAAAAAGTATTTAGTCAGCCACCAATTGTACAAGTTCTCCCACTTAAAATGATGAGAGAGGCCTGTAATGTTCATCATAGGTACACTTCAACTATGACAGAAAAAATGAGGGGAAAAAATCCAGAAAATCACATTGTAGGATTTTTAATGAATTTATTTGCAAATTATTTGCAAACGTTTTCTGTAAGTCTTCACAAGGTCTTCACACACGGTATTTTGGCCCATTCCTCCAAAGATTTTCTATTGGGTTCAGATCTGGAGACTGACTAGGCCACTCCAGGACCTTGAAATGCTTCTTACGAAGCCACTCCTTCGTTGCCCGGGCGGTGTGTTTGGGATCATTGTCATGCTGAAAGACCCAGCCACATTTCATCTTCAATGCCCTTGCTGATGGAAGGAGGTTTTCACTCAAAATCTCACGATACATGGCCCCATTCATTCTTTCCTTTACACGGATCAGTTGTCCTGGTCCCTTTGCAGAAAAACATCCCCAAAGCATGATGTTTCCACCCCATGCTTCACAATAGGTATGGTGTTCTTTGGATGAAACTCAGCATTCTTTGTCCTCCAAACACGGCGAGTTGAGTTTTTACCAAAAACGTATATTGTGGTTTCATCTGACCATATGACATTCTCCCAATCTTGTTCTGGATCATCCAAATGCTCTCTAGCAAACTTCAGACGGGCCTGGACATGTACTGGCTTAAGCAGGGGGACACGTCTGGTACTGCAGGATTTGAGTCCCTGGCGGCATAGTGTGTTACTGATGGTAGGCTTTGTTACTTTGGTCCCAGCTCTCTGCAGGTCATTCACTAGGTCCCCCCGTATGGTTCTGGGATTTTTTATCACCGTTCTGGTGATCATTTTGACCCCACAGGGTGAGATCTTGCGTGGAGCCCCAGATCGAGGGAGATTATCAGTGGTCTTGTGTGTCGTCTATTTCCTAATAATTGCTCCCACAGTTGATTTCTTCAAACCAAGCTGCTTACCTATTGCAGATTCAGTCTTCCCAGCCTGGTGCAAGTCTACAATTTTGTTTCTGGTGTCCTTTGACTGCTCTTTGGTCTTTGTCATAGTGGAGTTTGGAGTGTGACAGTTTGAGGTTGTGGACAGGTGTCCTTTATACTGATCAAGTTCAAACAGGTGCCATTAACCTGTTAGACCTATAGGGGCAGTATTTCATTTTTGGATAAAAAGACGTGCCCGTTTTTAGCGCAATATTTTGTCACGAAAAGATGCTCGACTATGCTTGGAATTGATAGTTTTGGAAAGAAGACACTCTGACGTTTCCAGAACTGCAAAGATTTTCACTGTGAGTGCCATAGAACAATATCTACAGGCAAAACCAAGATGTTTGAGTGACCAGGAAATCAACAGGATTTTTGAAGGCACGTTTTCCATGATCTCCTTATATGGCTGTGAATGGCACAGGAATCAACGGACACTTCCTATCGTTTCCCCAGGTGTCTGCAGCATTGTGACGTATTTGTAGGCATATCATTGGAAGATTGGCCATAAGAGCCTACAATTACCAAGTGTCCCGCATGGTGTCTGCGTGGAAATTGGTGCGCAAAAGTCAGGTCCCAGTATTTTTCCATCCGAATCAGAGAAGAATGCACGTGTCTAGGACTGGCATTTCAATGAAGAGATATATGACCAAACACCTTGAGGATTGATTCAAACAACGTTTTCCATGTTTCAGTCGATATTATGGAGTTAATTCGGAAAAAAGTTCGACGTTTAGGTGACTGAATTTTCGGTTAGTTTCGGTAGCCAAATGCATAGTAACAAAACGGAACGTTGTGTCCTACACAAGCATCTTTCAGGAAAAACTGGACATCTGCTATGTAACTGAGAGTCTCCTCATTGAAACATCTGAAGTTCTTCAAAGGTAAATTATTTTATTTGATCCCTTTGCTGGTTTTTGTGAATGTTGCGTGCTAAATGCTAACGCTAAATGCTACGCTAGCTATCACCACTCTTACACAAATTATTGATTTTCTCTGGTTCTAAAGCATATTTTGAAAATCTGAGACGACAGGATTGTTAAGAAAAGGATAAGCTTGAGGACAGGCATATTTATTTCATTTATTTTGCAATTTTCAGAAATCGCTAATGTTGCGTTATGGTAATGAGCTTGAGGCTGTAGTCACAATCCCGGATCCGGGATGGGGCGGCCTAACAGGTTAATACAGGTAACGAGTGGAGGACAGAGGAGACTCTTAAAGAAGTTACAGGTCTGTGAGAGCCAGACGTCTTGCTTGTTTGTAGGTGACCAAATACTTATTTTCCACCATAATTTGCAAATAAATTCATAAACAAATCCTACAATGTGATTTTCTGGATTTTCTTTTCTCATTCTGTCTGTCATAATTGAAGTGTACCTATGATGAAAATTACAGGCCTCTCTCATCATTTTAAGTGGGAGAACTTGCACAATTGGTGTCTGACTAAATACTTTTTTGCCCCACTGTATATACAATGAGTAGGTGTCCAAACTTTTGACTGGTACTTTGTGTGTGTGTGTATATATATATATATATATATATATATATATATATATATATATATATACATACACACACAGTACCACAGTACCAGTCAAAGGTTTGTACACACCTACTCATTCCAGGGTTTTTATTCATTTGTTCTATTTTCTGCATTGTAGAATAATAGTGAAGACATCAAAACTATGAAATGACATATATGGAACCATGCAGTAATAAAAAAAAGTGTTAAACACATCAAAATAAATGTTATATTCTTAAAAGTAGCCACCCTTTGCCTTGATAACAGCTTTGCACACTCTTGGCATTCTCTCAATGAGCTTCATGAGGTAGTCACCTGGAATGCATTTAATGCATTGGTATTTGGGTTGCGAAGGGTCGGAAACGTTCCAGTAAATTTCCTGAATTTTTCTTTTTTGTGGGATACACAAGGCAATTCAAGGTCTTGTGACATATTTTGGTTAAACTATCCCGAATTCAATGGAATTTCAACTCTCTGCATGCACAGTGCATTCTTCCATCACATGTGCAGCGCACTCTTCCATCACATGTACAGCTGATTCTCAAGATCTTGCACACTAATGAGATGCTATTGAGCCCACACTACTACACTGTCTGAGCCAAGGACACAATGCTTTCTGGTAAGTTTTGATTACAATACTGGGTGGGGTGAATATATTTTATATGACATACATGATTTTTTGTTAACTAGTAAATAGTAGCCTACAGCAAAGTGTGTTTAAATCATTTCTAAATTGTTAACTTCTGCTAGTTAGATTTTGCTACCATGTGGGTTTTAGCTTGCTTGAGCCTTCTAACTGAGGAGTGTTAATTCACCTGTTTCCATACATGTTTCATTTAAAAAAATGTATCTTACAAATGAGTTTAACCCTTTCACACGTACCATCACACTGGGTGTGATCGTTCTACAGTGGTCCCTGAAGCGTACGATCACACCCCGTGTGATTAGAACACTCATTTAGAATGCTAGTTTAGAACGGCAGTTTCGAATGACGCAACAATCAGCGTTTGAGCTGGCCACACTTTTGACAGAAACTATTTACACAAACACAGTCCTTACAAAGTTATGTCCAGAATGTCAGCAGTTTATTTTTGGATGCATTGTTCAGATATTCACAGAAGTAAATATAGCTTAACACAATCATCCTAACCGGAAAAATGTAGGCTACATTTGTCCTAGCGCTGAGGAAAGATTGACCCAACACAAGCAGTCATTTTTTCTAACTCTCGGCTGACGTAAACTACAATATGAATTAGCTAATAGCAATTACTATATATAATTAATCACATCACGGGTGAGCTCACCATTGATCGAAATAACTAGGTAAAACATTTTATAGAAATCGAAAGTAATCCGACGATTAGTTTCAGCGCGCAGCCATGCATTTTTTCCTCACAGAAACCGAAGATAATAAGAGAAGACGAGATGAGTATCACGGAGGCGCTCCGCACTGCTAAAGCTAACTCTCTCTCCTCTGCTCTCATCCTTCTAGACCTATCGGCTGCCTTCGATACTGTGAACCATCAGATCCTCCTCTCCACCCTCTCCGAGTTGGGCATCTCCGGCGCGGCCCACGCTTGGATTGCGTCCTACCTGACAGGTCGCTCCTACCAGGTGGCGTGGCGAGAATCTGTCTCCTCACCACGCGCTCTCACCACTGGTGTCCCCCAGGGCTCTGTTCTAGGCCCTCTCCTATTCTCGCTATACACCAAGTCACTTGGCTCTGTCATAACCTCACATGGTCTCTCCTATCATTGCTATGCAGACGACACACAATTAATCTTCTCCTTTCCCCCTTCTGATGACCAGGTGACGAATCGCATCTCTGCATGTCTGGCAGACATATCAGTGTGGATGACGGATCACCACCTCAAGCTGAACCTCGGCAAGACGGAGCTGCTCTTCCTCCCGGGAAGGACTGCCCATTCCATGATCTCGCCATCACGGTTGACAACTCCATTGTGTCCTCCTCCCAGAGCGCTAAGAACCTTGGTGTGATCCTGGACAACACCCTGTCGTTCTCAACTAACATCAAGGCGGTGGCCCGTTCCTGTAGGTTCATGCTCTACAACATCCGCAGAGTACGACCCTGCCTCACACAGGAAGCGGCGCAGGTCCTAATCCAGGCACTTGTCATCTCCCGTCTGGATTACTGCAACTCGCTGTTGGCTGGGCTCCCTGCCTGTGCCATTAAACCCCTACAACTCATCCAGAACGCCGCAGCCCGTCTGGTGTTCAACCTTCCCAAGTTCTCTCACGTCACCCCGCTCCTCCGCTCTCTCCACTGGCTTCCAGTTGAAGCCCGCATCCGCTACAAGACCATGGTGCTTGCCTACGGAGCTGTGAGGGGAACGGCACCTCAGTACCTCCAGGCTCTGATCAGGCCCTACACCCAAACAAGGGCACTGCGTTCATCCACCTCTGGCCTGCTCGCCTCCCTACCACTGAGGAAGTACAGTTCCCGCTCAGCCCAGTCAAAACTGTTCGCTGCCCTGGCCCCCCAATGGTGGAACAAACTCCCTCACGACGCCATTACAGCGGAGTCAATCACCACCTTCCGGAGACACCTGAAACCCCACCTCTTTAAGGAATACCTAGGATAGGATAAAGTAATCCTTCTCACCCCCCCCCCCTTAAAAAATTTAGATGCACTATTGTAAAGTGGCTGTTCCACTGGATGTCATAAGGTGAATGCACCAATTTGTAAGTCGCTCTGGATAAGAGCGTCTGCTAAATGACTTAAATGTAAATGTAAATGTAAATGAGTTTGGTCTGTTTGTAGTATGCATGTTGAAGGGGTGTGTCATCTACCGTCGTTCACATCCCACCATTTTAATTTCCGGAAGTCCTCAAAAATTAGTGAACTCTTACTCACCTCATTTTGTTATAACATCTTTGGTCAAACAGACGTGAATCGCAGAATGCATTGTATGTCAACAAACATGGCTACACAGCTGGAATTAGCTTAGCTCATCATAATCAGTACTTTGATGGAAACGCAGCCTGGATTTGAACCAGGGAGTCTGTAGTGACACCTCTAGTACTGATGTGCTGTGCCTTTGACCGCTGCACCACTTGAGAGTCATAAGACCATGGTAGCTTCAAAATGCAACACAAGATAATACTTCTCTGACGCATTTAGCATTGTTTTACAGAGCTAATAGAAGAATGTGGCTACATAAGCACGATTGACTATAACACCATAAAGGTTATAAAATGAGTAACGTTACCTTAAGTGTCCTCGGTGATAAAGAATATACTCAAATATATTATGCTCCATACATACAGTACGCTACAATAGAAATGTGGAATAGAAAATGTGAACACGTGTGCAGATCCTGTTCTGACGGGAGATGAGCAAATGTCTGCAGACGTGAACTGCACAAACAATTGGGAAGTGCTTGGGGAATTTTGTCCGTGTCAGAAATGTCCCAAAAATGTAATTATCCACAAAAGTAAAAATGACTATTTTTATGTGAATGAATGAGGAGGCGGAACACACCTACATTCAAACTGTTTTTAGAAAATAAAAACTTGTTTGAAAATAATTTGAAATTGAAGTTAAAACAACCTATAAATATAAACAGGCTGCGTGCTTTAGTTTGAGGGCAGCGCGGATAAAATGTACTGTTATGTATCAATCACATTCTGGAATGGAGAGAACATTCTAACATCACGTGCATAAAAAAAACTCACGCTGGGGCGACCGTTAGAGATATTTGGAACTCACGCATGAAAGGGTTAATCGAACTGCTTAACCCTTGTTAAGCCGCCACTAAGTTACATTTTTTAGGGATAGGGGGCAGCATTTTCACTTTGGATGAATTGCGTGCCCATAGTGAACTGCCTCCTTCTCTGTCCCAGATGCTAATACATGCATATTATTATTACTATTGGATAGAAAACACTCTGAAGTTTCTAAAACTGTTTGAATTATGGTCATGCGCATTACTCATGATATCGTCATGCGTTCCATTACTCTGTAGACAAAAACGAATGCTCCGGTTGGAACGTTATTGGATATATATGATAACAACATCCTGAAGATTGATTCTCTACTTAATTTGACCAGTTTATTCGACCTGGAATATAGCTTTTTGAAGTTTTCGTCCGAGTTCGCCTGGACCGGCGCCAGCGTTTGGACATGTGAACTAAACGTGCTAGCAAAAGTACCTAATTGAACAAAACAACGATATATTGCGGAACTAGGATTCCTGGCATGGCACTGCATTCTGATGAAAGATCAAAGGTAAGGAAATATTTATGATGTAATTTCGTATTTCTGTTGACTCCAACATGGCGGAGAAATGTTGTGTACTTCTGAGTGCCGTCTCAGATTATTGCATGGTATGCTTTTTATTGTTGCATGGTATGCAGATTATTGCATGGTAAGTTAAAAAAAAATCGTACACAGCGGTTGCATTAAGAACAAGTGTTTCTTTAACTATATGTAAAACATTTATCTTTCATCAAAGTTTGTGATGAGTATTCTGTTCTGTTATATGACGTGGCTCTCTGTAATTACTGTAATTACTCCGGATATTTTGGAGGCATGTCTGAACATGGCGCCAATGTAAACCGAGATTTGTGGATATAAATATGCACATTATCAAACAAAACATAAATGTATCGTGTAACATAATGTCCTATGAGTGTCATCTGATGAAGATTATCAAAGGTTAGTGATTTGTTTTATCTCTATTTCTGCTATTTTGGCTGGGAAAAATGGCTGTGTGTTTTTTTTTATTTGGTGGTGATCTAACATAAATATAACAAAATGTTTATCTTTCATTTGCTGTATTGGACTTGTTAATGTGTGAAAGTGTAGGGGGGTTAACAGCAGAGAAAACCTCCTAAATTATATTTTTAAAATTAGAACTTCGACGACTTCTCATAGAGTGGCGCCAACATCAAAAAAAGCTAAACATCGCCTTTATTTCCATGAAAGCTGTACACAACCAGGGTACGAAGATTGTCTTAGGGTCATTTTGGACCCGGCAGTTATAAAATAATTTCCATGCCAATGAGAAATTGAGATTGTGTGCTACTGATTGAACTCAGACAAAACTAAAATTGTCTTGTGCATGTGCAGCATTGTTCACAGACAATATTTACAAATTCAAACAAAATAAAAATGTCATGAAAGCATTGTTCACTAATGAGGAATGCAGGCAGAGGCAATACAGGTGCTGCAGATGACAGTCCCCCTGGTTCTCTCTTTGCCAAAGCAATGAGTGGACGTTTCAGTGCCCAACAGGTTTTAGATCAGATTTTTTTCAGATGTCCAGGAGGAACTAGAGAACAATTATTTAGAAGAGGAGGTATCTGAAGAAGAAGATGGGGAAGAATACAACCCAGAGCATGATGTATCATCTTCAGATGAAGAAGAAATCCACACATTTTTGTCAAAGAACAGCAAAATAACATGGTCCTTGTCACCATATGACAACCAGGGCAGGATGGCAGCATAAAATATCAATAGGATGACCCCAGGGCACACAAGACATGAAGTTGCCCATGGCTAGGAGATTGCCTCAACATTCTACATGTTCATCACACCAGCCATCGAAAAAAATCATCCTGGATATGACAAATGTGGAGAGTTTCCGTAAATATGGAAAAAACTGGAAAAGGATGGATGAGATTGACCTGCGTGCCTACATAGGGCTGCTAATCTTAGCTGTGTGTATAGGTCCCGAGGTGAGGTTACATGTACACTCTGGGATCCAGAGAGAGGAAGGGGGATTTCAGTGTCACGATGCAACTGAAAGTCTTTCTTAAGAATGTTACGATTGGATAACCAAGAGTCAAGACCTGTAAGACACGTGAAAGACAAACTGACGGCCATAAGAGAGGTCTGGGAGAAGTGGGTGGAGCATCTGCCATACCTCTACAACCCAGGGCCTGAAGTAACAGTGGATGAGCAACTGGTTCCATTCAGAGGTACATTTTTATTGTCATATCTGTAATGTAAGTGATTTTCACTGTTCATTTTATGTGTTGCTGTAATATCATTGATTTATGTTTTTTTTTTCCTGTGGCACTGATACTAATTACTGGAAGTAATCTCCTTTGTTAAAAGGTCGCTGTCCTCTCTGGCAGTATATGCCCAGCAAGCCAGCAAAGTACAGCATCAAGAAATGGGTGGCCTGTTACGCACAATCCAGCTACACTTGGAAGATGCAAGTCTACACAGGAAAGCCGGCCAGTGGAGGCCCGGAGAAGAACCAGGGGATGCGGGTTGTGCTTGATGTGACAGATGGAACCCCACTCTAGTTTCTTACCTCTCAAAGAGAAACAAGAATGTGGTCCTCCTGAGCAAACTGCACAAAACAGTTGAGATCAGTGATCATGAGGACAGGAAGCCAGCCATCATCCTGGACGACAACCACAACAAAAGAGGTGTGGACAACCTGGACAAGGTGATTGGAACATACAGCTGCAGGAGGATGACTGCCCGTGAGCCCCTGGTCATCTTCCATTACATCATTGATGTGTCCTCATACAATGCCTTCGTGACATGGAACGAGATCAACCCTACCTGGATGCCTGATAAGCGGAACAAGGGGAGGGTGTTCCTGGAGCAGCTGGGAAAGGAACTTGTAACCCCACACATTCAAAGAAGGGAGTACCTCCCCCACACAGCAGGCTCTGTAGCACTTTGAAAGCTGTTCAGGGGGCTGAATCTTGTCCTCATCCACCTGAGGCTGCAGCTGAGGCAGGCAACAGGAGGAGATGCCAATTCTGCCCCCCAAAGAAGGACTGTAAAAAAATACTATGTGCTGCACATATGAGAATACATCTGCAAAGTCCATGCACACACACTTGCATATTGTCCTACATGTGCTAATTAAAGATGATTGATTTATGTTCTTCACATTCGGTTTTGTATTTTTTATTTAACCTTTATTTAACTAGGCAAGTCAGTTAAGAACACATTCTTATTTTCAATGACAGCCTGGAACGGTGGGTTAACCAGTTAAGACTAGGGCTGAATTACTGCCCCCTTTGGAGGAAGTGCATGCCCATAGTAAACTGAAAATATTTTTTCCCAAAATTGCTAATATATGCATATAATAATTATTATTGAATAGAAAACACTCTAAAGTTTCTAAAACCGTTTATGTCTGTATGTAAAGCAGAACTCTCAGGGCAGCCTTTCTCCCAAACTCTCTCTTGTCAAGAGAAAAGTTGGGTCAACTTTGACGTCATCGCCCCCACCCTTCCCAGGCAGCTACCGATCTGGGAACAGTATGTATGTGTTCAGCGCGATGCCTGCTTTCAAATGGCCCGTTCATTGTGAGAATCACGCGAGCCCTAGTCGTTTGGCGGGACGAAAATGTTAGTGTCACTCTCAAATACATGCACTCTATTGCGTGCGGCCGATTTGGGGCACGTTCTTTTCCAAGTAACAGCAATTGAAGGCGGTTTGTCTGTTCACGCTGATCATTGTTTTACATGTTAAAAACATCATAAAGCTCGATTCTGCACATAGTTTGACCAGTTTAGTCGACATATAATATGTAAATTTGAAGTTTTGATGCGCAAGAGTGCGGGACCAGAAGTAATTTTGGGTGCATTTCAGCGGAAGCTGTTAGCATATGCTAATACAGAGACACACAACGTGAAACCAAACGATGTATTGGGTAAGTATGACTCCTTCTACGTCTTCTGATCGAAGAACATCAAAGGTAAGGGAATATTTATGTGTTTATTTTGGGTTTCTGTGGACTCCAAACGTAGAGGAGACATACTGCTAATATCTGAGCGCCGTCTCATTGTATAGCCAGTGAACGAATTCTGTAACCTTAAAAATACATGTAATACAGCGGTTGCATTAAGAAGAAGTGTATCTTTGTAACTATATGTAGAACATGTATATTTAGTCATGTTTATTGCTTGTTATCTGACGTTATCTGTCGGAGCTATCATCATTTCTCCGGACATTTGAGTAGCATTTTTTGAAATGTCGTCATTGTAAACAGAGATTTATGGATATAAATGGCATATTATTGGAAAAAAATGTTTTATTGTGTAACATGTACTATTACTGTCATCTGATGAAGATTTTCAAAAGGTTAGTGAATGATTTATTTTTTAATCCTGCTTTTATAATTTTATATTTTCTGGGACAAAATGGCTGCCTCTCGTCTTTTGTTTCGGTGGTGGTCTAATATAAATATGTGCTATGTTTTCGCCGTAAAACATTTTAGAAATCTGACTTGCTGGGTAGATGAACAAGGTGTTTATCTTTCATTTGAGCTATTGGACTTGTTAATGTGTGGAGGTTAAATATTTCTAAGAATATTTATTTGCATTTTGTGTTATGGTAATGAGCTTGAGCCGTAGTCACGATACCGGATCCGGGATGGGTCGCCGCAAGAAGTTAACTGCCATGTTCAGGGGCAGAACGACATATTTTTACCTTACGGTTAACTCGTCCAACGCTCTAACCACCTACCTCTCATTGCACTCCACGAGGAGCCTGCCTGTTACGCGAATGCAGTAAGAAGCCAAGGTAAGTTGCTAGCTAGCATTAAACTTATAATTATAAAAAACAATCAATCAATCCATCATAATCACTTGTTAACTACACATGGTTGATGATATTACTAGTTTATCTAGGGTGTCCTGTGTTGCATATAATCGATGCGGTGCGCATTCGCGAAAAAGGACTGTCGTTGCTCCAACATGTACCTTAAACATTAATGCCTTTCTTAAAATCAATACACAAGTATATATTTTTAAACCTGCATATTTAGTTAATATTGCCTGCTAACTTGAATTTCTTTGTGTCACTTCTCTTGCAACAGAGTCAGGATATATGCAGCAGTTTGGGCCGCCTGGCTCATTGCGGACTGTGTGAAAACTATTTCTTCCTAACAAAGACAGCCAACTTCGCCAAACGGTGGATGATTTAACAAAAGCGCATTTGCGAAAAAAGCACAATCGTTGCACGACTGCACCTAACCATAAGCGTCAATGCCTTTCACCTGTTGGTACCAGGGGACAGTATTTTCATTTTTGGAAAAAAAAACGTTCCTGTTTTAAACGTGATATTTCTTCAGGACAAGATGCTAGAATATGCATATACTTGACAGCTTTGGATAGATAACACTCTAACGTTTCCAAAACTGTAAAGATATTGTCTGTGAGTATAACAGAACTGATGTTGCAGGCGAAAGCCTGAGAAAAATCCAATCCGGAAGTGCCCCAGGTATTGAAAGCGCTGCGTTCCAATGAGTCCCTATTCATCTGTGAATGTGCCATCAACGAGCTTACACTTTCTACGTATTCCCCAAGGTGCCAGGTGGCGTGGCGAGAATCTGTCTCCTCACCACGCGCTCTCACCACTGGTGTCCCCCAGGGCTCTGTTCTAGGCCCTCTCCTATTCTCGCTATACACCAAGTCACTTGGCTCTGTCATAACCTCACATGGTCTCTCCTATCATTGCTATGCAGACGACACACAATTAATCTTCTCCTTTCCCCCTTCTGATGACCAGGTGGCGAATCGCATCTCTGCATGTCTGGCAGACATATCAGTGTGGATGACGGATCACCACCTCAAGCTGAACCTCGGCAAGACGGAGCTGCTCTTCCTCCCGGGAAGGACTGCCCGTTTCATGATCTCGCCATCACGGTTGACAACTCCATTGTGTCCTCCTCCCAGAGCGCTAAGAACCTTGGCGTGATCCTGGACAACACCCTGTCGTTCTCAACTAACATCAAGGCGGTGGCCCGTTCCTGTAGGTTCATGCTCTACAACATCCGCAGAGTACGACCCTGCCTCACACAGGAAGCGGCGCAGGTCCTAATCCAGGCACTTGTCATCTCCCGTCTGGATTACTGCAACTCGCTGTTGGCTGGGCTCCCTGCCTGTGCCATTAAACCCCTACAACTCATCCAGAACGCCGCAGCCCGTCTGGTGTTCAACCTTCCCAAGTTCTCTCACGTCACCCCGCTCCTCCGCTCTCTCCACTGGCTTCCAGTTGAAGCTTGCATCCGCTACAAGACCATGGTGCTTGCCTACGGAGCTGTGAGGGGAACGGCATAAATCTTCCTAGAAAATCTTCCTATTCATTAAAATCACAAGTGAAATATATTGGAACACAGCTTAGCCTTTTGTTAATCACCCTGTCATCTCAGATTTTCAAAATATGCTTTACAGCCAATGCTAGACAAGCATTTGTGTAAGTTTATCATAGACTAGCATAGCATTATGCCTTGCAGGCAACCTTGTCACGAAAATCAGAAAAGCAATCAAATTGAATCGTTTACCTTTCATGAACTTCGGATGTTTTCACTCACGAGACTCCCAGGCAGATAGCCAAAGTTCATTTTTTCTCAAAATATTATTTTTGTAGGCGAAATAGCTCTCTTTGTTCTTCACGTTTGGCTGAGAAATCGCCGGGAAATTGCGGTCACCACCACGCCGAAAGATATTCCAAATTAGCTCCATAATATCGTCAGAAACATGGCAAACATTGTTTATAATCAATCCTCAAGGTGTTTTTCTAATATCTATTCGATAATATATCCGTCGGGACAATTCGTTTTTCAGTAGCACCGATTGGAGTAATGGCTACCTCTGTATTTTACGCGAGAATCTCCCTCGGAGCCACCATGTGACCACTTACGCAATGTAGCCGCCTACGGCTATTCTTCAACAGAAATGCGTAAAACTAAGTCACAATGCTGTAGACACATTTACATTACATTTACATTTAAGTCATTTAGCAGACGCTCTTATCCAGAGCGACTTACAAATTGGTGCATTCACCTTATGACATCCAGTGGAACAGCCACTTTACAATAGTGCATCTAAATCTTTTAAGGGGGGGGGGGGTGAGAAGGATTACTTTATCCTATCCTAGGTATTCCTTAAAGAGGTGGGGTTTCAGGTGTCTCCGGAAGGTGGTGATTGACTCCGCTGTCCTGGCGTCGTGGGGGAGTTTGTTCCACCATTGGGGGGCCAGAGCAGCGAACAGTTTTGACTGGGCTGAGCGGGAACTGTACTTCCTCAGTGGTAGGGAGGCGAGCAGGCCAGAGGTGGATGAACGCAGTGCCCTTGTTTGGGTGTAGGGCCTGATCAGAGCCTGGAGGTACCGTTGCGTTATGCTAATTTGTGTCAGGCGATGATACTGCTTTACTCATTTCATATGTATTCTATGCTACAGTTATTTAGTCAATGCCACTCCGACATTGCTCGCCCTAATATTTCTATTAGGGATGCACGATATATCGGTGAACATATCGGAATAGGCCAATATTAGCTAAAAATGGCAAAATCGGTATCGGCTGATTTCTAGTTTAACGCCCCGATGTGCAAAACCGATGTCAAAGCTGATGTGCATACTTATTTAAGTATAAGTATAATGACGCCACGTAAAAGTTTGCGCTATACGTGCAACACAGCATTCCTAAACTAGCCCACAATGTCTGCTGTGTGGATCGAGCAGTCATTTGAAAGAGTAACACAATTTCTGCGAAACAACTAAAAGGCTAATTTTAAAGCCAAGATAATGGAATTCATTGCCCTTGACATTCAACCATTCAGTGGCCAATCACGGCCATAATGTGATACAGCCTGGATTCGAACCAGGGACTGAGATGCAGTGCCTTAGATCGCTGTGTCCATGTGTGTGTGTTAACTATTTACCTGTACTAGAATGCTTAAAAGGCCACTAAAATTGTAAATATCGGTTATCTGTATTGGGTTTTTTGTCAAGGAAAATATCGGTATCTGCCCAAAAAATGTAATATCTGTGCGTCACTAATTTATATATTTCTTAATTCCATTTTCTTTTTAGATTTGTGTGTATTATTAGATATTGGGAGGATCGACGCTGGAGACGAGAAGCAGGTACAGGGAGAACATTTAATAAACAACCGACATGAAAAAGGACAGAAACAGCATCTGGTCAGGGGGAAAATAACGACATCAATGCTGACACAAGGAACAAAGTGAGGAGCAGACAAATAAAGTGGGGGTAATCGACAAACTAATGGTGAGTTCAGGTGAGTCCAATGTTGGTCAGCTGTGCGTAATGATGGTGACGTGTGCATATAATGAAGGGCAGAGAGGGAGAGCGAGAGCAGGGGTGACAGATCGAGCAAGGAACACAAACATTTCGCTACACCTGCAATAACATCTGCAAAATGTGACCAATAAAATGTGATTGCTATTATAAACTGGTTACAAACGCTATTATAACAGTAAAAATACATGTTTTGTCATACCAGTGGTATACGGTCTGAAATACCTTGGCTTTCAGCATATCATCATTCAGGGCTCAAACCACCCAGTTTATAATTCACACCAAGGCTTTGTGGTTATGGAGAGGGAGTGTTGGAAAGATCTTTGAAATGGATGTAAATTAAACTGACTTGACTTTTTGTGTAATGAAAAGTAAATGTGTCTCTTTGTCTATGTAAGAGACATTTGGGAAACTGAATGTACTGAACGCAAGCTTGCAGCGGAAATACCAAAACATTCTACAGATGAGCGAATCAGTGGATTCATAGGAAATATTTCTTATTAGAGAGAACTCCTTTTGACTCTGATCCTGGCTCAGCTGACATGCCTGTAAGTGAAATCGGAAAGCTGATCAAGCTGTCATGTGACCGAATGCTCCAGACAAAGCATTCATGGGTCACTAGGGAGGAGTTTTGGTTCCTGACTCAAAGGGAATACCCTGCAGTCTCCCCCCGAGCATTAAAACCCATGGTACCCTTCACCAGCTCATATCTGTGTGAAGCTGCATTCAGTGCTCCCGTCTACATTAAAACCAAATATCGATCCAGGTTGGATGTGACAACAGATATGAGGAGCTCACTGTCGTCCATGCCCACTGACTTTGAGACGCTCCGACGTGACACTCGTCAAGCACATGCATCCCACTAGTGGTGGTGAAATAAGAGGCATTATGTCAGACTAATTTGCACTTGACTGTCATAACTCCATATTAAAAGTATGTGATGTTGAGTTGAGAACTCTATCAGAAATACTGTTA
Organism: Oncorhynchus keta; assembly: GCF_023373465.1. Taxonomy (NCBI): domain Eukaryota; kingdom Metazoa; phylum Chordata; class Actinopteri; order Salmoniformes; family Salmonidae; genus Oncorhynchus; species Oncorhynchus keta. Next base: position 35,654,888 of record NC_068422.1, read on the forward strand.
GAATGTTTTGCAATTGAATGCCATAGCCCCGAATAAACAAGTTAACATTAGCTGTTAATTACATACTTTTTTTACACTTGGTTGGGGTCGCAATAATTTTCAGATATCAAATTGGGGTCGTGGCCCAAGTCTTTTGGAAACCTCTGATGTACACCTTCTCACAATCATCCACAGTGGCTGTCATATTTACCAACACATTTACGTCATCCTCCAAAGATGTGAAAAGGTCAACAAGTGAATATAAAAAAGTGAAGATTCCTAAAATGTGGTGGGGCTTCGGCTTAAAAAGGCTGCCTGGCAAAGTGCTAGATCCGTGGTCACCAACCTTTTCGTCGAGATCACTTTCGCAGTCAAAAAGCAAGCTGAGATCTTACTGTTCAGATTATTATTTTTTACATTACCCTCACAACAATTTTGTAGGAATGAGGTTTGGGCAGTAGGCCTAATACATTATCACAGCATATTGGCTATATGATTGGCCTGCCAATATTGTTAATCAGACAATATTATATTTCACTAAGCGAGCTTTGATAACAAAATAGATCAGTTGGGTTAGCACTTTCTTTTTCTTTTTTACTGGACTGATGGTACCTGCATCTGATGGTCAAGGAGGTCAAATCACGACGTCAGTAATCTTCAGGTTGAAAAGTCGGAGCTCTAGAAAGATGCCAGAGTTTCCTACTTGGAATTCCGAGTTGGATGACCACTCAAAACAATTTTTCCCAACCGCCTCTCACTGTCCCTGCTCTCTCCTTCCTTTCCTCCGGTGAGACTGACCAGAGAGAGGGGACACGTCTTCCAACTGATGGCGAAACTCAAGTCGCACTGCATCTGCCTCATGCACAAATTCATGTTGTTCCTCTGACCAGAAAAAGTTAAATATTCCTTAATATTAAAATCGACACGAGTTTCTAATAATAATAAAACGCAGGGCTATACTTGGCTATACTTGGATACTTGGCTACTCATTCATTGCAGCTGCAGCCCGAGCGGAAGTATGGAGAAGTGCGTTTTGTAATAGTGTAGAATAAAAACAGTGACAGTGCTGAATATAAACCTAAACATGAACTCGCTCATAAAAACAGCAGCTCTTTGCTGTATTTGTTGACAGTCTCTCTTTAAAGTGATTAAATCTTACGTATTAAACTTGGCTCTGCCAGGGCCATGGAAGCTCTGTAGCCACGGTGATTTGAGCTATCCGATTGGGCAGCTCAGTAGGTAGGCTGGATTTAGTCACAGATTTGGGTAGGCGTTGTTTCACGGGAACACTTTGCTTACCCGGTGCCGGCAGCAGCTCAAAACTATTTTAAAAAAGGAGCACACACCTTGATCGTTCATTGGCTTTTCTACAGAAATATTTTGTGATTTAGGAATGCCTTGAAGATCGACCAGTCGATCGCGATGAACAGTTGGCGACCACTGTGCTAGACACTGTTGAGGGTTTAACAGTGGTTGCTGAAGTAGTCATTTATTCACAACTGAGATGCCTGGATCCGGACCAGACTCAAAAACCTGATATTCTTTGGGTCAAAGGCACCTTAAAACGCTAGAGTGGGAAATGGGCTCCATTCTTCACATGAAAAAACTCTGCTACCTGTATGTGTGGCATTTAATAGGGACAAAACTAAAGTATTTTCTATTGTTTTTATGTCTGGTTATACACTGACTCTTTCCATAAATGACCATGTGAATCCAGGTGAAAGCTATTGTTGATGTCACTTGTTAAATCCACTTCAATCGGTGTAGATGAAGGGGAGGAGACATGTTAAAGAAGGATTTCTACATTTTCAAATCCTTTAAAACATGGAATGTGTATGTGTGCCATTCAGAGGGTGAATGGACAAGACAAAATATTGAAGTGCCTTTGAACAGGGTATGGTAGTAGGTGCCAGGCGCAACGGTTTGTGTCAGGAACTGCAACGCTGGTGGCTTTGTCACGCTCAACAGTTTCCCGTGTGTATCAAGAATGGTGCACAGCCCAAAGGACATCCAGCCAACTTGACACAACTGTGGGAAGCAGTCAACATGGGCCATTGTCCCTGTGGAATTATTTTGACACCTTGTAGAATCCATGCCCCGATGAATTGATGCTGTTCTGAGTGCAAAAGTTGCTGCTAATGTTTGGTAGTGTATACCTGTCTATCTAGACATATATGGATCTATCTATCTTTGTGTCATATTGCTGCCAACGGTCAAAAGTCACTGTTTTGTTGTCAGTGATATTGTACCAAGTAAGCATTTTACTGCATATGAAGCGACTTTGATGCAAGATGCTGGTGTCCCTTCTTTCCTCTCTTGTGATGCCACAGTACCAAGCTCACCTTGCTGCACAAAAGCTCCATAGACAATCCAGATGGCGCTCTGGAGGGAGGTGGACACAGAGGTGGCCTGGTGTCCCCCTGCAGGACGCACCGACTGGACCCGCCTCAGGATGAAGATCATGACACCAACCACGGGGATGGCGGCTGCGATGCACGCCCAAACGGCCAGGTCAAAGGGCGCCAGGAGAGAGAAGATATTGATCTTCTCCTCTGACTTCCTCATCAGAATCCCCACAGAGTAGTCCAAGTAGCGCTTGCTGAAATCCACCACACTCTCCCTCTCTGGAGTTATAGTGATGGCTGATACTGCCAAGTCTGCTCGCTGTGCATGGATAGAGAGATAGATCAGTTACAGCCTTGAAAATACATTCAAGCTGTTGGTTCTGAGATAATACTCTGTTTGTTGATGTTTGCCATTTCATGGTCACAGAAAAAAAGTTATCACTGTAAAATAGCTGTCTGTTGTGGCTTTTTCCTTCGCTCTTTCCATTGTTATGTGGGCTTGAAACTAGAACTATTTCACACAGCAGAAGACCATGCAGACCTATAGAGGCCAGACAGATTCCACATGCCAATTAACTAAATTATTTTGTCAGATTTACAGTCCACATGTTGCTAGTATCTTTTTTTCTAATTTCACAGTGGTATCAACGCTGGTTGTGGACACCTGCTGATAGAGTGGGACCCTATGACACAAATCATGTCTGGATTGTTGGGATAAACACTATCTCAAGGCCATAATCAAAGATAAATTCTCCCTTTGTGAAGTGATAATGTCCGCAAAGTACTGTTAGCGTGAAAGGCTGGAAAATAGTTCACCTGGGCTGCATTCTCTGCAGAAAGTTCACTTACAGGAAATTACAGGGACTTACACATTGCACTTCAGTCTTACTTCTACCGGTGATTCTCTACTCCATTGGGTGATTTAATTGTTCCCTGCCCACTCACTGCCCTACTGTTAGCATTGTTAGCCTGCTGAGTTGAAGCCCCTCCTGCACTGGTTACTGCTTTGTGTGGAGCAGCCTGATTGTCAGCCTGATGGGCCAGGCTGTAGTGGAGCCACTCTGATGCAAACATCATTGGCCTTAACAGATCTGCCACAATAGTGAGTCATCACACTGTGCAGTGACTATCTTTCCATGAAGACCAACACTATAATGGACTCCACTGTGTTAAGGCTCCAGTCAGCTACTCAGGGAGGAAAGAACTGTGGCAATTGGGAAAAACGATGTCACCAGAGCAGTCAACAGCAAACTATCGATCAACCTCCAAAACAAACAGTACAAACTCCAGTAGCGGTAGACAGACTTACCTTACTGATGAGCTCTCCTATCATGCCATTCCAGGAGCCGTTGAAGGTAGGGGTTCCATACTTTCCATCGGCCACCTGGTAAATCTCATACTTGAAGCCCAGGATCTTGCCCAGAGCATCCAGAACATCAATGGAGAAGCCTTTGTAGCGTTTAGGTTGCCCAAGAATGTTCTCAGCTACCATCACAAAGGGTTCCTCCTGTTGGATAACATATAGAACACAACATAATTTGGGTTTAGAAGTTCAACTTTACTTTGACTAAATGCCTTGGCTCAAAAACATACAGATATAGAGTATTCATACAGCCAAAAGTTTAAACACTACTGTAAATTTGACAAGTGTCCGTGTGCATTAAATCATAGTCCCATCATTTGTCAGAATGCCAAGGTGGTTCATAAACGGGTCCAGTTCAACCGAAAACAATTGTTTTTGTCATTTCGGACTTTTGGGTGACAACTTTATGAAGACCTGCTACAATTCAAACGTCATCTTCATAAAGAGTTTCTTGGGTGTCCGTTGACCCGTAACAGCCGGTGTTGTGGAGACGTGTGACACTTAATCAGGCAGAAATGACCATTATAAATGTACTGAGGCAAACAATGGCTCTTCTTTATGGGAGAGTGTCAGGAATTAATTGAATGGGTGGAAAAGAGAGTTGAGGAGGAGAGCTGCTGGGGTGGATTGGAAAGAGGGAGCCAAGCAGAACCTATGTGAATAAGAATGGGGCAGGTAAATCTTGTGTGAAGAGAGAGAGCAGAATCGTAGCGGACAAGTAGCTAAGGAGGAGCTGTATTGTATGGTTGCCCTTACAGAAAAAAAAACATTATTTCACATGTGGAAGATCATAATTATTTCACATAAAATGTTACACATTTTACATGTTTTTGGAACAATTCACATGTTCACATTTTCTCGTGTAGTAGTATGTTAATCATCCTGGTCTAATAGACTAGACGTAAAGGTACATCCGAGACACTCTAATTAGTATCATATGTTAATGTACATTTGGTATGGTTACATAAGACAGATTGTTACTTAAGGGTGGATCTGTGGACGTACAACGTGAATGCCTAGCAACCCAAAGTTTGCGAGTTCAAATCTCATCATGGACAACTTTTGCATTTTAGCTAATAAGAAACTTTTCAACTACTTACTACTTTTTAGCTACTTAACAACTACTTAGCATGTTAGCTAATAATCCTATCCCTAACCCTTTTAGCTAACAATTTCCTTAACCCTAACCCTTTTAGCTAATCCTTCCCTTAAACCTTTTTAACCTAAATCCTAAACATAAACCTATCCCCTAAACCTAACCAACGTTTGTAACATATTTTGTACGTTTTCAAATTAGTAACATATTGTATGTTTTGCAAATTCATAACATATACATTACCTACTCATTCAATCGTGTTTATTTAGACTATTTTCTACATTGTAGAATAATAGTGAAGACATCAAATCAACAAAGCAAACGGTGGCTATTTGAAGAATCTCAAATATTAACTATATTTTGATTTGTTAAACACTTTTTTGGTTACGACATGATTCCATATGGCTTATTTTATATTTTTGATGTCTTCACTATTATTCTACAATGTAGAAAATAGTAATAATAAAGAAAAACCCTTGAAAGAGTAGGCGTTCTAAAACTTTTGACCAGTAGTGTAATACAAAGTGTAATTCGTAACATATCATACGAAATGGGTGATGTACATCCACAAATTAAAACATACCATATGAAAAGTAACATACTGGAGTCTCTCGTATTTACATAAAGAATAATATAAAATGCTCTGAGACCAGGTTGTGAATTTACATGTTATCACTTTAACTTGACATAAGATTATGTGATCACATTAAAATATTTGTTTTTGGAATATGTGTTTTTTTTCTGTAAGGGTGGAGTTGTTTCCGGTTCCGGTTGGAGCGAGCGGTCGCATTCGCACTTCGCTCTGCAGGTTGTATAACTTTTTCATTACATTTCATTATAGTACAACGGTTGATTTGTCTAATCTTAGCAATTCTTCTTAGCTAGCTACATAGCCGTCCTTGTATCAGAGATAATTGCATAATTATCGTATTTCGTCGCCCTAACGTAGCCTTCACTGCTATTCGCCCAGGAGCTAGCTAACGCTAGCTAACGCACACAGATTAGCATCACTGTAGTGCTATTCACTCAACTGTACGACTTGATTAGTTTACTGTTAGCTAGCTACATAATCTTAGCCATTCTTCTTAGCTAGCTACATAGCCGTCCTTGTATCAGAGATAATTGCATAATTATCGTATTTCGTATTTCGTCGCCCTAACGTAGCCTTCACTGCTATTCGCCCAGGAGCTAGCAACGCTAGCTAACGCACACAGATTAGCATCACTGTAGTGCTATTCACTCAACTGTACGACTTGATTAGTTAAGTGTTAGCTAGCTACATAGCTGTCTTTGTTTCCAAGATAATTGTGTAGTTTAGTGTGTGTAGCCTTGGAGTGATTATCTTAATTCACTGAGGTTCGCTAGCCAGCTATTGTCGTTCTTTTAACTCAACGTAACGTAAACAACACTGCTAGCTAGCCAGCTAGCCCCCGAATAGCAGCACTGTAGAAATTATTACACTCAACGGAACGACTTGATTAGTGTAGTGTCAACAACGCAGCTACTGCCAGCTAGCCTACTTTAGCAGTACTGTATCATTTTAGTCAATAAGATTCTTGCTACGTAAGCCTAACTTTCTGAACATTCGAGACGTGTAGTCCGCTTGTCATTCCAATTTCCTTGCATTAGCGTAGCCTTTTCTGTAGCCTGTCAACTATGTGTCTGTCTATCCCTGTTCTCTCCTCTCTGCACAGACCATACAAACGCTCCACACCGCGTGGCCGCGACCACCCTAACCTGGTGGTCCCAGCGCGTACGACCCACGTGGAGTTCCAGGTCTCCGGTAGCCTCTGGAACTGCCAATCTGCGGCCAACAAGGCAGAGTTCATCTCAGCCTATGCCTCCCTCCAGTCCCTTGACTTCTTGGCACTGACGGAAACATGGATCACCACAGATAACACTGCTACTCCTACTGCTCTCTCCTCGTCCGCCCACGTGTTCTCGCACACCCGAGAGCTTCTGGTCAGCGGGGTGGTGGCACCGGGATCCTCATCTCTCCCAAGTGGTCTTTCTCTCTTTCTCCCCTTACCCATCTGTCTATTGCCTCCTTTGAATTCCATGCTGTCACAGTTACCAGCCCTTTCAAGCTTAACATCCTTATCATTTATCGCCCTCCAGGTTCCCTTGGAGAGTTCATCAATGAGCTTGATGCCTTGATAAGCTCCTTTCCTGAGGACGGCTCACCTCTCACAGTTCTGGGCGACTTTAACCTCCCCACGTCTACCTTTGACTCATTCCTCTCTGCCTCCTTCTTTCCACTCCTCTCCTCTTTTGACCTCACCCTCTCACCTTCCCCCCTACTCACAAGGCAGGCAATACGCTTGACCTCATCTTTACTAGATGCTGTTCTTCCACTAACCTCATTGCAACTCCCCTCCAAGTCTCCGACCACTACCTTGTATCCTTTTCCCTCTCGCTCTCATCCAACACTTCCCACACTGCCCCTACTCGGATGGTATCGCGCCGTCCCAACCTTCGCTCTCTCTCCCCCGCTACTCTCTCCTCTTCCATCCTATCTTCTCTTCCCTCTGCTCAAACTTTCTCCAACCTATCTCCTGATTCTGCCTCCTCAACCCTCCTCTCCTCCCTTACTGCATCCTTTGACTCCCTATGTCCCCTATCCTCCAGGCCGGCTCGGTCCTCCCCTCCCGCTCCGTGGCTCGACGACTCATTGCGAGCTCACAGAACAGGGCTCCGGGCAGCCGAGCGGAAATGGAGGAAAACTCGCCTCCCTGCGGACCTGGCATCCTTTCACTCCCTCCTCTCTACATTTTCCTCCTCTGTCTCTGCTGCTAAAGCCACTTTCTACCATTCTAAGTTCCAAGCATCTGCCTCTAACCCTAGGAAGCTCTTTGCCACCTTCTCCTCCCTCCTGAATCCTCCCCCCCTCCCTCCTCCCTCTCTGCAGATGACTTCGTCAACCATTTTGAAAAGAAGGTCGATGACATCCGATCCTCGTTTGCTAAGTCAAACGACACCGCTGGTTCTGCTCACACTGCCCTACCCTATGCTCTGACCTCTTTCTCCCCTCTCTCTCCAGATGAAATCTCGCGTCTTGTGACGGCCGGCCGCCCAACAACCTGCCCGCTTGACCCTATCCCCTCCTCTCTTCTCCAGACCATTTCCGGAGACCTTCTCCCTTACCTCACCTCGCTCATCAACTCATCCCTGACCGCTGGCTACGTCCCTCCCGTCTTCAAGAGAGCGAGAGTTGCACCCCTTCTGAAAAAACCTACACTCGATCCCTCCGATGTCAACAACTACAGACCAGTATCCCTTCTCTCTTTTCTCTCCAAAACTCTTGAGCGTGCCGTCCTTGGCCAGCTCTACCGCTATCTCTCTCAGAATGACCTTCTTGATCCAAATCAGTCAGGTTTCAAGACTAGTCATTCAACTGAGACTGCTCTTCTCTGTATCACGGAGGCGCTCCGCACTGCTAAAGCTAACTCTCTCTCCTCTGCTCTCATCCTTCTAGACCTATCGGCTGCCTTCGATACTGTGAACCATCAGATCCTCCTCTCCACCCTCTCCGAGTTGGGCATCTCCGGCGCGGCCCACGCTTGGATTGCGTCCTACCTGACAGGTCGCTCCTACCAGGTGGCGTGGCGAGAATCTGTCTCCTCACCACGCGCTCTCACCACTGGTGTCCCCCAGGGCTCTGTTCTAGGCCCTCTCTTATTCTCGCTATACACCAAGTCACTTGGCTCTGTCATAACCTCACATGGTCTCTCCTATCATTGCTATGCAGACGACACACAATTAATCTTCTCCTTTCCCCCTTCTGATGACCAGGTGGCGAATCGCATCTCTGCATGTCTGGCAGACATATCAGTGTGGATGACGGATCACCACCTCAAGCTGAACCTCAGCAAGACGGAGCTCCTCTTCCTCCCGGGGAAGGACTGCCCGTTCCATGATCTCGCCATCACGGTTGACAACTCCATTGTGTCCTCCTCCCAGAGCGCTAAGAACCTTGGCGTGATCCTGGACAACACCCTGACGTTCTCAACTAACATCAAGGCGGTGTCCCGTTCCTGTAGGTTCATGCTCTACAACATCCGCAGAGTACGACCCTGCCTCACACAGGAAGCGGCGCAGGTCCTAATCCAGGCACTTGTCATCTCCCGTCTTGATTACTGCAACTCGCTGTTGGCTGGGCTCCCTGCCTGTGCCATTAAACCCCTACAACTCATCCAGAACGCCGCAGCCCGTCTGGTGTTCAACCTTCCCAAGTTCTCTCACGTCACCCCGCTCCTCCGCTCTCTCCACTGGCTTCCAGTTGAAGCTCGCATCCGCTACAAGACCATGGTGCTCGCCTACGGAGCTGTGAGGGGAACGGCACCTCAGTACCTCCAGGCTCTGATCAGGCCCTACACCCAAACAAGGGCACTGCGTTCATCCACCTCTGGCCTGCTCGCCTCCCTACCACTGAGGAAGTACAGTTCCCGCTCAGCCCAGTCAAAACTGTTCGCTGCTCTGGCCCCCAATGGTGGAACAAACTCCCTCACGACGCCAGGACAGCGGAGTCAATCACCACCTTCCGGAGACACCTGAAACCCCACCTCTTCAAGGAATACCTAGGATAGGGTAAGTAAGGGTAGGTAATCCTTCTCCCCCAACAAGATTTAGATGCAGGTGGCTGTTCCACTGGTTGTCATAAGGTGTATGCACCAATTTGTAAGTCGCTCTGGATAAGAGCGTCTGCTAAATGACTTAAATGTAATGTAAATGTAGATCCACAGAGCCAGATGAAGAAGAAGAGCCAGACCTCACATTATGTTCTAATCCTACGCAGGAAGTGACAAGGTAACCAGACAGAGTATAGCAGCATCAAGTGGCAAGTCGGTATAGTGTTGGTAGTGAGTAAGCACTTACTAGTAATGTTACCACCTTGACCGTCACTCCTTGCATGCCGTTCTCTATCCGACTCTCCTTTAGACTACCGTTCAGCCCACGAGTTGAGTCCCAAGTCGCCAACTGAGAGAGAGGATGGGAAAGTGAGAGTGTCTGCAATATAATTAAACAATCTATTAATTTCAATGAAAACTCAATGGGGTGTGTGATGACTAATCTAATCACCATAGTTGGCATACAAGACTCAATCACTTTTAAGAAATGCAGGGAACTGGCATTGCAAACAGGGTTGGGTAGGTTACTTTCTAAATGTAATCCATTACAGTTACTAGTTACCTGTCAAATTGTAATCAGTAATGTATCTTCCAGGTTGCAAATGCAAATTCATTACTTAAAAATCATACAATGTGAGTTTCTGGATTTTTGTTTTAGATTCCGTCTCTCACAGTTGATGTGTACCTATGATAAAAATTACAGACCTCTACATGCTTTGTAAGTAGGAAAACCTGCAAAGTCGTCATTGTTTCAAATACTTGTTCTCCCCACTGTATATACAGTTGAAGTCGGACGTTTACATACACCTTAGCCAAGTACATTTAAACTCAGTTTCACAATTCCTGACATTTAATCCTAGTAAAGATTCCCTGTCTAAGGTTAGTTAGGATCACCACTTTGTTTCAAGAATGTGAAATGTCAGAATAATAGTAGAGAGTGTGATTGATTGATTTCAGCTTTTATTTATTTCATCACATTCCCAGTGGGTCAGAAGTTTACATACACTCAATTAGTATTTGGTAGCATTGCCTTTACATTGTTTAACTTTGGTAAAATATTTTGGGTATGTGAATAAGAATGGGGCAGGTAAATCTTGTGTGAAGAGAGAGAGCAGGATGATTAACATACTACTACACGAGAAAATGTGAACATGTGAATTGGGCCATTCTTCCTGACAGCGCTAGTGTTACTGAGTCAGGTTTGTGGGCCTCCTTGCTCGCTCACACTTTTTCAGATTTCCCACTCATTTTCTGTAGGTTTGAAGTCAGGGCTTTGTGATTGCCACTCCAATACCTTGACTTTGTTGTCCTTAAGCTATTTTGCCACAACTTTTGATTTGCACTCATTTTCTGTGGGATTGAAGTCAGGGCTTTGTGATTGCCACTCCAATACCTTGACTTTGTTGTCCTTAAGCCATTTTGCCACAACTTTGGAAGTATGCTTGGGGTCATTGTCCATTTGCGACCAAGCTTTAACTTCCTGACTGATTTCTTGAGATGTTGCTTCAATATATCCACATAATTTTCCTCATGAAGCCATCTATTTTTTTTGAAGTGCACCAGTGCCTCCTGCAGCAAAGCACCCCCACAACATGATACTGCCACCCCGTGCTTCATGGTTGGGTTGGTGTTCTTCAGCTTGCAATCCTCCCCCTTTTTCCTCCAAACATAACAATGGTCATTATGGCCAAACAGTTCTATTTTTATTTCCTCAGACCGGAGGACATTTCTCCAAAATGTACAATATTTTTCCCCATGTGCAGTTGTAAACCATAGTATGGCTTTTTTTATGGCGGTTTTGGAGCAGTGGCTTCTTCCTTGCCGAGCGGCATTTCAGGTTATGCCGATATAGGACTCGTTTCACTGTGGATATAGATATGTCTGTACCTGTTTCCTCCAGCATCTTCACAAGGTCCTTTGCTGTTGTTTTGGGATTGATTTTCACTTTTCGCACCAAAGTACGTTCATAATATATGCCATTTAGCAGACACTTTTATCCAAAGCGACTTACAGTCATGTGTGCATACATTCTACGTATGGGTGGTCCCGGAATCGAACCCACTACCCTGGCATTACAAGCGCCATGCTCTACCAACTGAGCTACAGAAGGCCAGAACACGTCTCCTTCCTGAGCGGTGTCATGACGTTGCCCTCTTTGGGTACAGCGAGCACCATCCCTCTCTCTCTGCCTCCTACAACCAGGCTCTTGTGGTCAGAGAGATCATAAATTCATAGGGAAGATCCTGCATCATGGTCACACAGTATAGAGATAGAGTGAAGTTTCATAGAGAACAAAGGAATTTCTTCCACCTCACAGAACTTGAGGTCCGAACAACATTTATGTTCCGGAGAAGGTATAAAAGATCGGTGGAGAATCCAGCTAAGATCTGGTCCGTTTGTTACAACTTGGGGAAGCTCATGGGAGACGGTGCGGCCACATTACCATAACGCTGTTTATATAATAGACTCAGATATGAGGTTTCCATCTAATTGTTGTATAAGATGAATGAGTGAGGATGATACTTTTTGTAAACTTGTGTAATGTGATTTTGGACTGTTTAATGAAGGAAACTCCATTTCCCTTTTGAGTTTAAATGAATCAGACGACCGCCCATGAGCACAGTTATGGTCGGGCATCCTGGGACAGGCCCTTTTCTGCCCTTCCGAATTAAACCACACACTCGGGTTTTCTATCACCAGACCATGTTTCTCTCAATTACAAGAGGACAAAGGTTGCAGACCAGCTTATAACGGACATTTCCGAAACAAAACAAGCATTTATTGTGGACCTGGGATTTCTAGGACTGCATTCTGATGAAGTTCATCAAAGGTAAGGAAACATTTATCATGTATTTTCTGGTTTCTGTTCACTCCAACATGGAGGCTAATGTTCTGAGCGCCGTCTCAGATTATTGCATGGGTTTCTTTTTCCGTAAACCTTTTTTTGAAATCTGACACAGCATTAAGGAGAGGTATATATATAATTCCATGTGTATAACTTGTATTATCATCTACATTTATGATGAGTATTTCTGTTGAAACGATGTGGCTATGCAAAATCACTTGATGTTTTTGGAACTAGTGAATCTAACGCGCCAATGTAAACTCCGATTTTTTAAAATATAAATATGAACTTTATCAAACAAAACATGCATGTATTGTGTAACATGAAGTCCTATGAGTGTCATCTGATGAAGATAATTCAAGATTAGTGATTCATTTTATCTCTATTTGTGCTTTTTGTGAATGCTATATTTTGCTGGAAAATGGCTGTGCTTATTGTGGTTTGGTGGAGACCTAACATAATTGTTTGTAGTGCTTTCGCTGAAAAGCCTATTTGAAATCGGACACATTGGTGGGATTAACAACGAGAATAGCTTTGAAATGATATCGGATACATGTATGTTTCAAGGGTGTGTGAAAACCTTGTGAAGACTTACAGAAAACGTTTGACCTCTGTCATTGCCAACAAAGGGTATATAACAAAGTATTGAGATAAACTTTTGTTATTGACAAAATACTTATTTTCCACCATAATTTGCAAATAAATTCATTAAAAATCCTACAATGTGATTTTCTGGATTCTTTTCTCATTTTGTCTGTCATAGTTGAAGTGTACCTATGATAAAAATTACAGACCTCTACATGCTTTGTAAGTAGGAAAACCTGCAAAGTCGTCATTGTTTCAAATACTTGTTCTCCCCACTGTATATACAGTTGAAGTCGGACGTTTACATACACCTTAGCCAAGTACATTTAAACTCAGTTTCACAATTCCTGACATTTAATCCTAGTAAAGATTCCCTGTCTAAGGTTAGTTAGGATCACCACTTTGTTTCAAGAATGTGAAATGTCAGAATAATAGTAGAGAGTGTGATTGATTGATTTCAGCTTTTATTTATTTCATCACATTCCCAGTGGGTCAGAAGTTTACATACACTCAATTAGTATTTGGTAGCATTGCCTTTACATTGTTTAACTTTGGTAAAATATTTTGGGTATGTGAATAAGAATGGGGCAGGTAAATCTTGTGTGAAGAGAGAGAGCAGGATGATTAACATACTACTACACGAGAAAATGTGAACATGTGAATTGGGCCATTCTTCCTGACAGCGCTAGTGTTACTGAGTCAGGTTTGTGGGCCTCCTTGCTCGCTCACACTTTTTCAGATTTCCCACTCATTTTCTGTAGGTTTGAAGTCAGGGCTTTGTGATTGCCACTCCAATACCTTGACTTTGTTGTCCTTAAGCTATTTTGCCACAACTTTTGATTTGCACTCATTTTCTGTGGGATTGAAGTCAGGGCTTTGTGATTGCCACTCCAATACCTTGACTTTGTTGTCCTTAAGCCATTTTGCCACAACTTTGGAAGTATGCTTGGGGTCATTGTCCATTTGCGACCAAGCTTTAACTTCCTGACTGATTTCTTGAGATGTTGCTTCAATATATCCACATAATTTTCCTCATGAAGCCATCTATTTTTTTTGAAGTGCACCAGTGCCTCCTGCAGCAAAGCACCCCCACAACATGATACTGCCACCCTGTGCTTCATGGTTGGGTTGGTGTTCTTCAGCTTGCAAGCCTCCCCTTTTTCCTCCAAACATAACAATGGTCATTATGGCCAAACAGTTCTATTTTTATTTCCTCAGACCGGAGGACATTTCTCCAAAATGTACAATATTTTTCCCCATGTGCAGTTGTAAACCATAGTATGGCTTTTTTTATGGCGGTTTTGGAGCAGTGGCTTCTTCCTTGCCGAGCGGCATTTCAGGTTATGCCGATATAGGACTCGTTTCACTGTGGATATAGATATGTCTGTACCTGTTTCCTCCAGCATCTTCACAAGGTCCTTTGCTGTTGTTCTGGGATTGATTTTCACTTTTCGCACCAAAGTACGTTCATAATATATGCCATTTAGCAGACGCTTTTATCCAAAGCGACTTACAGTCATGTGTGCATACATTCTACGTATGGGTGGTCCCGGGAATCGAACCCACTACCCTGGCATTACAAGCGCCATGCTCTACCAACTGAGCTACAGAAGGACAGAACGCGTCTCCTTCCTGAGCGGTGTCATGACGTTGCCCTCTTTGGGTACAGCGAGCACCATCCCCCTCTCTCTGCCTCCTACAACCAGGCTCTTGTGGTCAGAGAGATCATAAATTCATAGGGAAGATCCTGCATCATGGTCACACAGTATAGAGATAGAGTGAAGTTTCATAGAGAACAAAGGAATTTCTTCCACCTCACAGAACTTGAGGTCCGAACAACATTTATGTTCCGGAGAAGGTATAAAAGATCGGTGGAGAATCCAGCTAAGATCTGGTCCGTTTGTTACAACTTGGGGAAGCTCATGGGAGACGGTGCGGCCACATTACCATAACGCTGTTTATATAATAGACTCAGATATGAGGTTTCCATCTAATTGTTGTATAAGATGAATGAGTGAGGATGATACTTTTTGTAAACTTGTGTAATGTGATTTTGGACTGTTTAATGAAGGAAACTCCATTTCCCTTTTGAGTTTAAATGAATCAGACGACCGCCCATGAGCACAGTTATGGTCGGGCATCCTGGGACAGGCCCTTTTCTGCCCTTCCGAATTAAACCACACACTCGGGTTTTCTATCACCAGACCATGTTTCTCTCAATTACAAGAGGACAAAGGTTGCAGACCAGCTTATAACGGACATTTCCGAAACAAAACAAGCATTTATTGTGGACCTGGGATTTCTAGGACTGCATTCTGATGAAGTTCATCAAAGGTAAGGAAACATTTATCATGTATTTTCTGGTTTCTGTTCACTCCAACATGGAGGCTAATGTTCTGAGCGCCGTCTCAGATTATTGCATGGGTTTCTTTTTCCGTAAACCTTTTTTGAAATCTGACACAGCATTAAGGAGAGGTATATCTATAATTCCATGTGTATAACTTGTATTATCATCTACATTTATGATGAGTATTTCTGTTGAAACGATGTGGCTATGCAAAATCACTTGATGTTTTTGGAACTAGTGAATCTAACGCGCCAATGTAAACTCCGATTTTTAAAATATAAATATGAACTTTATCAAACAAAACATGCATGTATTGTGTAACATGAAGTCCTATGAGTGTCATCTGATGAAGATAATTCAAGATTAGTGATTCATTTTATCTCTATTTGTGCTTTTTGTGAATGCTATATTTTGCTGGAAAATGGCTGTGCTTATTGTGGTTTGGTGGAGACCTAACATAATTGTTTGTAGTGCTTTCGCTGAAAAGCCTATTTGAAATCGGACACATTGGTGGGATTAACAACGAGAATAGCTTTGAAATGATATCGGATACATGTATGTTTCAAGGGTGTGTGAAAACCTTGTGAAGACTTACAGAAAACGTTTGACCTCTGTCATTGCCAACAAAGGGTATATAACAAAGTATTGAGATAAACTTTTGTTATTGACAAAATACTTATTTTCCACCATAATTTGCAAATAAATTCATTAAAAATCCTACAATGTGATTTTCTGGATTCTTTTCTCATTTTGTCTGTCATAGTTGAAGTGTACCTATGATGAAAATTACAGGCCTCTCTCATCTTTTTAAGTGGGAGAACTTGCACAATTGGTGTCTGACTAAATACTTTTTTGCCCCACTGTATATATATAATTTATACATCTTTTGATAAGTCAAAAATGGGCGAGTTTGAGCATGTCTATTAGGCCTATGGAGTTTTTTATCAGCATGATTTAAAGCCACAGTAGATTCCATAGGCTGGGATCCGCACTATGCAGCTGTTGCAAGAGCACATTTTTCACTGGCTGTCCACTGGTTTCAAAAACAATGATTGATAGGCAGCTTAAACTTCTTGAATTCAACCATTATTGGGATCAATTACACATTTGCATTTGTGAACAGCCATCCACAACAACCACAATCCATAAGGCGCAAATCGCTAAATGAGAGAGCAGCAGTGTGATTCACATCAATGCGCTAAGTAGATATAAATAATCAGTGACATCCGTATCGCCGTAGACTACATCACTGCTGTCATCCTTACCTCCAAGCGTTTATTCAAGTTAGATAATCTTTGGATGCCGCTGGCAGTCGCACCATAGAAAGACATAGCTTGGACTCTAGCCTACAAAAGCATAATCCTGCTCTTTTCCGGTGATCCATCAAACAAATTTGGCGTGTCATCATAGTTGTCTCTGACTTGTGGTCTGACTCGCTCAGGTGGAACAAACTTAAATGTGTGCCTTTTTTCAATGCTTATATGAAAGTAATTGAGAAAACAGAGATTTATTTTCGTAAACATCCTTTCTCAATTTAAAAGTAACCCTCAAATTAATCATCTAGTTTTTCAGAAGTATCTGTCATCTGATTACAATATTTTTGCTGGTAATATAACGGATTACAGTTGCCATATTTGTAATCCCTTATATGTAACAGATTACATGTAATCCGTTACTCCACAACCCTGCATGCAAATATATGAGCTGGTCACCAAGGCAACAAGTGCAGCCCCTAGCATGGTAACAGGGTCCTCTTTCTAAATATTGCATCGGTCACACAACTTGCAACTATACTGAGGTAGTATGGACTCGGCAACATATGGCAATGGATGCTGTTCGCTAGAGATGATGGTGGTGATGACATTGATGGTGATTATTATGATGATGACAATGGAGGTGGTGACAATGACAATGCACTGCAAGGGTTACAAATACAACAAAACATGAATACAGTTATCTGAGAGAAATATAATAGCTAGATCTACAGCGTTTTTTCTAATCTTTTACACAAACAAATTCACATCCTCATGTGCCTTCACTGTGCTTCACCTAGTGCAATATGATGCATGATGCAACCAATACAAAGCCATTAATGCCAGTTTGTCCTGGAATCTCTCTGGTCTGACAGGATGACAGGAAATAAAAGCATAATACACATTCTATTAGTATAACCACCTCACTGAATCCAATCATGTCATACAGCTACAGCATCAAAACCATCACTCTGTTTTAGCTACCTTTTCACCTTACTGGGGAAGTAAACGTTTTTCTTTCCTGTTAAATTCTTAATCACAGCTGCTAGCTGGACAAAGAACTGGCACATCTTTGGTACTAGCCTGGGGACCAAGCTGACATGACAAGGGAGCTGGCCTTAGGCCAGACACCAGGACTGTATCTAAACACAGAGCATAGCTCAGTCATCCACATGAAGCATGTCCTCTCTACACAGCCTTCCTGCTGCCTACAGGCTATTACAACAACGGTGGGCCAAAATTAGAATGGAAATATAGTTTCAAAAGTAATATAACCCACTTTAATTACCAGCCCCTTTCAAATCATGTTAATACAAAAAAATATATATTTGGTTTGTTTGGTTTGTTCCAAACACAAACTTTTTCCCACTTTCTATCAGACTAGGACATTTGAGTGAATGAATTGGCTCATTATAGCAAAGCTTTATTTCACAAAGTGAATCCCTTTAAGCAATATGCCGTTTAGTCCACTATTCAAAATAACCCATTTCTATTAAAAGTGAGTAAAGATCATGAAGTCTTTGTTCTGCGCTTTAATGGAGTCGTTGTTCTCTGCTTTAATATGATACACAATCATACACTGAATATGATCTATTGTCTAGAATTATTGATGAAGGATGTTCTAAGACCCTGTGACACAGAGTGGACCTTCCAGTGCAGGAGACCTAACGCCTTCCATTTACAATGAAGGACATCGGTAACACAGGAGAGGAGGACGAGAAAGAGGAATGGGATATCAAAATCTTGAACCAAACTTCATGGGTTATTTTAAGATTTGGAGATTTCATCACAAGCCCAACTCTGAACATTGAAGACTGATAGTGTTATGAAATATTGAGTGTTCCCTTGCTCATCCCCTCTTTCATTTTCTCTCGGGTTTGAACATGATTTGATGAGATAAAAATAACAACATCTATGTAGTTTGAAAAGCCAGGTTTTTCATGCCGTGTACAGTTGAAGTCGGAAGTTTACATACAATTAGGTTGGAGTCATTGAAAGTCGTTTTTTAACCACTCCACAAATTTCTTGTTAACAAACTATAGTTTTGGCAAGTCGTTTAGGACATCTACTTTGTGCAAAATACAAGTAATTTATCCAACAATTGTTTACAGCCAGATTATTTCATATATAATTCACTGTATCATAATTCCAGTGGGTCAGAATTTTGCATACACTAAGTTGACTGTGCCTTTAAACAGCTTGGAAAATTCCAGAAAATTATATAATGGCTTTAGAAGCTTCTGATAGGCTAATTGACATCATTTGAGCCAATTGGAGGTGTACCTGTGGATGTATTTCAAGGTCTACCTTCAAATTCAGTGCCTCTTTGCTTGACATCATGGGAAATTCAAAAGAAATCAGCCAAGACCTCAGAAAACAATTGTAGACCTCCACAGGTCTGGTTCATCCGTGGGAGCAATTTCCAAACGCCTGAAGGTAGCACGTTCATCTGTACAAACAATAGTACCTAAGTATAAACCCCATGGGACCACGCAGCTGTCATACCGCTCAGGAAGAAGATGAGTTCTGTCTCCTAGAGATAATGTACTTTGGTGCGAAAAGTGCAAATCAATCCCAGATCAAAAGCAAAGGACCTTGTGAAGATGCTGGAGGAAACAGGCACAAAAAGTATCTATATCCACAGTAAAATTTGTTCTATATTGATATAACCTGAAAGGCCGCTCAGCAAGAAAGAAGCCACTGCTCCAAAACCGCCATAAAAAAGCCAGACTACGGTTTGCAACTGCACATGGGGATAAAGATTGTACTTTTTGGAGAAATGTCCTCTGGTCTGAAGAAACAAAAAGAGAACTGTTTGGCCATAATGACCATTGTTATGTTTGGGGGAAAGAGGGCGAGGCTTGCAAGCCGAAGAACACCATCCCAACCATGAAGCACGGGTGTGGCAGCATCATGTTGTGGCGGTGCTTAGCTGCACGAGGAACTGGTGCACTTCACAAAAAAGATGGCACCAGGAGGGATGAAAATGATGTGGATATATTGAAGCAACATCTCAAGACATCTGTCAGGAATTTAAATCTTGGTCGCAAATGGGTCTTCTAAATTGACAATGACCCCAAGCATACTCCCAAAGTTGTGACAAAATGGCTTAAGGACAACAAAGTCAAGGTATTTGAGTAGCCATCACAAAGCCCTGACCTCAATCCTATAGAAAATGTGTGGGCAGAACTGAAAAAAAAACAGTGTGCGAGCAATGAGGCCTAAAACCCTGACCCAGTTACACCAGCTCTGTCAAGACGAAAGGGCCCAAATGCACCCAATTTATTGTGGGAAGCTTGTGGAAGAATATCCGAAACGTTTGACCCAAGTTAAACAATTTAAAGTCAATGCTACCAAATACTAATTGAGTATATATAAACTTCTGACCCACGGGGAAAGTGATGAAATGAACAAAAGCTGAAATAAATCATGATCTCTACTATTATTCTGACATTTCACATTCTTACAATAAAGTGGTGATCCTAATTGACCTAAGACGGGGACTTTTTACTAGGATTAAACTTCAAATATATTTGGCGAAGGTGTATGTATGTGGTCCTTCTGTAGCTCAGTTGGTAGAGCATGGTGCTTGTAACGCCAGGGTAGTGGGTTCGATCCCCGGGACCACCCATACGTAGAATGTATGCACACATGACTGTAAGTCGCTTTGGATAAAAGCGTCTGCTAAATGGCACATATATATATATATGTAAACTTCCGACTTCAACTGTATGCATCAGTCCTTATGCAAAGCATGGTGAGACTGTTACAATCAAAGTATACTTTGGGTAAACACATTTGTTTATACATGCCTACTGTGCAGTTTACAAATCAGGATCAATGTCAGTAATGTGGATTCTATGAGGAAGCATTTATCTGTCATGACTGACTATGTAAGCCTAAACATAAGCCACAAACATATTTAGATCAATGTCAATACATTCAGGACAGAACACACTCTGTGACTGTACAAACGCTATGTCCAAATAGACAATACAAACAAAGGGAAGGTGATGATTTGATGTTACTTTATTTGAGTGTGTTTCTTTATCCTTCAAAGCTACAATCTAATGGATCAGCCTCAGACCTTCAGATTACGCTTCAGAACTGGGGACTGTTATATTTTATCACTGTACAAAGAAAGGCTGCATGCTTCTCTGACTTCCAAAGACAGGGTATTCATCTTGCTGTGCTTATATGGGTAATTCATCTGGTGTGTAGCTGGGACGCTGCTATCAATATTAGATTGTATATTAAACTCTATTACACTACAATGTTTGTTCTATAACATAAACACATCAATGAACACCCTTCTAATGAAATTGTATAAGACTGGGCATGTTTTTTGGTGTGTGAGAGAGTGGGAAGGGGTGTTGTATCAAGCTACCACGTTTTCATCAGGAATGCCATTCGTATTGTCATGAATAACCATCTAGTCTAACATATCTGTATTCCTATGGTCCTCGTGTGTGTGTGTGTTAAATGTCACTGCTTTCTCCCTGCTTCACATGGGGCTATTTTCCCCATGAGTGGGCAGGTCCTCTGGGGACAGAGAACTCTCTCCGGGCACTTTACTAAAGAGGAACACTTCTACTACACACATCTCTGCATCCAGAGGTCAAATGAAAGACCTCAGACACAAACATGTCCTTTGTAACATGCAGATAACAGATAAGGGAGGTAAAAATGTAACAAGATGTCATGTGATTTAAAAATAATCATAATTACAATCAATCTATTTATTTGTAACACTTTACAGTACATTTAGATTGCACTTGCGTGTGTGTCTCAGCACAAAGATGAACACAGAATAACTTTGTTTGATCTAAATTGAACAAATAATAAGGGGAGCCATTGATTTATAGGATCATATTTAAAGAACAGTAGAGAAACACAAAATAATAAATAACGGTAATAAAACAATAAATAATGGTTTCCTAATTTTCTTCTTCTTCGAAAGTAAATGTTACTGTGACAGATACAGAATATGACAGCTACTGACACTGATATCGTAGCAGACTTATCTAGTTTATAACTATCCATATTAGAACTCCACAATACTCAAATGTTTGAACAATTACAAGGTAATAAACTCAAACATCACCTCCAAAGTTAGCTTGGGAATAAATATACTGTTCACTCTCACAGACCACTCCAAAACAAAGTTTCCCTTGTTTGAACTGTTTGGATTCTCCATTTCCACCGTTAGCTCCAGAAGCCTGATGTTTACATATCGACATCCCCCATTACACCACCAAAATCATTATCGACCACACCGCTCAGTCTACCTCTCAGTCTGCTATTCAGTGTGTGTATGAGTGTGTGGTCTTCGGGCATATTTTCTTAGCACCATGGTTGCCTTTGTCTCTCTTAAAGGACAAGTTAACTTTTTTTGACCAAATCTCCCCAAAAAAATTGAGAGAGAGAAACTTACCCCAACAGCAATATACTTCCTTGTGCATTTCCATGTTCAAGCATGTGCATGCTTTCTCGTATCACCACAATGAGAACAAGAAAGCCCGCGCATGCTCGCACGCGGAAATGTTGCGCTCGAGTCCAAATAAATGGAATATAACATTGCGGATGAAATTCAAAATCCCACTATTTCATTTGCACAACATCTAAAGACCTGCATAACTATATTGAGAGCATTGCCGTTTCTAGAATGACGTATTTAGGTGTTTTTGGAGGCTTTGTTCATGTTTTAGCTCTGCCCCTTCAACTGAAGAACGAACACGAGAAAGTCTATTGCTGGTTGGCTAAGTTATTCAAAACCTTGTGAAATTCCCCAAAATGTTCCTGGACCTCTATAACATGCTATTTAAAAAAAAATTCAATAGATTTTGTTTAAAATAAGCTAACCTGTCCTTTAACTGGAATGAAAGGATGGAACGGTGGCTGAAGTCTTATTTAAGTATCTCTTATTTATTTAATCTTATCCCACACCCCTGGAATAAAGACCTCCTCCATCCCCGTAATTTTGCCGAAAATATATAATACCTAACAACTCAAAATAGGACTACTTAATAACGTTAGATCCCCCACTTACAAGTCAGTCATAGTCAATGAACTAATCATAAACGGGATGTGATTGACCTGTCTGAAACATTGCTTAACCTGATGAACTTACTGAGTTAAATGAGGCCTGTACTTCTGTTTACACTACTTACCATATCCCCCGTGCATTCCACAAAGGCGGAGGTGTTGCTCCCATTTTTGACAGCAAATTTCATTTTCTGAGTTAGTCATGAAATCTATGCAGCCTACCCAATCCATTTTTATAGCTACTGTTTACAGGCCTCCTCACTGAGTTCCCTAAATTCCTATCTGACCCTCTAGTCATGGCAGAAAATATTACATTTTTTCATGACTTCAATATTCCCATGAAGAACTCCACAGACCCACTCTAAAAGGCTTTCAGAGCCATCACAGACTCAGTTTTATCCAACATCTCTCGGGACCTACGCATTGTCAAAATCATACCCTGGATCTAGTTTTGTCCCATGGAATAGATTTACTGCATCAAAATGTTTCTCTCATAATTCTGGACTATCGTACCACCATCTTATTACGTTTGCAATCAAAAACAAATCATTTGCTTATACTCCAACCAAGGATTATCAAAAGCCGCGCTACAAATCCTTGGAAGACCCAAAGATTCCTTGATGCCCTTCCAGACCCCCTCCACATACTCAAGGATGTCAGAGTACAAAAATAACTGAACAGCCCAACCGAGGATCTAAACTTAACCTTGCATAATACCCTAGATGCAGTCTCACAGCAAAAAAAATATGTCACAAACAACTATCTCCCTGGTATTAAGAACATACCCGAGCCCTGAAGAAAGCTTCCAGAAAATTGGAAGTCTTCCAACTAGCCTGGAAAGACGAGTAGGAATTGTTGGTATCGTGCAATATTGTGCAATATCAAAAAGCCATCCCTGCTGCCTGAACAGCCTATTTTTCCAACCTGATTGAGGAGAATAGAACCCCCCCCCCCCCAAAAAAATTTTTTTATACTGTTGCAAAGCTAAATAAAAAGCAGCATTCCCCTAGTGAGGTTGGCGTTCACTTCACTTCAGCAGTGATGAATTCATGAACTTCTTCAACTTCTTCTTCTTCAATGATCATTAAACTACTGAAAGAGCTACTTCCTGTAGTGGTCATTCTTAGGTTGAAATAGATCTGCTTTTAGATCTGACAATGAATCCATATGGTTGTACAGTCATCTCAAATATAAATTAAGGACCTTGGTGTTACTCTGGACCCTGATCTTTCCTTCGATGAACAAGAGCAGCCCCTTTTCATCTTTGTAACATTGCAAAAATCTGAAATGTTTTGTCCAAATTTGATGCAGAAAAGCTAAACTCTGGTTTTGTCACTTCGAGATTACACTCTACTTTCTGGCTACCCGGATAAGGCACTAAGTAAACTCCAGCTATTGCTAAATACTGCTGCTAGAATCTTGACTTGAACCAACAAATGTTGATCATATTACCCCAGTGCTAGCCTCCCTACACTGGCTTGCTGTTAAGGCTAGGGGTGATTTCAAGGTTTTACTGCTAACCTACAAAGCATTACACAGGCTTGCTCCTACCTATCTCGCCAATTTGGTTCTGCCGTACCTATCTACACGTGTGCTACGTTCACAAGAAACAGCTGGAGGCAGAGCTAAATTTGTATGAATTGTGTGCTGATCGATGTGAGACACAGACACGGTCTCAACCTTTAAGTCTTTACTGAAGACTCGTCTTTTCAGTAGGTCCTTAGATTGAGTGTCGTCTAGGCTAGGGTTGTGAAGGCGAATGGCAAGGCACTGGCATGACGAACCACCCTTGCTGTCTCTGCCTGGCCGGCTCCCCTTTCTCCACTGGGATTCTCTGCCTCTGACTCTATTATGGGGGCTGAGTCACTGGCTTGCTCACGCTCTTCCATCCTGTCCTCAGGCTCCTGCAGTGGGGAGATCTTTGTGGGCTATACTCGGCCTTGTCTCAGGGTAGTAAGTCTTTTGAGATCACTTTAGGGGTGTGGGGACTGTGCTTAGCCAAAGTGGGTGGGGTTATATCCTGCCTGGTTGTCCCTGTCTGGGGCTAAATTTGGACTTGGCCCCAGTGCACAGTCTCAGTATCGATGCTGCCACAGTCTATGTGCCGGGGGGCTAGGGTCAGCCTGTTACATCTTGTATTATAATTTCTCTCTCTCTCTCTCTCTCTCTCTCTCTCTCTCTCTCTCTCTCTCTCTCTCTCTCTCTCTCTCTCTCTCTCTCTCTCTCTCTCTCTCTCTCTCTCTCTCTCTCTCTCTCTCTCTCTCTCTCTCTCTCTCTCTCTCTCTACCTGAGCCTTAGGACCATGCCTCAGAGACTTCCTGGCCTGACGACTCCTGGCTGCCCCCCATCCCTAGTCCACCTGGTCATGCTGACCCAGTTTCTGCTGTTCTGCTGCAGCCATTATGTCTCGACCTCTAAATGCTTTGCTATGAAAAGCCAACTGACATTCACTCCCGAGGTCACTGTTGCAGCCTCTACAATCACTGTGATATTTATTTTACCCTTAATGACCATGCACTCTTATAAACTCCACCTGGCACAACCAGAAGAGGACTGGCCACCCATCAGAGCCTGGTACCTCTAGGTTTCTTCCTAGGTTCCTCGCTTTCTAGGGAGTTTTTCTTAGCCACCGTGCCTCTACATCTGTATTGCTTGCTCTCTGGGGTTTTCGGCTCGGTTTCTGTATAAGCACTTTGTGACAACTGGTGTTGTAAAAAGGGCTCTATAAACACATTTGATTGATTTGATAAACAACCTTAGCATAACTGTTGTTTTGAAAAGCTCCAAACCCTCATCGCTGGAATCGTATCTCCTCTAAGAAAGCAAAGACAGGTAGACGTGGTGCCTGTCTGTCATTGTAGCCTCCCAAAGGTCCCCACTACACCATCACTATGTTAAATGGAGATTGAGAATGAGAGAGGGAAGGAATGAGATTTCCTGCAAAGAATACATCGCTCAGAGAAGAGCCAATGAGAGTCATGGCTTATGGCCATGATGGAGGTCATATGTTACCCGAGGGACTTTTCTCTTTTACCTTTTTCTCGCTCTCTTCATCTTTTTGTCTTCCTTTCTATTTCTATCTTTGTACGATATTTATTCAGGAGGAATAACAGTCAAATGTTATGGCTTTCGATGAGAAATATAAGTGGGAACTCTAACAAAATCTGCTGACTGAATACAAGTTGGCACACCAATATGATCAAATTAGAAAACAACAACAACAACATACATCACTCAGCAGCACTGAGCGATAGCTAAAGAAAACTAAGTGTAGCAACCAGGAAATGGTATTTCAGTCTTCATTTGGTTCAGACCCCAATAGTCGCTTCATCTGAGAGCCATCAGGCCAGTGAGAAAATTGACTTAATGCAGATAAATGATGATGGAGGGGAGAGTGGCAGATAAAAACAATAGGGAGAATGGAGGAGAGGTAGGTAGAGGCAAGAGGACCAGAAAAGTGACATGTTAAAGGAAAACTTCACCGCTAGAGACTATTTGGGGTGTTTTTCCAGTCTCCCTACAGATTTCTGATTGACGAGAGTTCAACCAATGATGGCATTTGTTGATTGAGCCTGCTGTCTGATCTAAAAATGAATGGAGTCATATTTTGTAACAATTATTGTGGCCACATTAGCAGCGCATAAATATTTGTTTGCCCTGGTTCAATAGAGCCGACGTTCCTATCTGTCAGGACATTGCAGGATATCTGGGTTGACTCATTTTGCCTGGCTTTGTAAAGACTACAGCCCAACGGGAACCCTACTTCCTTGTTCCCACCATCAAAGGCAGGCTTTTCAAAACAAGGGAGGACCTAGTTTACAGGTTCACTGAAGCCGTGCACTATCTATCCCGAGATTGCGAAATAATTAGCTACAATGGCTTCTTCTGATGAGTCCTCTTTCCAAGAACAGCTGACTGACAACACATTTTTTTTACATATGAAGATACAGCCCTATTTATTTGAGCCAGAATACAATGAGGAGGAATTGAGACAGTGAGCAAAATAATTGTGAGACCAGCAAGGAGTGGTGGCAATTTACACAAGCTGTACCAGGACTCAGGAGGGCAAATGACAAATGAGTAAGTTGTTTTACTGTCAGTAGTTAGCTAGCAATATACTGTAACCTCTCTTTTTACTTAAGGCAGTGTAGTTCAGTACAGTACAATTTGGTGATTGATTTGTCCATAACCGGGCTTGCTAGTACCACTGCTAGCCAAGTTAACTAGCTAGCTAGCTAGCTGTGTTTCCTATACCTAATTCAAAAGGCACTCGCACATCTGAGCAATCTAATTTGCAGGTGCATGGCAACAGTTGAACAAGATGAAGGAGAAAGGAAACCACACACTGCTCTTGATAGTATCACCGATCTTTAATAAGCTTACGTATCGGCCACACGGCCTTCGTCAGAGCTTTTGGGATTTTTTGAAAGTTGCACCATTATGTGGACCTGGCCCCACCCACATCCGTTCTACACATCGAAGGGGGTTGGAGGCAAAGGAAAAATAAATAAGTGCTACCACATATAACAATATGCATTTCATAAATATTACAAAAGTGTATAAATAAGGCGTATTAAACACGTCTGTAAAATCTCAATGAGGACATAGCAAATTTTCATTAGTCATAGGGTACATCATACGAAAAAAATCTGAATAATCTACAAGAGACACATATTTCATGTTCAAATTCACAACATAACATACATAGGCATTTCATCATTAAGTCCTTTAGGAAATAATGTCTGGAGGGTGAAAATCCAAAAACATTCCCTTTTACTCAGAGTATCTCCTCCCCTCTCTGATATCTTAACTTTCTCTATGACACACAATCTAAATGGGGAAATGTCATGCTTCAGGTCATTGAAATGTACAGCGACTGGATAGGCAGTTTAGTTTAATGGGGATTTAGTTTTCTCAAGAGGGTATTGTGCTTTCATAAATACCTTTGGCTGTCCTTGCATGTTTCTAAGTCAGATGATGTTGTGCTTGAGCTTATTCGAGGCTGAACGCTTTCATCCAATGGGTCAACAGGCTCTGTACTACTAAAGCTGGTGTCAAGGTTATTGCCATTAGCAGCAGGATTACTGTAGGACACACGGTAGTCAGTGATTAGCCAACAGTTTATTACTTTGTCCCTACCAAGACACACTCAAACAACGTACTATGTCCACCCATCCCCCTCATGTCAATAGATTATGCATACTAACCTTCACACATACAATACATACCCACAACAGACACCAGTCAGTCAACCACACCATCCCCTCCTTACTAACACCTATTTTACTCCAATTTAGACTTCAAGCCTTGCATGAACAATCAACTAAGCCTCCATAATACAGAGAGAACTACAGTAGACGTTGTAGCCTACTTGTAAACACACCAACTATAACAACAAGACACAAACCATGTTTATGCCTAGCTCCAGTATATTTATTTGCTCATTGTGGAGTCATGGAAAGATTGAATAGATCTTAGTAAGATTTTAGGAGGTGTCTTACACGAGTTCCTTGTGCTGAGCTTGATCTCAATGCCTCAGAAGATGTTGATGGGATCTGAATCTTAATAGAACACAGTCACATTAGCCTCCGCAGTAGTTACTTCGCTATAGCTACTGTAGCTAGTTAGATAGGTAATTTTCTGCTGCGCTGATATTGGCTGATCGGATAGCTTCCTCTTTGTAGTGAAGGGGGAAATCAATAGAATAGCATCCCTTTTCAATGTTCAATGACATGGCAATCCCATCAGTTGAGAAGTCCGTTCCGTTTGAAATCTTCTGGCTGAAAGTGCTGGCTACAAACACAGACGTGGATATTTCACACATCAATTGGATAACATTACACCTCGGACTGTGGCAGTCATGAAATGTTGTCAGCTGGTTATTGTCATGCAAAAGTCTCACAGTAATTGACCAATAATTAACATAAACACATTTAGCCAGGCCTCCATGCTTACAAGCCACTGATGCACACCTTTGGAATATCTACATAGAAAAAAAGTCAAATAAATCAATTTAATATACACAATGAAAATAAATAAATAATTTATGTTCGGCAGGTCTAAAGAAACAGTATGATATGAAAAAAATGTTTTTTCTGAAGAACAGAATATGAGTTGGCTTACTGTATTTTATCTGGCTATGTACCATGCCATAGGATGTAGGCTTGTTCATTTAGCAGACAACATATGTTTATAAGTGCCATTATAGTAGGAATGTAATTTAACTTAGCTGAATTAAATAGTTGGTAGAGCACGGTGCTTGCAACGCCAGGGTTGTGGGTGCGTTTCCCGTGGGGAACCAGTAGGAAAAAAGCATGAAAATGTATGTAAGTCAACCTGGATAAGAGTGTATGTTTTTAATGTTTTCCCATTCCGAAGTGACTGCACATATGAAGTGGCAAGTTTAGTTTTGAATGATACAAACTTTTGAATGTCTTAGAAATCAAAATGTATATGGGCTGCATGATGCGACTATAGGCTATTGATGATAGTAATGATTTGAGTCGCGCAAAAAGTTAGAGCTCTGTGCCCTGCCTCAGGCTGCACACGCTGTTCTCTCATCAAATGATCATATTTTCAATTTTATCTTGTCTTCACTAATATGTAAAATGACTTTAGATTAGAATGGCCCATTATCAAATTGGTAGGAACAGGGGCAGGGGAAAAAGATACATGTCATCTTTATGCACTCAAATAGTGAATGGAGGCCACTTTCCCGCCGGTTCGTTTTTCACTCATGCAGGGTTGGATACTCTGGTTATTTACTCCACATATCATTTTTTTTTAAACACTATTTAACTAGGCAGGTCAGTAAATAACAAATTCTTATTTATAATGACGGCCTAGGAACAGTGGGTTAACTGCCTTGTTCAGGGGCAGAATGACAGATTCTTACCTTGTCAGCTCAGGGATTCGATCTAGCAACCTTTGTTTACTGGTCCAATGCGCTAAACACTAGGCTACCTGCCGCCTAAGGTATATCACACTATTTGTCACATGCACCGAATACAACAAGCGTAGACGTTACTGTGAAACACTTAATTACAAGCCCTTAACCAACTGCAGTTCAAGAGTTAAGAAAGTATTTACCAAATAAACTAAAGTAAAAAATAATAAAAAGTAACACAATAAAATAACAATAACAAGGCCACATACAGGGGGTACCGGTACCCTCTTGAAGCTTGGGGGCACTATTTTTATTTTTTGAAAAATAATGTCCCCAAAGTAAACAGCCTATTTCTCAGGACCAGATGCTAGAATGTGCATATAATTGACAGCTTAGGATAGAAAACACTCTAAAGTGTATTGTCTGTGAATATAACAGAACTGATTTTGCAGGCGAAAGCCTGAGGAAAATCCAATCAGGAAGTGACTCATATTTTGAAAGCTCTGTGTTCCTATGCATCCCTATTGACCATTGAAAGGGATATCAATCAGATTCCTTTTTCTGTGGATTCCCTAAGGTGTCTACAGCCTTTAGACATAGTTTCAGGCCTTTATTTTGAAGAATGAACGTAAACGTCCACATTGCTTAAGTGGTCAGTTGTTGGCTCTCAGTGTGATTTTTGCGCAAAACAGAGAGGTAGCCATTTTTCCTCCCCGTCCTAGTGAAACTGGGACGGTTGATATATTATCGAATAGATATTTGAAAAACACCTTGAGGATTGATTATAAAAAATGTTTGCCATGTTTCTGTCGATATTATGGATATAATTTGGAAGTTTTATCTGCATTGTCGTGACCGCTATTTCCGGTGGATTCCTGGGCACAACGCATCAAACTAACGGAGGTATTTGGATATAAAAAATATCTTTATGGAACAAAAGGAACATTTGCTGTCTAACTGGGAGTCTCGTGAGTGAAAACATCCGAAGATCATCAAAGGTAAATTATTAATTTGATTGCTTTTCGTGACCAAGTTTCCTGCCGCTAGGTGTACATAATGTTTTGTTTGTATATAGATAAACTTACACCAATGCTTGTATTGTTTTCGCTGTAAAGCATCATTTCAAAATCTGAGACGACAGGGTGATTAACAAAAGGCTTAGCTGTGTTTCGCTATATTTCACTTGTGATTTCATGAATTTGAATATTTTCTAGTAAGATTATTTGACCGTTGCGCTATGCTATTTAGCGTAGTTGATGACAATTATCCCAGATTCGGGATGTGTGGTTCCAAGAGGGTACCGAGTCAGTGTGCGGGGTATAGGTAGTTGAGGTAATTTGTATATGTAGGTAGGGGTGAAGTGACTATTGTCATGACGTTGTCCTTTTTGGGAACAGCTCTCTCTCACTCACTCACTCACTCACTCACTCACTCACTCACTCACTCACTCACTCACTCACTCACTCACTCACTCACTCACTCACTCACTCTCTCACTCAGGCTGGTGTTAATCAGGCCATAAATTCCTGGAGGAGATTCTTCCTCATGGACTGACAGTATAGAGAGAGTGAGTTTTCATAGAGAGAAGAAAGGAACTTCTTCCAGCTCACAGAACTTGAGAACGGAACAATATTCATGTTCTGGAGAAGGTAAAAATGGTTGGTGAAGAAGCCAGCTACGAACTGGTCCGTTTGGTACAATTTCCCACATCTGGGACATCATGTCTCGCTCCATCCACCAACACCACGTTGCACCACAGACTGTCCAGGAGTTGGTGGATGCTTTAGTCTGGGAGGAGATCCCTCAGGAGACCATCCGCCACCTCATCAGGAGCATGCCCAGGCATTGTAGGGAGATTATACAGGCACGTGGAGGCCACACACACTACTGAGCCTCATTCTCACTTGTTTTAAGGACATTACATCAAAGTTGAATCAGCCTGTAGTGTGGTTTTCCACTTTAATTTTGAGTGTGACTCCAAATCCAAACATCCATGTGTCGATACATTTGATTTCCATTGATAATTTTTGTGTGATTTTGTTGTCAGCACATTCAACTATGTAAAGAAAAAAGTATTTAATAAGAATATTTCATTCATTCAGATCTAGGATGTGTTATTTTAGTGTTCCCTTTATTTTTTTGAGCAGTGTATATATATATATATAAGCCAATGCATATATGAATATGCTTATGGATATTTTGAATTAATCATCAGCTTAGAAAGCACCGTCCAATTCGTTTTGTTAGGCTTTGGAACAACATCCAGAATGACCATGTTTTCCACTCAGTTTCAGCCTGTTGTTGAACTTCTTCTTTCTTCGAATTGATCAATCACAGTGAGGTGAGCTTTAAAAGCACACACTTTTTCATAATAAGTGTGTGATGTGATTTTTGATGTCAGAGTGCTTAGAGGGACAAAAGAGCCCTGAGTACCAGGCCATTAGTAAAGCATGTCAAGAGTGCATAAGAGGAGACTACCGTGACTCTACGTTCAGGTGGAATTTTACTGAGGTCATGACTCATGACTGCAGTTGTCGTGGTAATACGATCACCGCAACAGCCCTAGTTACACCACGGGGTGGTCCTCCACATCCTGAAATCGCTATGAATTCTGGATAATGTGGTTTGCTTACAACCAGGAAATGTTGCTGGCTCATTTCTACCGGTGAGATGCAGAAACGCTCGTATTTGCGTGTAGTGAGGAAATTTGAAATGTTTATGACACGAATTATATGTTAATAACTAATGGACCTATATATAGCCAAATAGAGCAGCAGTGAAATGTCCCTTTAATGTCCTCAAAGCCTACTCAACATGCTTCGGTAAGGACAAAATTATTTTCCTGAGCGAGACAATGTTGTTTGTGATGGTCGACCTGTGTGATAGCTGAATCAATCCCACACTCCTCACCAGGAACATATGAACAGGCTATTAAATGGGACAGAGAGGTACTTGTGTTTGTGTCTGGTTTCCCCAGTAAATGGCCATGCTCCAAGGGGAAGGCAGACAGGCATACTGATAATGAACAACAACACTGAATGCATTTGGCATGCCATTAGCTGGCCCTCCCATGCCCTGCCTGGGTGCCTCTAATGATTTCAAGAAAAGAATGTTCCAGTGTTTGTGTGTCTGCCGTATCTATATGTCTGCACATGTTTTTCAGCACAGGTAGTGTGTACTCATGTGACCATGTGTATAGTATGCATTTGTTGCTTATACTGTGTAGCGTGTGTGTGTGTGTGTGTGTGTGTGTGTGTGTGTGTGTGTGTGTGTGTGTGTGTGTGTGTGTGTGTGTGTGTGTGTGTGTGTGTGTGTGTGTGTGTGTGTGTGTGTGTGTGTGTTTTCCACAATTGCTAATGGCCATAGTATGATGAATTGGCTTAATAATTCCAGTTAGGTAGTCTAGTGATTAAATCTTCATTACAGTTCCCAGTCACTCCCTGCTCCACATTGATTGCCAGTGAACTCAATTCCTCTTAATTCTGCAGTAACTTTGTGACTGAACCAGGACAGAAGCATCAACAAACAACAACTCGCACAGTGCACACAAACAAAGCATACTATTTGTGGTTTTGGTTAGTTCGTTTTCACACACACACTTGCATGTACGCACACACAGACTTGCATACCACAGGCACACATATACACACGCACAGACATACATAGATGCACAGACACACACACACACACACACACACACAACATTTATTGATGTTTTGTCTCCTTATTGATGTTGTCTAATTTCCACTTGTGGCTTTTCCATTTTAGATAACTGGCCCACTAATGAGTATCAGAAGTAAATAGTCTGTGATAGTTAATGACACACTACTACACTGCACCTGCAGAACATATTATGCATCTCTTTAAGCTGGTATAGCTGTGTGTGTCTGACCTTCAGGGAAAACTTTATAAGTCCCTTATTAAACCATTTATAAACCGTTTGTAAATAGTTTACTTACCATTTATCATTATTCTTATATTTGTAAATGGCAATATGCATTCTCAAAATAGTTCTGTAAACATTTATAAACACTTTAAATGATTTATTAATGATTTATAAGATACTTAATTAGGTGTTTGATCATAGCAGGGAAGTTCAAAGTCAAAAAGTAGTACTGCAGGTATTGTTAGCAAAAAACAGGAACCCATATTATTGTGAATGGAAAGAAAGCTATATTTGTGGTCAATTTCGTGTAAATATATATATATATATTTGGAGACAATCATGGTACCAATAATTGATTCTAAAACACCAGATGTATGTCCTTGAACCAATTATTTTAAAACCGCACAGAAGAAGTTATAAGGATAATTGAGTTGCTAATGGCAGCCTGCAGTGCAATGGTCGGCCATCAACTTGAGTTAGTCAATGAAAGGGGGCAGCAATGAGCTAGCCTGAATGTCACTTCCTGGAGTAGCTCAACCTGCCCATGTTATGTCTCCATGAGATGCCATCTCTCCAACTTAATTTCGCTTCAGTGCGCTATTGAGTTTTCACATAGGAATAAATGGTGTCAAGAGATCGATTGCTTTGTCCATTCATATATAGTCATTGGATCACAGTATGTTCTTTTTCGGTAAAGCTTTTTTGAAATCTGACACAGCCGTTGCATTAAGGAGAAGTTTATCTAAAGTTCCATGTATAACACTGCATTTTCATCAACATTTACGATGAGTATTTCTGTAAATACTCTGCAAAATCACTGGATGTTTTTGGAACTATTAAACACAGTTAGAATACACATTGTGCCCATGATTGCATATGTTCTTGCGTCAACACAATTGATCAATATCAGAAAAAAGCTGTGAATAAAACAGGATGCCATTTGAGTTGTTCAACATTGACTCACCCGTTTGACATCTTTCCCAAACGTCTCACTGTAGCTGGTCCCCAGGATCTCAAACTGGATGTGGGAGTTAGAACCTTCGGCACGGAAGTCCATCATTCCTGTTAACCCGGTGATCCGTCTCTATGGCAACAGCATAATGACAAGGATACTTTAAGTGGTGTCTAATCAATCAATGAAATGCATTTTATTTAGCCCTTTTTACATCAGCAGTTGTCCCAAAGTGCTGTACAGATACCCAGCATAAAACAAAATGCAGGTTAGTTTTTTTGTTATATAATTCTTGTTCTGGAGGCAGCTCTGCAGAGAGTTTACTAGCTGGCACAGACACAAAGTCATAAAATCAGTTTTTAAACCTAACCTTAACCACACCACTATTTTAGTATTTTTTTTATGTAACCTTTACTTAATTAACTACGCAAGTCAGTTAAGAATAAATTCTTATTTAGAATGAAGGCCTACCGGGGAACAGTGGGTTTGTTCAGGGGCAGATTGACAGATTTTTACCTTGTCATCTCGGGGATTCTATCCAGCAACCTTTCGGTAACTCGCTCAAAGCCTAACCTTAATTCTAAATTAAGACCAAAAAGCATATTTTTGTTTTAATACATTTTTACAATGTAGTCAATTTGGACTTTGCATCTGGCCTATCTAAGGGGAAATCGCTCAGTTCTGCCTTCAGGACAAGACTCACCAAAATAAATGTCAACCTGCGCCTAAAACCCCAAAGAGCGTACAATGCAGAGGCAGATGCACAGTGGCTAGGAAAAACTCCTTAAAAGGCAGGAACTGAGGAAAGCTCAAATCTCTAATATGCTTTGAGTGGTCTATAACATGTTCAGCAATCATCTAAGTTGATTGCTGAACATTTCTGTGTCCACATTTTAAATAAGTACACTACAACGCAACCTACGCTTGAGTGCCAACGGAGTACAAATGCATCCAAATGCTGATGCATCTATATGAGGTGATATGGAAAGGATACTTTATACACTCATACTATATGGCTTATACAGTGCATTCGGAAAGTATTCAGACCCCTTTACTTTTCCACATTTTTTTACGTTACAGCCTTATTCTAAATGTGATACAATAAAAAAATGATCTTTAACAATCTACACACAACATCCCATAATGAAAGAGTGAAAATGTTTGCGAATATAAAAACAGAACCTTATGCACATAAGCATTCAGACCCTTTGCTATGAGACTCGAAATTGAGCTCAGGTGCATCATGTTTCCATTGTTCACCCTTGAGATGTTTCTACAATTTGATTGGAGTCCTTCTGTGGTAAATTACATTAATTGGACTTGATTTGGAAAGCCACACACTTGTCAAAATAAGGTCCCACAGCTGACAGTGAATGTCATAGCAAAAACTAAGCCATGAGGTCGAAGGAATTGTTCGTAGAGCTCCGAGACAGGATTGTGTCGAGGCACAGATCTGGGGAAGAGTACCAAAAAATGTCTGCAGTACTGAAGGTCCCCAACAACCCAGTGGACTCGATTTTTATATGGAAGAATTTTGGAACCAGCAAGACTCTTCCTACAGCTGGCCACCCAGCCAAACTGAGCAATCGGAGGAGAAGGGCCCTGGTCAGGGAGGTGACCAAGAACCTGATGGTCACTCTGACAGAGCACCAGAGTTCCTCTGTGGAGATGGGAGAACGTTCCAGAAGGACAACCATCTCTGCAGCACTCTTGCAAAAAGGCTGTTATGGTAGAGTGGCTAGACGGAAGCCACTCCTCAGTAAAAGTCACATGACAGCATGCTTGGAGTTTGCCAAAAGGCACCTAAAAGACTCTTAGAAACCAAGATTGAGCTCTTTGGCCTGAATGCCAAGCATCACGTCTGGAGGAAATCTTGCACCACCCCTGCGGTGATGCATGGTGATGGTAGCATCATGCTGTGGGATGCTTTTCAGCGGTAGGGACTGAGTTACTAGTCAGGATCGAGGGAAAGATGAACGGAGCAAAGTACAGAGAGATCCTTGATGAAAACCTATTCCAGAGCGTTCTGGACCTCAGACTGGGGTGAAGTTTCACCTTCCAACAGGACAACGAACCTAAGCACATAGCCATGACAATGCATGAGTGGCTTCGGGACAAGTCT